>NC_092228.1:2115761-2310761 GCF_036320965.1 Panulirus ornatus
CCCCACATAACTTTCCATGGTTTACCCCAGACACTGCACGTGCCCTGGTTCAATCTATTGACAGCACATCGACCCTGGTATATCACATCATTCCAATTTACTCTATTCCTTGCATGCCTTTCACCCTCCTGCATGTTCACACCCCGATCGTTCAAAATCTTTTTTCACTTCATCCTCAACTCCAATTTGGTCTCCCCCTTCTCCTTGTTCCCTCCACCTCTGACACATATATCCTCTTTGTCAATCTTTCTTCACTCATTCTCTCCATGTGACCAAACCATTTCAATACACCCTCTTCTGCTCTCTCAACCAGACTCTTTTCATTACCACACATCTCTCTTACCCTTTCATTACTTACTTGATCAAACCACCTCATACCACATATTGTCCTCAAACATTTCATTTCCAACACATCCACCCTCCTCTGAACAACCCTCGCAATCATACATCATTGTTGGAACCACTATTCCTTCAAACATACCCATTTTTGCTCTCCGAGATAACATTCTCGCCTTCCACATATTCTTCAACACTCCCAGAACCTTCACCCCCTCCCCCACCCTGTGACTCACTTCCACTTCCATGGTTCCATTCGCTGCTAAATCCACTCCCAGATATCTAAAACACTTCACTTCCTCCAGTTTTTCTCCATTCAAACTTACCTTCCAGTTGACTTGTTCCTCAACCCTACTGAACCTAATAACCTTGCTCTTATTCACATTTATTCTCAGCTTTCTCCTTGGGGTGAGAGAGTATCGTTAAATTTTAGGGAGAATAAAAGGATGTTTTGGAAGGAGGTAAATAAAGTATGTAAGACAAGAGAACAAATGGGAACATCGGTGAAGGGGGCTAATGGGGAGGTAATAACAAGTAGCAGTGATGTGAGGAGATGGAATGAGTATTTTGAAGGTTTGTTGAATGTGTTAGATGATAAAAGTGGCAGATATAGGGTGTTTTGGTTGAGGTGGTGTGCGAAGTGAGAGGGTCAGGGAGAATAGTTTAGTAAACAGAGAAGAGGTAGTGAAAGCCTTGCGAAAGATGAAAGCTGGCAAGGTGACAGGTTTGGATGGTATTGCAATGGAATTTATCAAAAAAGTGGGTGACTGTATTGTTGACTGGTTGGTGAGGATATTCAATGTATGTATGGCTCATGGTGAAGTGCCTGAGGATTGGCAGAATGCATGCATAGTGGCATTGTACAAAGGCAAAGGGGATAAAGGTGTGTTCAAATTACATAGGTATAAGTTTGTTGAGTATTCCTAGGAAATTATATGGGAGGGTATTGATTGAGAAGGTGAAGGCATGTACAGAGAATCACACTGGGGAAGAGCAGTTTGGTTTCAGAAGTGGTAGAGGATGTGTAGATCATGTATTTGCTTTGAAGAATGTATGTGAGAAACACTTAAAAAAACAAATGGATTTGTATGTGACATTTATGGATCTGGAGAAGGCATATGATAGAGTTGATAGAGATGCTCTGTGGAAGGTATTATGAGTATATGGTGTGGGAGGCAAGTTGCTGGAAGCAGTGAAAAGTTTTTATCGAGGATGTAAGGCATGTGTGCAAGTAAGAAGAGAGGAAAGTGATTGGTTCTCAGTGATTGTCGGTTTCCAGCAGGGGTGCATGAGGTCTCCATGGTTGTTTAATTTGTCTTTGGATGGGGTTGTTAGGGAGGTGAATACAAGAGTTTTGGAGAGAGGGGCAAGTATGCAATCTGTTGTGGATGAAAGGGCATGGGAAGTGAGTCAGTTGTTGTTCGCTGATGATATAGAGCTGATGGCTGATTCAGGTGAGACACTGCAGAAGCTGGTGACTGAGTTTACAATGAATACATATACTTAATGTTCTGCAAATAATGCTACCTTGCTGATTTTATGTATATTCTAAATATCTGTGGGTAGTTGATGTGCAAATGATAAAGTGCATAATAATGTTATAGTAGTAGTATTAGTAATTATGATGATAATAATAATAATAATAATAATAATAATAATAATAATAATAATAATAATAATAATGTTTTCTATTATTCTATCTATATTTCTAATGCACACTCCCTCTGGGAACTCCCATCAGTGGGATGGCCACTGCAAAAGTGTCTCCACTTATCCCTTTCCTTAAATGCCTCCCTTACATACATTATTCCACACATTCTTCCACTCTATTTCTCCATATCACATGTGGTCTCCCTCACATCTAACCCTTTTTACCCTACTATCATACACATTCCCAGTAAACTTCCTATCTTGCATAATTTCCACATGTCTAAACCACCTCAAAGAATTATATTTCACTCACTCTATCACTCCACAATATATTCCTTTTGTATTCCCTGTATTGATTGAGAGGGTGAAGGCATGTACAGAGCATCAGATTGGGGAAGAGCAGTGCGGTTTCAGAAGTGGTAGAGGATGTGTGGATCAGGTGTTTGCTTTGAAGAATGTATGTGAGAAATACTTAGAAAAGCAAATGGATTTGTATGTAGCATTTATGGATCTGGAGAAGGCATATGATAGAGTTGATAGAGATGCTCTGTGGAAGGTATTAAGAATATATGGTGTGGGAGGCAAGTTGTTAGAAGCAGTGAAAAGTTTTTATCGAGGATGTAAGGCATGTGTACGTGTAGGAAGAGAGGAAAGTGATTGGTTCTCAGTGAATGTAGGTTTGCGGCAGGGGTGTGTGATGTCTCCATGGTTGTTTAATTTGTTTATGGATGGGGTTGTAAAGGAGGTAAATGCAAGAGTCCTGGAAAGAGGGGCAAGTATGAAGTCTGTTGGGGATGAGAGAGCTTGGGAAGTGAGTCAATTGTTGTTCGCTGATGATACAGCGCTGGTGGCTGATTCATGTGAGAAACTGCAGAAGCTGGTGACTGAGTTTGGTAAAGTGTGTGGAAGAAGAAAGTTGAGAGTAAATGTGAATAAGAGCAAGGTTATTAGGTACAGTAGGGGTGAGGGTCAAGTCAATTGGGAGGTGAGTTTGAATGGAGAAAAACTGGAGGAAGTGAAGTGCTTTAGATATCTGGGAGTGGATCTGTCAGCGGATGGAACCATGGAAGCGGAAGTGGATCATAGGGTGGGGGAGGGGGCGAAAATTTTGGGAGCCTTGAAAAATGTGTGGAAGTCGAGAACATTATCTCGGAAAGCAAAAATGGGTATGTTTGAGGGAATAGTGGTTCCAACAATGCTGTATGGTTGCGAGGCGTGGGCTATGGATAGAGATGTGCGCAGGAGGATGGATGTGCTGGAAATGAGATGTTTGAGGACAATGTGTGGTGTGAGGTGGTTTGATCGAGTAAGTAACGTAAGGGTAAGAGAGATGTGTGGAAATAAAAAGAGCGTGGTTGAGAGAGCAGAAGAGGGTGTTTTGAAATGGTTTGGGCACATGGAGAGAATGAGTGAGGAGAGATTGACCAAGAGGATATATGTGTCGGAGGTGGAGGGAACGAGGAGAAGAGGGAGACCAAATTGGAGGTGGAAAGATGGAGTGAAAAAGATTTTGTGTGATCGGGGCCTGAACATGCAGGAGGGTGAAAGGAGGGCAAGAAATAGAGTGAATTGGAGTCATGTGGTATATAGGGGTTGACGTGCTGTCAGTGGATTGAAGCAAGGCATGTGAAGCGTCTGGGGTAAACCATGGAAAGCTGTGTAGGTATGTATATTTGCGTGTGTGGACGTGTGTATGTACATGTGTATGGGGGGGGGGGGTTGGGCCATTTCTTTCGTCTGTTTCCTTGCGCTACCTCGCAAACGCGGGAGACAGCGACAAAGTATAAAAAAAAAAAAAAAAAAAAAAAAAAAAGTATTCCCTGCCATAACAAATCTCTCATACACCCCCTTAATTATTTTTTTGATTTCCTCTAGTCAAACCACATGCTCCTCTCAAACAGCTCATTTCTACAGCCTGGATTCTTGACCTCTGTGACTCATATCATGTCCAGGTTTCAGCTGCATATGTCAGGTTCATGAAGACTGTGCTGTCCCTTAATTGTTTCTTCACTTCCATACTTACAACCCTAACCTTCTTTATTAAAGGTCCCAACGATCCTTCTACCCTTTACTGCTCTCTCCATTGTCTCTCCTTCCATATCACCAAACTTAAGCCAAGACAGCTCTCAAATACTTAAATTTTTTTCACCTCTTCCAGTCTCTCTTCCCCTATATCTATATCACAGTTTAGTACACTCTCCTCTTCACTATACAGGAATTTACAAAATCCATAATTTTATTCTGTTTTTACTTTCAAACACCATTTCTTACTTTTCCTTAAATTTACCCTCAATTGCCTATGGTTACACTTTATAAAGCAAACTTGCAACCATTTTAATATTATTATTATCATTATTATTATTCTGGGAGCCTTGAAGAATGTGTGGAAGTCGAGAACATTATCTCGGAAAGCAAAAATGGGTATGTTTGAAGGAATAGTGGTTCCAACAATGTTGTATGGTTGCGAGGCGTGGGCTATGGATAGAGTTGTGCGCAGGAGGATGGACGTGCTGGAAATGAGATGTTTGAGGACAATGTGTGGTGTGAGGTGGTTTGATCGAGTAAGTAACGTAAGGGTAAGAGAGATGTGTGGAAATAAAAAGACCGTGGTTGAGAGAGCAGAAGAGGGTGTTTTGAAATGGTTTGGGCACATGGAGAGAATGAGTGAGGAAAGATTGACCAAGAGGATATATGTGTCGGAGGTGGAGGGAACGAGGAGAAGAGGGAGACCAAATTGGAGGTGGAAAGATGGAGTGAAAAAGATTTTGTGTGATCGGGGCCTGAACATGCAGGAGGGTGAAAGGAGGGCAAGGAATAGAGTGAATTGGAGCGATGTGGTATACCAGGGTTGACGTGCTGTCAGTGGATTGAATCGGGGCATGTGAAGCGTCTGGGGTAAACCATGGAAAGCTGTGTAGGTATGTATATTTGTGTGTGTGAACGTATGTATATACATGTGTATGGGGGTGGGTTGGGCCATTTTCTTTCGTCTGTTTCCTTGCGCTACCTCGCAAACGCGGGAGACAGCGGAAAAAAAAAAAAAAAAAAATTATTATTATTATTATTATTATTATTATTATTAATATTATTATCATTATTTTTCATTATACTTTGTCGCTGTCCCCCGCATTTGCAAGGTAGCGCAAGGAAACAGATGAAAGAATGGCCCAACCCACCCACATGCACATGTATATACATACATGTCCACACACGCACATATACATACCTTTATATTTCAATGTATAGATATATATATACATACACAGACATATACATATACACACGTGTACATAATTCATACTTGCTGCCTTTATTCATTCCCGTTGCCACCCCGCCACACATAAAACGACAACCCCCTCCCCCGCACGTGCTCGAGGTAGTGCTAGGAGAAGACAACAAAGGCCACATTCATTCACACGAAACCACAGCTCCCTTTCCATATCCAGGCTACACAAAACTTTCCATGGTTTACCCCAGACACTTCACATGCCCCAGTTCAGTCCATTGATAGCACATTGACCCCAGTATACCACATCATCCCAATTCACTCTATTCCTTGCATGCCTTTCACCCTACTGCATGCTCAGGCCCCAATCACTTAGAATCTTTTTCACCCCATTGTTCCACTTCCAATTTGGTCTCCCACTTCTCCTCGTTCCCTCCACCTCTGACACATATATCCTCATTGTTAATCTTTCCTCACTCATTCTCTCCATGCGACCAAACCATTTCAATACACCCTCTTCTGCTCTCTCATCCACACTCTTTTCATAACCATGCATCTCTCTTACCCTCTCATTACTTACTTGATCAAACCACCTCACACCACATATTGTCCTCAAACATCTCATTTCCAGCACATCCACCTTCCTCTGCACAACCCTCGCAATCATACATCATTGTTGGAACCACTATCCTTCAAACATACCCATTTTTTGCTCTCCGAGATAACATTCTCGCCTTCCACATATTCTTCAACACTCCCAGAACCTTCACCCCCTCCCCCACCCTGTGACTCACTTCCACTTCCATGGTTCCATTCGCTGCTAAATCCACTCCCAGATATCTAAAACACTTCACTTCCTCCAGTTTTTTCTCCATTCAAACTTACCTTCCAGTTGACTTGTTCCTCAACCCTACTGAACCTAATAACCTTGCTCTTATTCACATTTATTCTCAGCTTTCTCCTTGGGGTGAGAGAGTAATCGTTAAATTTTAGGGAGAATAAAAGGATGTTTTGGAAGGAGGTAAATAAAGTATGTAAGACAAGAGAACAAATGGGAACATCGGTGAAGGGGGCTAATGGGGAGGTAATAACAAGTAGCAGTGATGTGAGGAGATGGAATGAGTATTTTGAAGGTTTGTTGAATGTGTTAGATGATAAAAGTGGCAGATATAGGGTGTTTTGGTTGAGGTGGTGTGCGAAGTGAGAGGGTCAGGGAGAATAGTTTAGTAAACAGAGAAGAGGTAGTGAAAGCCTTGCGAAAGATGAAAGCTGGCAAGGTGACAGGTTTGGATGGTATTGCAATGGAATTTATCAAAAAAGTGGGTGACTGTATTGTTGACTGGTTGGTGAGGATATTCAATGTATGTATGGCTCATGGTGAAGTGCCTGAGGATTGGCAGAATGCATGCATAGTGGCATTGTACAAAGGCAAAGGGGATAAAGGTGTGTTCAAATTACATAGGTATAAGTTTGTTGAGTATTCCTAGGAAATTATATGGGAGGGTATTGATTGAGAAGGTGAAGGCATGTACAGAGAATCACACTGGGGAAGAGCAGTTTGGTTTCAGAAGTGGTAGAGGATGTGTAGATCATGTATTTGCTTTGAAGAATGTATGTGAGAAACACTTAAAAAAACAAATGGATTTGTATGTGACATTTATGGATCTGGAGAAGGCATATGATAGAGTTGATAGAGATGCTCTGTGGAAGGTATTATGAGTATATGGTGTGGGAGGCAAGTTGCTGGAAGCAGTGAAAAGTTTTTATCGAGGATGTAAGGCATGTGTGCAAGTAAGAAGAGAGGAAAGTGATTGGTTCTCAGTGATTGTCGGTTTCCAGCAGGGGTGCATGAGGTCTCCATGGTTGTTTAATTTGTCTTTGGATGGGGTTGTTAGGGAGGTGAATACAAGAGTTTTGGAGAGAGGGGCAAGTATGCAATCTGTTGTGGATGAAAGGGCATGGAAGTGAGTCAGTTGTTGTTCGCTGATGATATAGAGCTGATGGCTGATTCAGGTGAGACACTGCAGAAGCTGGTGACTGAGTTTTACAATGAATACATATACTTAATGTTCTGCAAATAATGCTACCTTGCTGATTTTATGTATATTCTAAATATCTGTGGGTAGTTGATGTGCAAATGATAAAGTGCATAATAATGTTATAGTAGTAGTATTAGTAATTATGATGATAATAATAATAATATAATAATAATAATAATAATAATAATAATAATAAATAATAATGTTTTCTATTATTCTATCTATATTTCTAATGCACACTCCCTCTGGGAACTCCCATCAGTGGGATGGCCACTGCAAAAGTGTCTCCACTTATCCTTTCCTTAAATGCCTCCCTTACATACATTATTCCACACATTCTTCCACTCTATTTCTCCATATCACATGTGGTCTCCCTCACATCTAACCCTTTTTACCCTACTATCATACACATTCCCAGTAAACTTCCTATCTTGCATAATTTCCACATGTCTAAACCACCTCAAAGAATTATATTTCACTCACTCTATCACTCCACAATATATTCCTTTTGTATTCCCTGTATTGATTGAGAGGGTGAAGGCATGTACAGAGCATCAGATTGGGGAAGAGCAGTGCGGTTTCAGAAGTGGTAGAGGATGTGTGGATCAGGTGTTTGCTTTGAAGAATGTATGTGAGAAATACTTAGAAAAGCAAATGGATTTGTATGTAGCATTTATGGATCTGGAGAAGGCATATGATAGAGTTGATAGAGATGCTCTGTGGAAGGTATTAAGAATATATGGTGTGGGAGGCAAGTTGTTAGAAGCAGTGAAAAGTTTTTATCGAGGATGTAAGGCATGTGTACGTGTAGGAAGAGAGGAAAGTGATTGGTTCTCAGTGAATGTAGGTTTGCGGCAGGGGTGTGTGATGTCTCCATGGTTGTTTAATTTGTTTATGGATGGGGTTGTAAAGGAGGTAAATGCAAGAGTCCTGGAAAGAGGGGCAAGTATGAAGTCTGTTGGGGATGAGAGAGCTTGGGAAGTGAGTCAATTGTTGTTCGCTGATGATACAGCGCTGGTGGCTGATTCATGTGAGAAACTGCAGAAGCTGGTGACTGAGTTTGGTAAAGTGTGTGGAAGAAGAAAGTTGAGAGTAAATGTGAATAAGAGCAAGGTTATTAGGTACAGTAGGGGTGAGGGTCAAGTCAATTGGGAGGTGAGTTTGAATGGAGAAAAACTGGAGGAAGTGAAGTGCTTTAGATATCTGGGAGTGGATCTGTCAGCGGATGGAACCATGGAAGCGGAAGTGGGATCATAGGGTGGGGGAGGGGGCGAAAATTTTGGGAGCCTTGAAAAATGTGTGGAAGTCGAGAACATTATCTCGGAAAGCAAAAATGGGTATGTTTGAGGAATAGTGGTTCCAACAATGCTGTATGGTTGCGAGGCGTGGGCTATGGATAGAGATGTGCGCAGGAGGATGGATGTGCTGGAAATGAGATGTTTGAGGACAATGTGTGGTGTGAGGTGGTTTGATCGAGTAAGTAACGTAAGGGTAAGAGAGATGTGTGGAAATAAAAAAGAGCGTGGTTGAGAGAGCAGAAGAGGGTGTTTTGAAATGGTTTGGGCACATGGAGAGAATGAGTGAGGAGAGATTGACCAAGAGGATATATGTGTCGGAGGTGGAGGGAACGAGGAGAAGAGGGAGACCAAATTGGAGGTGGAAAGATGGAGTGAAAAAGATTTTGTGTGATCGGGGCCTGAACATGCAGGAGGGTGAAAGGAGGGCAGAGAATAGAGTGAATTGGAGTCATGTGGTATATAGGGTTGACGTGCTGTCAGTGGATTGAAGCAAGGCATGTGAAGCGTCTGGGGTAAACCATGGAAAGCTGTGTAGGTATGTATATTTGCGTGTGTGGACGTGTGTATGTACATGTGTATGGGGGGGGGGGGTTGGGCCATTTCTTTCGTCTGTTTCCTTGCGCTACCTCGCAAACGCGGGAGACAGCGACAAAGTATAAAAAAAAAAAAAAAAAAAAAAAAAAAAGTATTCCCTGCCATAACAAATCTCTCATACACCCCTTAATTATTTTTTTGATTTCCTCTAGTCAAACCACATGCTCCTCTCAAACAGCTCATTTCTACAGCCTGGATTCTTGACCTCTGTGACTCATATCATGTCCAGGTTTCAGCTGCATATGTCAGGTTCATGAAGACTGTGCTGTCCCTTAATTGTTTCTTCACTTCCATACTTACAACCCTAACCTTCTTTATTAAAGGTCCCAACGATCCTTCTACCCTTTACTGCTCTCTCCATTGTCTCTCCTTCCATATCACCAAACTTAAGCCAAGACAGCTCTCAAATACTTAAATTTTTTTCACCTCTTCCAGTCTCTCTTCCCCTATATCTATATCACAGTTTAGTACACTCTCCTCTTCACTATACAGGAATTTACAAAATCCATAATTTTATTCTGTTTTTACTTTCAAACACCATTTCTTACTTTTCCTTAAATTTACCCTCAATTGCCTATGGTTACACTTTATAAAGCAAACTTGCAACCATTTTAATATTATTATTATCATTATTATTATTCTGGGAGCCTTGAAGAATGTGTGGAAGTCGAGAACATTATCTCAGAAAGCAAAAATGGGTATGTTTGAAGGAATAGTGGTTCCAACAATGTTGTATGGTTGCGAGGCGTGGGCTATGGATAGAGTTGTGCGCAGGAGGATGGACGTGCTGGAAATGAGATGTTTGAGGACAATGTGTGGTGTGAGGTGGTTTGATCGAGTAAGTAACGTAAGGGTAAGAGAGATGTGTGGAAATAAAAAGACCGTGGTTGAGAGAGCAGAAGAGGGTGTTTTGAAATGGTTTGGGCACATGGAGAGAATGAGTGAGGAAAGATTGACCAAGAGGATATATGTGTCGGAGGTGGAGGGAACGAGGAGAAGAGGGAGACCAAATTGGAGGTGGAAAGATGGAGTGAAAAAGATTTTGTGTGATCGGGGCCTGAACATGCAGGAGGGTGAAAGGAGGGCAAGGAATAGAGTGAATTGGAGCGATGTGGTATACCGGGGTTGACGTGCTGTCAGTGGATTGAATCGGGGCATGTGAAGCGTCTGGGGTAAACCATGGAAAGCTGTGTAGGTATGTATATTTGTGTGTGTGAACGTATGTATATACATGTGTACGGGGGTGGGTTGGGCCATTTTCTTTCGTCTGTTTCCTTGCGCTACCTCGCAAACGCGGGAGACAGCGGAAAAAAAAAAAAAAAAAAAAATTATTATTATTATTATTATTATTATTATTATTATTATCATTATTTTTCATTATACTTTGTCGCTGTCCCCCGCATTTGCAAGGTAGCGCAAGGAAACAGATGAAAGAATGGCCCAACCCACCCACATGCACATGTATATACATACATGTCCACACACGCACATATACATACCTTTATATTTCAATGTATAGATATATATATACATACACAGACATATACATATACACACGTGTACATAATTCATACTTGCTGCCTTTATTCATTCCCGTTGCCACCCCGCCACACATAAAACGACAACCCCCTCCCCCGCACGTGCTCGAGGTAGTGCTAGGAGAAGACAACAAAGGCCACATTCATTCACACGAAACCACAGCTCCCTTTCCATATCCAGGCTACACAAAACTTTCCATGGTTTACCCCAGACACTTCACATGCCCCAGTTCAATCCATTGATAGCACATTGACCCCAGTATACCACATCATCCCAATTCACTCTATTCCTTGCATGCCTTTCACCCTACTGCATGCTCAGGCCCCGATCGCTTAGAATCTTTTTCACCCCATTGTTCCACTTCCAATTTGGTCTCCCACTTCTCCTCGTTCCCTCCACCTCTGACACATATATCCTCATTGTTAATCTTTCCTCACTCATTCTCTCCATGCGACCAAACCATTTCAATACACCCTCTTCTGCTCTCTCATCCACACTCTTTTCATAACCATGCATCTCTCTTACCCTCTCATTACTTACTTGATCAAACCACCTCACACCACATATTGTCCTCAAACATCTCATTTCCAGCACATCCACCTTCCTCTGCACAACCCTATCTATAGCCCACGCCTCACAACCATATAACATTGTTGGAACCACTATTCCTTCAAAAATACCCATTTTTGCTTTCTGAGATAATGTTATCGCCTTCCACACATTTTTCAACACTCCCAGAACTTTTGCCCCCTCCCCCACTGAGAACCAGTCACTTTCTTCTCTTCCTACTTGTACACATGCCTTACATCCTCAATAAAAACCTTTCACTGCTTCTAGCAACTTGCCTCCCACACCATATACTTTTAATACCTTCCACAGAGCATCTCTATCAACTCTATCATATGCCTTCTCCAGATCCATAAATGCTACATACAAATCCATTTGTTTTTCTAAGTATTTCTCACATACATTCTTCAAAGCAAACACCTGATCCACACATCCTCTACCACTTCTGAAACCAAACTGCTCTTCCCCAATCTGATGCTCTGTATATGCCTTCACCCTCTCAATCAATACTCTCCCATATAATTTCCCAGGAATACTCAACAAACTTTTATTTCTGTAATTTGAACACTCACCTTTATCCCCTTTGCCTTTGTACAATAGCAATATGCATGCATTCTGCCAATCCTTAGGCACTTCACCATGAGCCATACATACACTGAATATCCTTACCAACCAGTCAACAACACAGTCACCCCATTTTTTAATAAATTCTACTGCAATACCATCTAAACCCGTCACCTTGCCGGCTCTCATCTTCCACAAGGCTTTCACTATCATTCTCCCTGACCCTCTCACTTTGCACACCACCTTGACCAAAACACCCTATATCTGCCACTCTATCATCTAACACATTCAACAAACCTTCAAAGTTCTCATGCCATCTCCTTCTCACATCACCACTGCTTGTTATTACCTCCCCATTAGCCCCCTTCACCAATGTTCCTATTTGTTCTCTTGTCTTATTCACTTTATTTACCTCCTTCCAAAACATCTTTTTATTATCCCGACAATTTAATGATACTCTCTCACCCCAACTCTCATTTGCCCTCTTTTTCACCTCTTGCACCTTTCTCTTGACCTCCTGCCTCTTTCTTTTATATATCTCCCAGTCATTTGCACTATTTCCCTGCAAAAATCGTCCAAATGCCTCTCTCCTCTCTTTCACTAATAATCTTACTTCATCCCACCACTCACTACCCTTTCTTTCTAATTTGCCCACCTCCCATGCTTCTCCTGCCATAAGCCTTGTTTACTAACATAAACAATGAGGTTAGGTTTCAATAATTGGGAAAATATGAATTTCAGTGCATAAAACAAATATTCTAGTTTTATGGAGTATCCACGTCTCATCCCACCTTCTCATAGTGACCTCATTAGTGCAACCTTGGGGGTGGAACAGAAGGGGGAGGATGAGATTAGAGATGGTCTGGAAGAAAAAGGCTTATGGGAGACTGTTCGAATGGAACATACCAGAGGAAATTCAGCAGAAGAGGAGGGAATAATATAAAATCTGTAAGCAAAATGTTAAGAAGCTGTTAGATGAAAGCAAAGAAAGAGCAGAAAGTTGAGTGAAAAGTTAAGAGGAAATAAGAAATTGCGCTGGAAGGTGAAAGAGGAGAGAGGTGGATGTAAGATTGGAAATGTAAATGCGAGAAGCAAGGAAAGGGAGTTGCTGAATGAAAATGAGGAAGAGAAAGGAAGATGGAAAGAGTATTTTAAAGAACTGATTGATATGGAAGAAGTTGAGGCACCACTTGATATCTACATGGGTATGGAGGATGGAAGGAAAAGGATACAAGTGAAGTTTTTACATCTTGAGAGTTAAAAATAGCAGATGAAGTCACGACCAATACAGACATCTTAACACTTTTTCACCGTCATACAACGAATATCATCACTTTTGCTAGAGGAAGAGGATTCATAGGCAACTGAATCATCATCAATATCCTTGTCTATGGCATCAAAGGCATTTAAATCATTATCTGAGTCATATTATCTCAGTATTTTCTATACTTTCTTTGTTTTTCAATCAACACCTCCTCACTCCACAATTTATTGTGATAAACTGAGGTGTTATGAGACATACCTCATCGTGGTTTAGAGATATTATCCCCAACCGATGGCAACATCTCTTTGAAGAAGTAGCAGCCTGGCAAGCTAAAAGAAGACGAAGAAAAAGAAGACGAAAAGTGCTGCGCTTAGCAGATGCTACAGTGAGGGAACAAAAACTGACTGTTACATACACCAGATGTAAATATAGAATGGGTCAAGAGATCAGTAATATACAATGGTTTGCTCAACACAAGCCTAATGAGGTTTTAAGGTCATAGCAGAATGTTGCTAATGGATATATATTGCTCTGATATTAAGGCCTATACTTACCAATTTCACTACTATATCTTCCATGAGTATAATTTAAGCCAACCTTCACTATTTCAATAACTTTCTATTACTAGCAGTTAGTGGCTGCTTCAGTTGTGATTATGCCAACATGCTACTCTCTTCAACCAATATGCACTGCTACTATGTCTTTGATACCTGGAATACTGAGGTGGTTCATAAGCAAAGAGTTTGGGAAAGGTCCTGCAAGAGTCACCTTGCTTTGAATTGAAAGAGATGCACATGCTGATGAATATGTATTCATAATGACTTAGCAATTTCCATTTGTAACTACTTGTCTAAGTTCATGATATAACCTGACAGATTACCTCTCTATTTGTTATATCATTTCCCATAACAAACAAAAATGACTCATGCAGAATATTCTTGAAACACTACAGTCCTCTTATATTGGCACACACATGGCAGTTAACTCCACAGGTTTGCAATTACAACTTATCAGACCTGAGTTCAATCCCCGCTTCAGGTGGAGGTGGCAGTGCTATTCCCTAAGACGTGCTTACAGCTGGGTGCTGTGTCATCTTAAAAACCTTTCCTGCCTTGATGAATGATGGATGCAACTTCACATAATGGAAAATGGCATGAAAAATGTTAGCTTAGCAATAAATTTATACATGCTACAAAGTAGCTACTTTTACTCTCTCTCTCTTAGAGGAAGAGAGGGAGAGAAAACACACACACACACACACACACACACACACACACACACACACACACACATATATATATATATATATATATATATATATATATATATATATATATATATATATATATATATATATATATATATATATATATATATTGAATATAAAAACAAAGAAGAAAATACCATACACTAATTAGCACCTTTTATCTCATGGACTTGCAGAGTAAATATCATCCAGCATTTTTCACATTCCAAGGAAAAACATATCTATCATACTGTGTAATCAAAACATTGTGATTCATGAAGATAACCATAAACAATCCTAACTACAAAATGGATGGCTAGTTGCTGCTCCCACCTATGAAATGATTGGCACAGTGTAAGGAAAGCACTTCTTTAAGACTTCTCTTTAAAATGATGTAATCAAGTTTGGCGACAAAACAACATAAAATACTATCAATTTGCAAAATGTTTTAATGACTTTTGAGTTAATCTTGCAGTTACGTTTATGACATACACAACTTAAGTTCAGACAGTCCTCTTTTTAGTTTAATTATTTCATTAGTGATAAAGTAATTGTAAATTACTGCTCATGTACTAAAAAATATCTGTGTCAAACAGAAGGTGGCAGCAAAGAAGAAGGTGGCATCACATGGGAATGGGAAGCACTATGCTAGCACCACTAAGGACTACGGGCAACACGCCTGTGGGTGCCTGGGGACCTTGTGGGACTCTCTGGGGACAGCATGGCCGCGGCGCGTAGGATCCTCTCGTGGTCTTCAGGGGAAGCCAACTGCAAGAGCTCTGCCAATTTGTCTCCAGGGGTCCCAGGGGAACCTGAGGGCCCTGCCAAAGGACCACCGAAGTCCCCGTGCCCAAACTCCTGCCCTCTGCGCCACGGCCTCACATACCTGCATGGTGGCACTTGTACACCAGGGGACCTAAGACATGGCCGCACGGGCACCACAACACCCAAAACATACGACACAGTGCAAGGTAGCAGAGAAGGGTGACTCCAAAGAAACTTCAGCACTTCTGAAGTGCTTCTAAGTGTAAGGCATAAGATGTTTTGTCTTACTATAGTCTACTATGAAAACTATGAACAGTTAGAAATATGTTCATGGCAAGATCTTAAACTTATCAGAACTTTCAAATGGGTTGCATTTTGAACTTTACAAGCTGAAATTACTGAAACCAACCATAGCTCTACATGATAATGTGCAACGTGCTAATTCCACTGCTGCAACTAAAAGTAATAAAAAGCTACTTTTCAAAAATGCTAAAAGATATAACAATGACAAAATAAATGTCAGTAATTAATAGGATCAAGGCTATGCCCAGGACATACCTTGTTAATACTATGAAACACCTAAGTTCTGAATCTGTAGCTAAAGAAAAGCAGAAAGCATTTTGTTAGTCATAATATCAGTGGTCAAATCATCATGGCCATAGTCAATACATACAGTCCTCTATTTTAGTGTCATGTATGAAACATACTGGATTCCCGTTTGTGTGCTGCATTGCTAAGGAAAGCTCTTAACATTCTGATAATTATACATTTTTAAATGCTATTTTCTTATTTCTGTTCATAGGTTTGCACTGCAACAGAATCCCCTTCACTTGACAAGAGGATCTATTTATTCTAATCAACATGCAACTATTCAGTGCTCATGGTAGGCGCTACTTTCAGTGACAATGCTGGCTAATGACTGAGCTCATATTACATAATCAATGTCCAAAAAGCTTGTAAAATCTACAGATGTTCATGAGGTGATTCTGCTCTGGAGTCATCCCTTCTGTACTAAACCTCATGACACCTTATGATAATTTTGCTATACATATACTGAATCTAAAGACAGCAAAGGCAACATAGCAACATATGAAAAAGTCTCATTGACTTTAATGACAATATTAACCATAAGTATCAATAATATCTTGCAAAGAATATAATTTTCAAAGGATGCTGGATAGGTAGTACTTTAGTTGTGTTTATCATAACCACGTATGAGGCTTCCTTGTGATACAAGATTAAAAACAAAAATCTATCAACTATGTATGATTATTAGATTATTCAAAATGGGAAAAGTATCATTGTCAAAAATAAACTATTTCTGAATAAGTTTGATAACATGTGACTCTAGTGCTGTATCGCAGAAGTTCAGGTTGAATGAATTTAACTGAAATGCTTGCCCTAAACAAAAGTTTTGCAGTATCAAACTGGAGGGTAAGCAAAAATAGTTTAACTTAAAAAATGTAGCCCAATCATAATATTCAGCTTGATGTTATTTTTGTTTGTTACAAATTTCCTCAAATCATTCTAAATTTAAATGTGTTTGTAGGAGATCTGGTATGATCAACATGCTCTACTGAAGGAAATGTTGCATCAACCATAGTATAGGTGATTATGTGGTATGTGTCCCATCTGGTGCCTATGAAAACATTTTGCTGTTTAAAAATGCCAAAACTGCTATGAAATACAGAGATTTCTAATACTTTAGGAAACTGATATTCTTCAGACTTTATCCTCCTAAGACAAATGGCAAATTTTAAGGTCTTTTGAAAAGATGCAAGGCATTAAATCTTGTATAAATGACCAGTGTGAATGCTTGAAGTTTGTTCTTGACATGCTGTTATATGAAGTGGGGTTCGTATCTGCTATACCTATGTAAGGGTAATGCTGCTGCAGGTAAGGAAATAATATAAAATACAGATGGTTTTGAGTCATAAAAGAGGAAACCCTAATTCATATCCTCTGTATCAACAGTAGTAAGGGAGTCGATATGAGAGGGAAGTCATTTTCAGAAAATGTGAGGGTTGTCAGGATGGGGTATGCAATGGTGTAAATCAACCAGTGTGTGAAGGGTTTATGTAAAGCATCTAGGTATATAACAACATACAATGTATGTGAATCAATCAAATAAATCTGTTAATCTTAGAAAAATGATAACTAATAAAAGTGTAATTTGACATCCTTCCAAAGTGTGCCAATAAATCAGTAATAATTTCCATGTTTCAAATAACTAATAAACTTATAAATCAAGACAAAAGTGACTGTAAATTTATTTTACTTTAAATATGTACTTGCCACTGAAATGCCTCAAAGCATGTGATCTCTCTGCTAAGCTCCTATTCTTGGAACTGACATGCACTCTGTGTTTGATTGCAATACTGTACTTCCTATTCAAGCAATTCTGGTAAAATGAGGTAACAGTCTACTCCATAATGTACAAATATTGCAAATTATGTGAGTGCCTGTAAATAGTTTTAGTACAAAATTCATTAGAAAGTATTCCTTAATGGTGCCTGTGCCTTTGTTTGAATTTTTAGAATCTATGCTTATGCCTCTATAAATCTTGAAATTACTGTGACCTATATATATATATATATATATATATATATATATATATATATATATATATATATATATATATATCACTAGCTGATATAATATGTAATATCTTATGTAATATTTTTTAGAAGCACAAACATGGGCCTACCTTAAACTTCCATGCATTGCACAAATATCTTGATTATACAGGATGGATTTTGACACTGGATAACTTAAAACACCAGTTGTTGCTACTGATGCTACTTTTATATATAATGCACTGATTATTAAAGTCCAATGGTTTGGGAACTAAAGATTAAGATTAATGTCCCATGTCTACTTAATCACATGTTTTGTTTCTGTATGACCAAGACAAAGTGCCTCACAGTCACAAAGTTAAACGTAATGGGACAGAGGTCAATAAACATCATGCACCAGTCATGTCTGACAGGAAATTAAATTCAATTAAATCAACATCAAAGTACGGTAGACGCCAGTGGCAAAGAGTGGGAAACTGACAATATTGCAAGAGCCTAAACTTTTGAAATATTCACTGCAAGTACATGAGTAAATGTAACATAAAAACAGGTCAGGAGTCAACTACACCAGCGACTAGTCTAAATGTTGTTAAGTAGAGACTTTTCTTTCTAAAAATACTGTATTGAATTCTCATGAATGTTTAGCAAGAAATTTATCATCCAAGTGTTAAATATATTTTAGAGGTTACTGTTATTCAATAGTTTAGGAGTGTCAAGTGCTGGAATATTCAATATCTTTCAAGACAAAACTACTAATTCTTCAGAAAAAGTTACTGTATAACTGGTGTAGCTGTCATCCAGAGATAGTGCTGATTAGGGAGGGGGGGTATGACAAGGGAAGATGTGCCTGGACGGACCCTTGTGACTCTGTGCAGGATGAGGAGTCGAGGCGGTAGTGTCGGTCAGCTTCCGTCTCACTCATCCGGATCTCCTCAGACCCTGATGGCGACATATGGCGTGATGGATGATGCTCAAGCTGGCGGATCAGGTCCTCTAGGTTACGAATCCTGATTGGGCCACACGGCGGTACCTGATCATCTTCTCCTCCAGAATCAGCCAGCTTCTCATGCGAGGCTTTCAATCTTGTAAACTCTGCAGGGCCACCAATTGCTGCAGCTCCAGGTGGAAAGCGTGGGTATGTGTCATGAGGAGCAGTGTGTAACTCGTCAGAGGACATGGAAGTTGCTCCTGACCGATGAGAAGCAGCTCTTTTGAGAGCATCGATGATATCCTCATGGTAGCCATTGAGACTCTTAAGTGTCCGCTCAACTTCAGAGACTTGGCACTCAGGATCGGCATTGTTATCACTCTGACTAAGGACATCGTTGTTGTCGCTCTGGGACTCTTCACCCCATTTCTCCTTCTCTGCTGGCGTGAGGAGGCCATATGACTTCTTCAGGATTCCCTTCTCGGGTATCTTGCTCAGGTTGTTAGGTGGTAGCTCAATGAACGACACTGCCTCGTCCTCCCCTGGAAAGATGGAGACACGTCACCTCTACTCTCTCTCAGCCCTAACCCAAACTACACACAAAATTCCTGTATCTTAAGTCAACCCACCCTTAAAGTGGCTTATGTAAAAATCTCCCCCTCTTATAATTGACTTAATTTTAAGAATACTCTCAAACTCCAGATGTGACTGTACAAGATAAACAAGAATTGACCACAATCCTTCTTTCAAAGGTGAATCTGACACTGTTTTCTTTTAAGCATATTTAAAAGGAAGCCACAACATCAACTCTTTTGCAGATCTAATTTTCCCAGAATATTCCATCTCTCACTGCTTTAGGGACGTGCCTCTCTTTCCAAGGGAAGGGTAGGGAAGGGTCATTCTTGTTAGCAACCACACAATACATTCTCAGTCATATTCTTAGCCATCAATAAAGAATGTATGATTTATATTAATAAAAAAAAAATCTTTTTAACAACTATGCTTCACATTGAAAAGCATGTTCTTAAACTCAAATAATCAGACTGATGACTAAGAACTGACTAATGACATATAGGCAACAATACTACATTAAGAGCAGAAACAGTAAAAGCAAAGCACTGATGGGAACTGTGGTTATAGGGATAATAATGGAGCTAAGGATAATGATGGAAGATATACCATTGTGAACAAGGGTGTAAGACAAATGTGACATAGTAACAACAAACTAACCTGACAATTGCTGTGATGCAAAACATCTATACAGCAAAAACATCCACTATCTAAGAAGAAGGAAGGTAATTTCAGTATGCGTGCACAATTCATGTTCTATCGTTACAGTACTTTTACATTAACATCTAAAGTGTGAATCATTAAAGCTTATCACTATTTACTGTGGATGTGGTTTCATGACTAATTTGATTGTACACTGTTCTTTTCATATTTTCTAAAGAGCATAGCCTCCAACTTTCGAATGGAATATATAATCACAAACTCTAAAAGCTGGTTCATGAAATATTTCACAAAGTGAAGAACCAAAAAATGTACTGTATGAAGAACCTTTTAAAAAGTTACACTCTATTCAAAATCAATTAAGAGTTCTAAATTATGAAAGTGAATTACTAACAGTAATGTATTACTTTAAGAGAGCAACCTATGACTCTGAACTGTTCAAAACATCTCAGACAATGTATTTGTGTTCTCACATTGAGAATATTCTATTCCACATAAAGCATTGTTCTATATTATCATCATTAAAACCTATTGGCTAACCAATGTAAAGATTATTACTACAAGGTTTTTCTTCAAGCTGCACTTTTTCTGTGGGAGCCCCATACAACTGGCTCATGAGGAAGCACATAAGGTATGGTGTGTGTATGTGTATTATCATTACACAACCTCAGGACCTCCTCCGTGGGGCTCCCACAGGTTCGAGGCAGGACTTTACATGTGAGTAGGTAAATGATGGGGTCCTTTTGAGAGAAAAGTCCTCAAAGAGACTGTACTCCTATCCAATCACTAAATATATTCAGCTTCACTGAATACAACTTTTCCCTCATGGTGTAACCACTTGCAGGTACATTCTGGTAATCCTGTGTATGAAGATGTACGTTTATATACTATTATCACTATTACACAATCCCAACACCCCTTTTAAGGAGCTCCTACAGCTATGACATTGCACTCCACAGAGGACCTAAGAAATGATATACTCCTTTGGAATGAGAAGACTATATTCCTTTCTGTACACTATGGTACAGCCTTACTGAAAGTGAACTTGCTAGCAGAGTAACTGCAAGCAAGAAGAGTCCAGAAACACCTCTTTATCCATTTTTTTATCATATCTATAATTACCTAAAGACCCCTTTCCCAAGGATTCCTGCAGCTCAAGGCTGTGTAACCTTTAGTAGCAGAGACAGAATGGACTCCTATGAAGTGAGAATATCTCTATGAAAAGAGAACAAACATACAGGAACATCAGTGAAAGAGCAAATGGGGAAATGGTGACAGGTAGTGGTAAGGTGAGGAGATGAGGTGAGTATTATGATGGACTGTTGAATGTATTCAAAGATAGGTTGGCAGCAAGTGTAGGGTGTCTGGGATGGGGAGGTATGCAAAGTGAGAGTCATCGAGGGTGCTTTGATGAAGACAGAAGAGGTGGTGGTTAAAGCCTTGTGCTGAGGCAGTTGTATGGCTGATTGGTTTGTCAGGATTTTCAGTGTATATATATTGATCATGAAAGGTGCCTGAAACTGGCAGAATGCATGTATAGACCCAGTGTATGAAGGCAAGGGGAACAAAAGTGAGCGTTCAACCTACAGAGGCAAAATTTTGTCGAGTGTTCCATGTAAGTTTGTAGGAGTGTGTCTCTGATTGAGAGTGTGAAAGTATATACATAGCATCAGATTGGGGAGGAACAATATAGCTTAAGGAGTATTAAAGGATGTGTGGATCAGGTGTTTGCTTTAAAGAATGCATGCAAGAAATCCTTAGAGAAACAGGAGGATTTGTATGTGGCATTTATGAATCTGGAGACAGCATATGATAGGGTTTGTAGGTCTTTTGAATATATGGTGTGGAAGGAAAGCTACTAGAAGTAATGAGAAGTTTTTATCAATAGTGTAAGGTGTATGCGTCAGAAGGTAGATTGGGTGATAGGTGTTGGGTGCCTTGAGTCAAGGAGGTATGCGAGGTGAGAGAGTTAAGAAAAGGGGTTTGGCCATAGCAGCAAATGGAACCATGGAAGCAGAAGTGAGTCATAGGGTTGGTTAGGAGGTGAAGGTTCTAAGAGCATTAAGGATTGTGTGAAAAGAGCAGTTCATATCTGGGAGGGTGAAAATAGGTATGTTTGCATGTCTAGTCATCTATCATCTAAATGATGGTGTATGGATGGATGAGAGGTATAGGCTACTGAGGAGAATCTGTAGAGAAAGGTGGATGAATGGAAAATTAAATGTTTAAGGACAATATGTGGAATGAGGTGGTTCAATCAAGTAAGTAATACAAGGGTAAGACAAAGGTGTGGTGTTAGTAGACTGTGGCTAAGTGAGCTGAAATGGTTTGGACATGTGGAAAGCATGAATGAGGAGAGGATGACAAAGATGTATGGGTCAGTAGTGGAGAAGACAAGGAGTAGATTAATCTGGAGATGGAAGGATGGATTGAAAAACTTTATAAGTTTTCTTATAAGTATTCAGGGCCTGAACATGTAGGAGGGTGAAAGGCATGCATGGGAGAGTGAATTGGAGATATGTGGTATACAAGGGTATGTGGTATACAAGGGTATACCAGGGCACGTGAAGCAGCTGGGGGAAACAACAGAATGGTCTGTGGGGCCTGGTTGTGGATAAGGGGCTGTGGATTCAGTGCATTACATGAGAGAGCAAGAGTATGGATGTGAGTGAATGAGGTCTTTCTTTACATATATTCCTGGCACTATCTTGCTAATGCAGGAAACAGAACGAACATGGTTACATATCTTTTTTCATTCTTGATCATTGTTTCCCAACTGGACCAAATTGGAGGTGGAAGGATGGAGTGAAAAAGATTTTGAGTGATCAAGGCCTGAACATACCGGAGGGTGAGAGGCGTGCGAGGAATAGAGTGAACTGGAACGATGTGGTATACCAGGGTCATTGTAATGTCAATGGAATGAACCAAGGCATGTGAAATGTCTTGGTAAACCATGGAAAGGTCTGTGGGGCCTGGATGTGGATAGGGAGCTCTGGTTTCAGTGCATTACACATGACAGCTAGAGACGGAGTGTGAACGAATGTGGCCTTTTTTGTCTGTTCCTGGTGCTGCCTCACTGAAGGGGAAGGAGATGCTATTTTGTATGTGGCGGGGTGGCAACAGGAATGGATGAAGGCAGCAGGTATGGATATGTACATGTGTATATATGTAGATGTATAAGTCTGTGTATTATTATTATTATTATTATTATTATTATCATTATTTATATTATTTTGCTTTGTCGCTGTCTCGCACGTTAGCAAGGTAGCGCAAGGAAACAGACGAAAGAATGGCCCAACCCACCCACATACACATGTATATACATAAACGTCCACACACGCAAATATACATACCTATACATCTCAATGTATACATATATATACACACACAGACATATACATATATACACATGTACATAATTCATACTGTCTGCCTTTATCTATTCCCATCGCCACCTCACCACACATGGAATAACAACCCCCTCCCCCCTCATGTGTGCGAGGTAGCACTAGGAAAAGACAACAAAGGCTCCATTCGTTCACACTCAGTCTCTAGCTGTCATTTAATAATAATGCACCGAAACCACAGCTCCCTTTCCACATCCAGGCCCCACAGAACTTTCCATGGTTTACCCCAGATGCTTCACATGCCCTGGTTCAATCCATTGACAGCACGTCGACCCCGGTATACCATATCGTTCCAATTCACTCTATTCCTTGCATGCCTTTCACCCTCCTGCATGTTCAGGCCCTGATCACTCAAAATCTTTTTCACTCCATCTTTCCACCTCCAATTTGGTCTCCCACTTCTCCTCGTTCCCTCCACCTCTGACACATATATCCTCTTGGTCAATCTTTCCTCACTCATTCTCTCCATGTGACCAAACCATTTCAAAACACCCTCCTCTGCTCTCTCAACCAGACTCTTTTTATTTCCACACATCTCTCTTACCCTTACATTACTTACTCAATCAAACCACCTCACACCACATATTGTCCTCAAACATCTCATTTCCAGCACATCCACCCTCCTGCGCACAACTCTATCCCTAGCCCACACCTCGCAACCATACAACATTGTTGGAATCACTATTCCTTCAAACATACCCATTTTTGCTTTCTGAGATAATGTTCTCGACTTCCAAACATTCTTCAAGGCTCCCAGAATTTTTGCCACCTCCCCCAACCTATGATTCACTTCCGATTCCATGGTTTCATCCGCTGCCAGATCCACTCCCAGATATCTAAAACACTTTACTTCCTCCAGTTTTTCTCCTCTCAAACTTACCTCACAATTGACTTGACCCTCAACCCTACTGTACCTATATTTTCATTTATTATGCTTTGTCGCTGTCTCTTGTGTTAGTGAGGTAGCGCAAGGAAACAGATGAAAGAATGGCCTAACCCGCCCACATACACATGTATACACATAAACGTCCACACACACACATATACATACCTATACATATCAACGTATACATATACATACACACACACAGACATATACATATATACACATGTACATAATTCATACTGTCTGCCCTTATTCATTCCCGTCGCTACCCCGCCACACATGAAATAACAACCCCCTCCCCCCACATGTGGGCGAGGTAGTGCTAGGAAAAGACAACAAAGGCCACATTCGTTCACACTCGGTCTCTGGCTGTCATGTATAATGCACCAAAACCACAGCTCCCTTTCCACATCTAGGCCCCACAGAACTTTCCATGGTTTACCCCAGATGCTTCACATGCCCTGGTTCAATCCATTGACAGCACGTCAACCCCAGTATACCACATCGTTCCAATTCACTCTATTCCTTGCACGCCTTTCACCCTCCTGCATGTTCAGGCCCCGATCACTCAAAATCTTTTTCACTCCATCTTTCCACCTCCAATTTGGTCTCCTACTGCTCCTCATTCCCTCCATCTCTGACACATATATCCTCTTTGTCAATCTTTCCTTGCTCATTCTCTCCATGTTACCAAGCCATTTCAAAACACCCTCTTCTGCTCTCTCAACCACACTCTTTTTATTACCACAAATCTCTCTTACCCTTTCATTAATTTTCTCGATCAAACCACCTCACACCACATATTGTCCTCATACATCTCATTTCCAGCACATCCACCCTCCTGCGCACAACTCTATCTATAGCCCATGCCTCGCAACCATATATCATTGTTGGAATCACCATTCCTTCAAACATACCCATTTTTGCTTTCCAAGATAACATTCTTGACTTCCACACATTCTTAAATGCTCCCAAAACTTTTGCCTCCTCCCCCACCCTAAGATTCACTTCCACTTCCATGGTTCCATCCGCTGCCAAATCTACTCCCAGATATCTAAAACACATCACTTCCTCCAGTTTTTCTCCATTCAAACTTACTTCCCATCTGACTTGTCCCTCAACCCTACTGTACCTAATAACCTTGCTCTTATTCACACTTACTCTCAGCTTTCTTCTTTCACACACTTTACCAAACTCAGTCACCAGCTTCTGCAGTTTCTCAACTGAATCAGCCTCCAGCACTGTATCATCAGCGAAAAACAACTGACTCACTTCCCAAGCTCTCTCATCCACAACAGACTGCATACTTGCCCCTCTTTCCCAAATTGCATTCATCTCCCTAACAACCCCATCCATAAACAAATTAAACAACCATGGAGACATCACGCACCCCTGCCGCAAACAAACATTCACTGAGAACCAATCACTTTCCTCTCTTCCTACACGTACACATGCCTTACATCCTCGATAAAAACTTCACTGCTTCAAACATCTTGCCTTTCACACCATATATTCTTAATACCTTCCACAGAGCATCTCTATCAACTTTATCATATGCCTTCTCCAGATCCATAAATGCTACATACAAATCCATTTGCTTTTCTAAGTATTTCTCACATACATTTTTCAAAGCAAACACCTGATCCACACATCCTCTACCACTTCTGAAACCACACTGCTCTTCCCCAATCTGATGCTCTGTACATGCCTTCACCCTCTCAATCAATACCCTCCCATATAATTTCCCAGGAATACTCAACAAACTTATACCTCTGTAATCTGAGCACTCACTTTTATCCCCTTTGCTTTTGTACAAAAGCACTATGCAAGCATTCCGCCAATCCTCAGGCACCTCACCATGAGTCATACATACATTAAATAATCTTACCAACCAGTCACCCTCTTTTTTAATAAATTCCACTGCAATACCATCCAAACCTGCTGCCTTGCCAGCTTTCATCTTCTGCAAAACTTTTACTACCTCTTCTCTGTTTACCAAATCATTCTCCCTAACTCTCTCACTTTGCACACCAACTCGACCAAAACACCCTATATCTGCCACTCTATCATCAAACACATTCAACAAACCTTCAAAATACTCTCTCCATCTCATATCACCACTACTTTTAATCACCTTCCCATTAGCCCCCTTCAATGATGTTCCCATTTGTTCCCTTGTCTCTTACACACTTTATTTACCTCCTTCCAAAACATCTTTTTATTCTCCCTAAAATTGTTATTATCATCATTATTATTATTATTATTATTATTATTATTATTATTATTATTATTATCTTTTATCGAGGATGTAAGGCATGTGTACGTGTAGGAACAGAGGAAAGTGATTGGTTCTCAGTGAATGTAGGTTTGCGGCACGGGTGTGTGATGTCTCCATGGTTGTTTAATTTGTTTATGGATGGGGTTGTTAGGGAGGTGAATGCAAGAGTTTTGGAAAGAGGGGCAAGTATGAAGTCTGTTGGGGATGAGAGAGCTTGGGAAGTGAGTCAGTTGTTGTTCGCTGATGATACAGCGCTGGTGGCTGATTCATGTGAGAAACTGCAGAAGCTGGTGACTGAGTTTGGTAAAGTGTGTGAAAGAAGAAAGTTAAGAGTAAATGTGAATAAGAGCAAGGTTATTAGGTACAGTAGGGTTGAGGGTCAAGTCAATTGGGAGGTGAGTTTGAATGGAGAAAAACTGGAGGAAGTGAAGTGTTTTAGATATCTGGGAGTGGATCTGGCAGCGGATGGAACCATGGAAGCGGAAGTGGATCATAGGGTGGGGGAGGGGGCGAAAATTCTGGGAGCCTTGAAGAATGTGTGGAAGTCGAGAACATTATCTCGGAAAGCAAAAATGGGTATGTTTGAAGGAATAGTGGTTCCAACGATGTTGTATGGTTGCGAGACGTGGGCTATGGATAGAGTTGTGCGCAGGAGGATGGATGTGCTGGAAATGAGATGTTTGAGGACAATGTGTGGTGTGAGGTGGTTTGATCGAGTAAGTAACGTAAGGGTAAGAGAGATGTGTGGAAATAAAAAGAGCGTGGTTGAGAGAGCAGAAGAGGGAGTTTTGAAATGGTTCGGGCACATGGAGAGAATGAGTGAGGAAAGATTGACCAAGAGAATATATGTGTCGGAGGTGGAGGGAACGAGGAGAAGAGGGAGACCAAATTGGAGGTGGAAAGATGGAGTGAAAAAGATTTTGTGTGATCGGGGCCTGAACATGCAGGAGGGTGAAAGGAGGGCAAGGAATAGAGTGAATTGGAGCGATGTGGTATACCGGGGTTGACGTGCTGTCAGTGGATTGAATCAAGGCATGTGAAGCGTCTGGGGTAAACCATGGAAAGCTGTGTAGGTATGTATATTTGCGTGTGTGGACGTACGTATATACATGTGTACGGGGGTGGGTTGGGCCATTTCTTTCGTCTGTTTCCTTGCGCTACCTCGCAAACGCAGGAGACAGCGACAAAGCAAAAAAAAAAAAAAAAAAAAAAATCATTATTATTATTATTATTATTATTATCATTATTATTACCATTATTATTATTATTATTATTATTATTATTATTATTATTATTATTATTATTACTATTATTATTATTATTATTATTATTATTATTATTATTATCATTATCATTATACTTAATCACCGTCTCCCGCATTAGCGAGGTAGTGCAAGGAAACAGATGTGGAATGGTCCAACTCACCCACATACACATGTATATACATAAATGTCCACACATTATTGCATACATACATACATTTCAATGTATACATACATATACATATACAGACTTATACATACATACACATATACATATTCATACTTGCTGCCTTCATCCAATCCTGTTGCCACCCTGCCACACATGAAATAGCATCCCCCCCTCCAGCGAGGCAGTGCCAGGAACAGACAAAAAAAAAGGCTACATCCATTCACACTCAGTCTCTAGCTGTCATGTGTAATGCATTGAAACCACAGCTCCATTTCCACATCCAGGCACCACAGACCTTTCCATGGTTTACACCAGATGCTTCACATGCCCTGGTTCAATCCATTGACAGCATGTCAACCCTGGTATACCACATCATTCCAATTCACTCTATTCCTTGCACACCATACAACCTCCTGTATGTTCAGGCCCTGATCACTCAAAATCTTTTCCACTCCATCCTTTCACCTCCAATTTGGTCTCCCACTTCTCCTTCCTCCCTCCACATCTGACACATATATCCTCTTTGTCAATCCTTCCTCACTCATTCTCTCCAACTGTCCAAACCATTTGAACACACCTTCTGCTCTCTCAACCACACTCTTTTTATTACCACACATCTCTCTTACCCTTTGAATACTTAATCAAACCACCTCACACCACATACTGTCCCCAGGCATTTAATTTTCAACACATCCACCCTCCTCCACACAACCCTATCTATAGCCTATGCCTTGCAACTATATAACATTGTTGGAAACACTATTCCTTCAAACATACCCATTTTTGCTCTCCGAGATAACGTTCTCGCCTTCCACACATTCTTTGACGCTCCCAGAACCTTCGCTCCCTCCCCCACCTTGTGACTAACTTCTGCTTCCATGGTTTCCTCTGCTGCTAAGTCCACTCCCAGATATCTAAAACACTTCACTTCCTCCATTTTTTCTCCATTCAAACTTATCTCCCAATTAACTTGTCCCTCAACCCTACTGAACCTAATAACCTTGCTCTTATTCACATTTACTCTCAACTTTGTGGATGAAATGTTCATAGGGAATATCAAGGGATTCCTTTTTTGTCCATATCTGATAGCAGAAAGAGTTCAAAGGGCATTTACTTTGTATGGTGCCCTTATGCTGATATATGTGGTGTGGGGAGTGACTGTTATGTATGTTTGAAGTGTTGAGTACGATTGTCATATAATGAACGTGATGCCCAGAATTATTGGAGTTTTCTTAAATGAAAGAGATTGCCCATCAAGGTAATGGGAGGGGTGCAAGTTGGCTTCATCAGTCCAGGAGTAAATGGGTGGCTTTAGACGTCTGTGGAAATTTAGATGTTCTGTTCCGTGTGTTCCAGTGCTCCAACTGTGTTACTGGATTCAACCTGCACATGATCAAACTGTAAGTGAAAAGTCACTTCTGGCAAGATTGTATCACTGTCAATGAAGAAAAGGAGTACAATCTCAATGTGGAACCTCTTGTCAATAAAGAAAAGGAATACAATCTCGCTGTGGAACTTCTCATCCCAAAAGAGTATCATTTCCCTGCAACCACATGTAGCACAGCCTTGAAGGTGCAGGAACCCTATAAAAGGGGTCTTAGGGTTATATATATTCAATATTAAAAAAATCAAAATAAACTACCGGTTAAGTCAAGACTTAACAGATAAATAGTGAGTAAAACTAATGGAATAAGATCATAATCCAAGAAATGTAATAATACAAATTCTTACTGATTAAAATCAATATAAATTTTAAGATATTCCATCCTAGTTTTTCAGATCAGTATCAAGGAAGAGTACTACTAATTTTTTAACTCACTAGAAAATCCTGTCATAACTACTGTTGCTCATCTAAATATTTCTAATCAGGTTACATAGTTAAAATCATGGAGTCCAACCAGATAGGAACACTGAATTACAAATGATGGTAACTTTTACCGTTATAAAAGATAAGTCAACTTGTACATCAGTATGCAAACAGAGATGCACACTATTTCCCTCCATGTTTTCTTATCTTCTTGTTTATATCCCAGCATTGTATCTTAAGAGAGATTTTAATGATGATAACTACAATGCTGAGCTTCATGTCGTCACAGAAGTCAACATTGCAATTTCCAAACTTAAAGTAACATATGTACTTACACTGTGTCATTCTGATAAGTGACAAAAGTTTACAGTACAGTGTACATCAAAACAACATTCAAATGTCAGATTATTCATTGATCATGTACAAACAATTTACAATGAAATCACCTACACTGATTTTCATCTTCATATACATTATAAAATATTTTCAAAATCTGACAGAAAATTGGCACAACATTTCAAGAGAAAAAAACCTATGTCCAAATAATTCATGCATTATCATCTGGGAAAAACATACTGGAAGTTTCAATACTTCAAAATAAAAGCAAACAACAAATGTATTTAAGTTAAGATGGTGATAATGAGTATAACAGCATAAAGCAGATCAGCCACTAAATTAACAGAAGCAGTGAAGAAATGGTTAAACAATCAGCTAAACTGTTAAAAGAGAGGAAAGAGAGGTAATACAGATAAAGCTCAATGACATGCAAGGCTGGTAAATTCTCATGATGAGAGAAGCAAGACAATTATATGCGTAATACTTATCCTGAGTAAGATTTACAAATTTTTTTTTTCTAAATGTCATAAAAAATGGAGTATACGTCACACTTCTACTGCATCACTCCAAAAGAATCATTACTAAGCCTATGTTAGGAGCTATGTCATAGTATTTTCATGTAATCAATTTGTCCCATGATATAGGTATATTTCAATATATCTTTATAGCAACCAGTGACTAATGAACACACAGCTGTGTGAAAATATCTGGGTGGGATTATTAGTTTGTCCAGAGGATAAGGAACTTTTACACTTGTGGGGTTGCATCTCTTTAAGCTTCAATTTCTGTTATAAGTTTTATTCAGTTTCTTAATGCTCTCCACATCCATTTTTTTCTTCTCAAAGCTTATCATATTTCGTAATTATGGTAGATTTTTTTTTTAAATCTTTTCTGTTTGCCCTTGCATAATTTCTTGTGTCTACTAGATGATTAGTTACAGCCTGTTTCAAAGAACTACTCAATAGGATGATGAAATCATCTAAGGAACTTAGAAGTCATAATTATTAGTTATGCTGTTCTTAACTTCCAATCTGGCTAAGTTTACAATTACACCAATGTCCCTATACCTTATCTTCCTTTCTTCTCTCTCTCTCTTTTCTTACCATAGTCCCTGCTCTAGCAAATCTGTCTCCTTAAATTCGGTAACTAAACTGGTAATGCATACCATAATCAGTGTCTAATATTTGCCAAATATATCTTTTTTAAGAATACAATGTGTGAGTGTTTATGTTACACATAAGGAGTTCTTATCTCATGAGGCTCTATCTCTTAAAACTTTGTTTAATGTCATAAATTTTTTTTAACTCTTTTACCCTCTCTGCATTCATTGTCTCCATCTAGCTTGTCACAATGGTCTATCATTATATTGCTAAAGATGTATTTTTTTCAACATTTTTCTTATTTCTTTTGAAGTCCTCTCAATGACTGTTTCATGTAAATTTTAAGAACTGCTTCACTTAGATGGATATTTGTGCAAGCAAAACAACAACTCTAGAGGGATATATATGCATCAAGTTTCATGCCTATTTCCAGGTCAGGTGTTGAGCCCGTCTTGGCAGTGCGCAATAATTTCTATCTATAATCAGTTATTCTCCAGCCATGTCAACGACAGCATATTTTCATGAGTTTTCTAGAAAGGAAAATGAGCAGCTTTTAGCTAAGTTTAGAGGACAGGTAGATGATCCTGAATAAGTTGATGATGATGATGATCTGTCTTTGGATTATGTAGAAAGTGATTTTATGGACATCTCTTTCACCACTAAAAGCTGACCAAAATGAAGCAGTAGAAAGTTTCCTAGCAAAGGTGGAAGCAGCACTGCCAACAACTGCCAGACTTTAACAACACTGCACATGACTGGGTCAAGCTGGTAACTAGGAACTGTTACACTTTTGTTGTATGAAAATTATTTCAATAAATGGAACTGCTTATAACAAGAAAAGATATACTACACAGTGTATGATAAAACATAATCTGATTTAGCAATAAATTCTGTTGTGTATGTACTATAAATGATAAAATATGCATAATACCACCTCATTTGACATTCAGGCTTTACTAGTGCAGTGTTGAAACATTTACAAAATTTTACACGTTATTACAGTGAAGGTAACAGACGGAATACACATCTGATCTAATTCATCAATATACATTCTTTAAACAAGTCAAAAAACTTGAACTTTGAGGGTTATAAAGGAAAACATAAAGTTACCTTCATGAGGTTAATGTCAACTTTCTTACAGATTTCAGAAATGAGAAAGTTATAATCATATTACTCTTCTTCCTTTTCTCATGCAACATGGGTAATTCTATAGTTGCTACCCTCTCCTTGTAATTCAGTTCCCTTGATTCATGTACTATCCATGCTACCTTCTAGAAGACCTTTCCTAGCAAATCTGTTTCCCTAAGTACATGTGACCAAACTGGCTATGTACATTGTAATTTTGGTCTCATATATGCCATGCATATTTTCATGAAATTTCCTTCTCACTGTTACTGAAGGTAGTGTTGATAATGACCAGTGAATAATCTATCTCCTCTGCAATTTGAATGTGTTCTGGTGACAGGCTGGATCATAAGTCAACCCCTACATCCCTTTAACATGTAGGCTCCTAAAACTGTTTCTAGTTTCCTCATATAAATTTTGCTTTGCTTTAGCAATTTTTTTTCTGAATCTTTTACTGTATATCAAAGGTCCTTTACTGATAACATGCTGCCAGATATATATATATGGACAGATTCAGAGGCTAATTTTCTTCTTTTACAATATCTTTTGTTTTATATAGTCTGTTTCTTATTCTACTATAAACATTTCTTATACTTTGTTACCTTTCAAACACTTCCTGGCAGTCATGCCTTCTAAAATCTTTCCATGACTTTGCAATCATGTTATGGGAAAATACAATGAATCCTATCCCACCCAATGACATTATAAATTTTGATATGTATCCTCATTCACAGGCAGTGAGCTTGAAGGAAAACACAAATGCCTTGTCTCCCCAAGGCTTGTCGATGCCTCTACCCATTAATTTCTGCCTCAAAAGTAAGTTTAACCATTTTATCACAACTGCAAAGAATGTGAAATAAGTTGTATGCTAAACCAGATGCTAAATTTGATAATACAATAAGTGAAACTGACAATCCTGGTATCTCTCCCACTCCCCCCTAGGAAGCCTCACTCCACCCTATCCCAGTCTACCATAAACTCAAGCCCTCTTCACCACATTGGTAAGTTTTCAGCAAATTTCATCTAAACCAAATGATAAGACATAATGGTAGGCTGTTCTTAAGCTATGCTGTTTCATGTTTATTCCATACCTAAGAGATATGGAAAATCTTGACAGGAGTAAAAAATCTATTCACATAAAGTGTTTCAATTGCTCACTAATGACATATAGAAATGTAACCCCATCGCTAGGCAGGAGCTATTGGTAAAAGGAAGTCTGATAGGCAAAGACAGCTCTTAAAGAGAGGAAAAGTTGGGGGAGTCTTGAGGTGCTGTGTGCATGTGAAACTCATGTGGAGTGGATCAAGAAAGTATGAGTGGAAGCTGGGGAAAAACAGTTAAGTGCTGCATTATAATTATTGGGAAAAGGCAGTAAAAGTTCTGCTTTATAAAGGAAAATAAAAGGGAGTGTAGGAATTACATACAAATAAGACTCCTTAGTAAACCTGGCAAGGTGTATAGTAGGATAGTGAGTGATCAAAGGGGTCCTAAGTTAACACCATGACCCTTTAAAAAAGTTTCCAATGAAAATAATAACAGATAGGGTTGTACAGAGGAGGGTGGATGTGTTGGAAATGAAATGTTTGAGGGCAATATGTGGTGTGAGGTGGATAAAGGTGAGTGTTCAAATTACAGAGGCGTAAGTATGTTGAGTATTCCTGGGAAATTATGTGGGAGGATATTGATTGAGAGGGTAAAGGCATGTACAGAGCATCAGATTGGGGAAGAGCAGTGTGGTTTCAGAAGTGGTAGAGGATGTTTGGATCAGGTGTTTGCTTTGAAGAATGTATGTCAGAAATACTTTAAAAAAAAAAATATGGACTTGTATGTAACATTTATGGATCTAGAGAGGGCATGTGATAAGATTGATAGAGATGCTTTGTGGAAGGTTTTAAGTATATATGGTGTGGGAGGTAAGTTGCTAGAAGTAGTGAAAAGATTTTACCAAGGTATAAGGAAGAGAGGAAAGTGATTGGTTCCCAGTGAATGTTGGTCTGTGGCAGCGGTGTATGACATTTCCATGGTTGTTTAATTTGTTTATGGATGGGGTGGTTAGGGAGGTGAAGGGAAGAGTTTAGGAGAGAGGGGCAAGTATGCAGTCTGTTGTGGATGACAGGGCTTGGGAAGTGAGTCAGTTGTTGTTCACTGATGATACAACGCTGGTGGATGATTGGGTGAGAAACTGCAGAGGTTGGTGACTGAGTTTGGTATAGCATGTGAAAGAAGAAAGTTAAGGGTAAATGTGAATAGGAGCAAGGTTATTAGGTTCAGTAGGGCTGAGGGGACACGTTAATTGGGAGATAAGTTTGAATGAAGAAAAAATGGAGGAAGTGAAGCGTTTTAGATATCTGGGAGTGGACTTAGCAGTGGATGGAACGCTGGAAGCGTTGAAGAATGTGTGGAAGGCGAGAACATTATCTCAGAGAGCAAAAATGAGTATGTATGAAGGAATAGTGGTTCTGACAATGTTATATGGTTGCGAGGCATGGGCTATTGATAAGGTTGTGTGGAGGAGGGTGGATGTGTAGGAAATGAAATGTTTGAGGACAATATGTGGTGTGAGGTGGACTGATCAAGTAAATACTGAAAGGGTAAGAGAGATGTGTGGTAATAAAAAGATTGTGGTTGAGATAGCAGAAGAGGGCATATTGAAATGGTTGGGTTACATGGAGAGAATGAGTGAAAAAAGATTGGCAAAGAGGATATATGTGTCAGAGGTAGAGGGAACGAGAAGTGGAAGACCAAACTGGAGGTGGAAGGACCCAGTGAAAAAGATTTTGCGCGATCAGGGCCTGAACATACAAGAGGGTGAAAGGCATGCAAGGAATAGAGTGAATTGGAAAGATGTGGTATATCAGGGTCGACGTGCTATCAATGGATTGAACCAAGGCATGTGAAGCATCTGGGGTAAACTTTGGAAAGTTTTGTGGGGCCTGGATGTGGAAAGTGAGCTGTGGTTTCGGTGCATTATACATGACAACTAGAGAGAGTGTGAATGAATGTGAGCTTTGCTGTCTTTTCCTAGCGCTACCTCACGCACGTGCGGGGGAGGGGGTTGTCATTTCATGTGTGGCGGGGTGGCGACGGGGATGAATAAAAACAGCAAGTATGAATTATGTACATGTGTATATATGTATATGTCTGTGTATGTATATATATGTATACATTGAAATGTATAGGTATGTATATGTGCATGTGTGGACATGTATGTATATATATATATATATATATGTGTATGTAGGTGGGTTGGGCCATTCTTTCGTCTGTTTCCTTGCGCTATCTTGCTAATACAGGAGACATCGACAAAGTATAATGAATAAGAAAAAATAAATATATATATATATATTTTTTTTTTTTTTTTTTCATACTATCCGCCATTTCCCGCGACAGCGAGGTAGCGTTAAGAACAGAGGACTGGGCCTTTGAGGAAATATCCTCACCTGGCCCTCTTCTCTGTTCCTTCTTTTGGAAAATTAAAAAAAAAAAAAAAAAAAAAAAAAAATATATATATATATATATATTCATTTTTTCTTATTCATTATACTTTGTCGATGTCTCCTGCATTAGCAAGATAGCGCAAGGAAACAGACGAAAGAATGGCCCAACCCACCTACATACACATATATATATATATATATATATATATATATATATATATATATATATATATATATATATATATATATATATATATATATTTTTTTTTTTTTTTTTCAAACTATTCGCCATTTCCCACGTTAGCGAGGTAGCGTTAAGAACTGAGGACTGGGCCATTGAGGGAATATCCTCACCTGGCCCCCTTCTCTGTTCCTTCTTTTGGAAAATTAAAAAAAATTGAGAGGGGAGGATTTCCAGCCCCCCGCTCCCTCCCCTTTTAGTCGCCTTCTACGACACGCAGGGAATACGTGGGAAGTATTCTTTCTCCCCTATATATATATATATATGCTTTCCAAGAACATTATCTCGGAAAGCAAAAATGGCTATGTTTGAAGGAATAGTGGTTCCAACAATGTTGTATGGTTGCGAGGCATGGGCTATGGATAGAGTTGTGCGCAGGAGGGTGGATGTGCTGGAAATGAGATGTTTGAGGACAATGTGTGGTGTGAGGTGGTTTGATTGAGTAAGTAATGTAAGGGTAAGAGAGATGTGTGGAAATAAAAAGAGTGTGGTTGAGAGAGCAGAAGAGGGTGTTTTGAAATGGTTTGGGCACATGGAGAGAATGAGTGAGGAAAGATTGACCAAGAGGATATATGTGTTGGAGGTGGAGGGAACGAGAAGTGGGAGACCAAATTGGAGGTGGAAAGATGGAGTGAAAAAGATTTTGAGTGATCGGGGCCTGAACATGCAGGAGGGTGAAAGGCGGGCAAGGAATAGAGTAAATTGGATCGATGTGGTATACCGGGGTTGACGTGCTGACAGTGGATTGAATCAGGGCATGTGAAGCGTCTGGGGTAAACCTTGGAAAGTTGTGTGGGGCTTGGATGTGGAAAGGGAGCTGTGGTTTCGGGCATTATTGCATGACAGCTAGAGACTGAGTGTGAACGAATGGGGCCTTTGTTGTCTTTTCCTAGCACTACCTCGCACACATGAGGGGGGAGGGGGATGGTATTCCATGTGTGGCGAGGTGGCGATGGGAATGAATAAAGGCAGACAGTGTGAATTGTGTGCATGGGTATATATGTATGTGTCTGTGTGTGTATATATATGTGTACATTGAGATGTATAGGTATGTATATTTGCGTGTATGGACGTGTATGTATATACATGTGTATGGGGGTGGGTTGGGCCATTTCTTTTGTCTGTTTCCTTGCGCTACCTTGCAAACGCGGGAGACAGCGACAAAGCAAAATAAAAAAAATTATATATATATATATATATATATATATATATATATATATATATATATATATATATATATATATCCCTGGGGATAGGGGAGAAAGAATACTTCCCACGTATTCCCTGCGTGTCGTAGAAGGTGACTAAAAGGGGAGGGAGCGGGGGCTGGAAATCCTCCCCTCTCATTATTTTTTTTTAATTTTCCCAAAGAAGGAACAGAGAAGGGGGCCAGGTGAGGATATTCCCTCAAAGGCCCAGTTCTGTTCTTAACGCTACCTCACTAACGCGGGAAATGGCGAATAGTTTGAAATAAAAGAAAGATATATATATATATATATATATATATATATATATATATATATATATATATATATATATATATATATATATATATATATATTTTTTTTTTTTTGCTTTGTCGCTGTCTCCCGCGTTTGCGAGGTAGCCCAAGGAAACAGACGAAAGAAATGGCCCAACCCACCCCCATACACATGTATATACATACGTCCACACACACAAATATACATACCTACACAGCTTTCCATGGTTTACCCCAGATGCTTCACATGCCTTGATTCAATCCACTGACAGCACATCAACCCCGGTATACCACATCGCTCCAATTCACTCTATTCCTTGCCCTCCTTTCACCCTCCTGCATGTTCAGGCCCCGATCACACAAAATCTTTTTCACTCCATCTTTCCACCTCCAATTTGGTCTCCCTCTTCTCCTCGTTCCCTCCACCTCCGACACATATATCCTCTTGGTCAATCTTTCCTCACTCATTCTCTCCATGTGCCCAAACCATTTCAAAACACCCTCTTCTGCTCTCTCAACCACGCTCTTTTTATTTCCACACATCTCTCTTACCCTTACGTTACTTACTCGATCAAACCACCTCACACCACACATTGTCCTCAAACATCTCATTTCCAGCACATCCATCCTCCTGAGCACAACTCTATCCATAGCCCATGCCTCGCAACCATACAACATTGTTGGAACCACTATTCCTTCAAACATACCCATTTTTGCTTTCCGAGATAATGTTCTCGACTTCCACACATTCTTCAAGGCTCCCAGAATTTTCGCCCCCTCCCCCACCCTATGATCCACTTCCGCTTCCATGGTTCCATCCGCTGCCAGATCCACTCCCAGATATCTAAAGCACTTCACTTCCTACAGTTTTTCTCCATTCAAACTCACCTCCCAATTGACTTGACCCTCAACCCTACTGTACCTAATAACCTTGCTCTTATTCACATTTACTCTTAACGTTCTTCTTTCACACACTTTACCAAACTCAGTCACCAGCTTCTGCAGTTTCTCACATGAATCAGCCACCAGTGCTGTATCATCAGCGAACAACAACTGACTCACTTCCCAAGCTCTCTCATCCCCAACAGACTTCATACTTGCCCCTCTTTCCAAAACTCTTGCATTCACCTCCCTAACAACCCCATCCATAAACAAATTAAACAACCATGGAGACATCACACACCCCTGCCGCAAACCTACATTCACTGAGAACCAATCACTTTCCTCTCTTCCTACACGTACACATGCCTTACATCCTCGATAAAAACTTTTCACTGCTTCTAACAACTTGCCTCCCACACCATATATTCTTAATACCTTCCACAGAGCATCTCGATCAACTCTATCATATGCCTTCTCCAGATCCATAAATGCTACATACAAATCCATTTGCTTTTCTAAGTATTTCTCATATACATTCTTCAAAGCAAACACCTGATCCACACATCCTCTACCACTTCTGAAACCACACTGCTCTTCCCCAATCTGATGCTCTGTACATGCCTTCACCCTCTCAATCAATACCCTCCCATATAATTTACCAGGAATACTCAACAAACTTATACCTCTGTAATTTGAGCACTCACTCTTATCCCCTTTGCCTTTGTACAATGGCACTATGCATGCATTCCGCCAATCCTCAGGCACCTCACCATGAGTCATACATACATTAAATAACCTTACCAACCAGTCAACAATACAGTTACCCCCTTTTTTAATAAATTCCACTGCAATACCATCCAAACCCGCTGCCTTGCCGGCTTTCATATATATATATATATATATATATATATATATATATATATATATATATATATATATATATGTGTGTGTGTGTGTGTGTGTGTGTGTGTGTGCGTGGAAATAAAAAGACTGTGGTTGAGAGAGCAGAAGAGGGTGTTTTGAAATGGTTTGGTCACATGGAGAGAATGAGTGAGGAAAGATTAACCAAGAGGATGTATGTGTCAGAGGTGGAGGGAACGAGGAGAAGTGGGTGACCAAATTGGAGGTGGAAAGGTGGAGTGAATAAGATTTTAAGTGATCGGGGCCTAAACATGCAGGAGGGTGAAAGGAAGGCAAGGAATAGAGTGAATTGGATCGATGTGGTATACTGGGGTTGACGTGCTGTCAGTGGATTGAATCAGGGCATGTGAAGCGTCTGGGGTAAACCATAGAAAGCTGTGTGGGGCCTGGATGTGGATAGGGAGCTGTGGTTTTCGGGCATTATTGCATGACAGCTAGAGACTGAGTGTGAACGAATGGGGCCTTTGTTGTCTTTTCCTAGTGCTACCTCGCACACATGAGGGGGGAGGGGGATGGTATTTCCATGTGTGCCGAGGTGGCGACGGGAATGAATAAAGGCAGACAGTGTAAATTGTGTGCATGGGTATATATGTATGTGTCTGTGTGTGTATATATATGTGTACATTGAGATGTATAGGTCAAGTCAAATGGGAGGTAAGTTTGAATGGAGAAAAACTGGAGGAAGTAAAGTGTTTTAGATATCTGGGAGTGGATCTGGCAGCGGATGGAACCATGGAAGCGGAAGTGGATAATAGGGTGGGGGAGGGGGCGAAAATCCTGGGAGCCTTCAAGAATGTGTGGAAGTCGAGAACATTATCTCGGAAAGCAAAAATGGGTATGTTTGAAGGAATAGTGGTTCCAACAATGTTGTATGGTTGCGAGGCGTGGGCTATGGATAGAGTTGTGCTCAGGAGGATGGATGTGCTGGAAATGAGATGTTTGAGGACAATGTGTGGTGTGAGTTGGTTTGATCGAGTAAGTAACGTAAGGGTAAGAGAGATGTGTGGAAATAAAAATAGCGTGGTTGAGAGAGCAGAAGAGGGTGTTTTTGAAATGGTTTGGGCACATGGAGAGAATGAGTGAGGAAAGATTGACCTAGAGGATATATGTGTCGGAGGTGGAGGGAACGAGGAGAAGTGGGAGACCAAATTGGAGGTGTAAAGATGGAGTGAAAAAGATTTTGTGTGATCGGGGCCTGAACATGCAGGAGGGTGAAAGGAGGGCAAGGAATAGAGTGAATTGGAGCGATGTGGTATACCGGGGTTGACGTGCTGTCAGTGGATTGAATCAAGGCATGTGAAGCGTCTGGGGTAAGCCATGGAAAGCTGTGTAGGTATGTATATTTGCGTGTGTGGACGTATGTATATACATGTGTATGGGGGGGGTTGGGCCATTTCTTTTGTCTGTTTCCTTGCGCTACCTCGCAAAACGCGGGAGACAGCGACAAAGTATAATAATAATAATAATAATAATAATAATAATATATATATATATATATATATATATATATATATATATGCCGGCAAGGCAGCAGGTTTGGATGGTATTGCAGTGGAATTTATTAAAAAAGGGGGTTACTGTCAACAATACAGTCACCCCCTGGATGTGGAAAGGGAGCTGTGGTTTCGGGCATTATTGCATGACAGCTAGAGACTGAGTGTGAACAAATGGGGCCTTTGTTGTCCTTTCCTAGTGCTACCTCGCACACATGAGGGGGGAGGGGGATGGTATTCCATGTGTGCCGAGGTGGCGATGGGAATGAATAAAGGCAGACAGTGTGAATTGTGTGCATGGGTATATATGTATGTGTCTGTGTGTGTATATATATGTGTACATTGAGATGTACAGGTATGTATATTTGCGTGTGTGGACGTGTATGTATATACATTGTGTATGGGGGTGGGTTGGGCCATTTCTTTCGTCTGTTTCCTTGCGCTACCTCGCAAACGTGGGAGACAGCGACAAAGCAAAATAAATAAAATATAAATATATATACTTTTTTTTTCATACTATTCGCCATTTCCCACATTAGCAAGGTAACGTTAAGAACAGAGGATTGGGCCTCTGAAGGAATATCCTCACCTGGCCCCCGTCTCTGTTTTTTTTTTAATTTTCCAAAAGAAGGAACAGAGGGGGGCCAAGTGAGGATATTCCACAAAGGCCCAGTCCTCTGTTCTTAACGCTACCTCGCTAATGTGGGAAATGGCGAATAGTCTAAAAGACAAAAAAAAAATATATATATATATGCGTGCATAGTGCCATTGTACAAAGGCAAAGGGGATAAGAGTGAGTGCTCAAATTACAGAGGTATAAGTTTGTTGAGTATTCCTGGTAAATTATATGGGAGGATATTGATTGAGAGGGTGAAGGCATATACAGAGCATCAGATTAGGGGAAGAGCAGTGCGGTTTCAGAAGTGGTAGAGGATGTGTGGATCAGGTGTTTGCTTTGAAGAATGTATGTGAGAAATACTTAGAAAAGCAAATGGATTTGTATGTAGCATTTATGGATCTGGAGAAGGCATATGATAGAGTTGATAGAGATGCTCTGTGGAAGGTATTAAGAATATATGGTGTGGGAGGCAAGTTGTTAGAAGCAGTGAAAAGTTTTTATCGAGGATGTAAGGCATGTGTACGTGTAGGAAGAGAGGAAAGTGATTGGTTCTCAGTGAATGTAGGTTTGCGGCAGGGGTGTGTGATGTCTCCATGGTTGTTTAATTTGTTTATGGATGGGGTTGTAAGGGAGGTAAATGCAAGAGTCCTGGAAAGAGGGGCAAGTATGAAGTCTGTTGGGGATGAGAGAGCTTGGGAAGTGAGTCAGTTGTTGTTCGCTGATGATACAGCGCTGGTGGCTGATTCATGTGAGAAACTGCAGAAGCTGGTGACTGAGTTTGGTAAAGTGTGTGGAAGAAGAAAGTTGAGAGTAAATGTGAATAAGAGCAAGGTTATTAGGTACAGTAGGGGTGAGGGTCAAGTCAATTGGGAGGTGAGTTTGAATGGAGAAAAACTGGAGGAAGTGAAGTGTTTTAGATATCTGGGAGTGGATCTGTCAGCGGATGGAACCATGGAAGCGGAAGTGGATCATAGGGTGGGGGAGGGGGCGAAAATTTTGGGAGCCTTGAAAAATGTGTGGAAGTCGAGAACATTATCTCGGAAAGCAAAAATGGGTATGTTTGAGGGAATAGTGGTTCCAACAATGTTGTATGGTTGCGAGGCGTGGGCTATGGATAGAGATGTGCGCAGGAGGATGGATGTGCTGGAAATGAGATGTTTGAGGACAATGTGTGGTGTGAGGTGGTTTGATCGAGTAAGTAACGTAAGGGTAAGAGAGATGTGTGGAAATAAAAAGAGCGTGGTTGAGAGAGCAGAAGAGGGTGTTTTGAAATGGTTTGGGCACATGGAGAGAATGAGTGAGGAGAGATTGACCAAGAGGATATATGTGTCGGAGGTGGAGGGAACGAGGAGAAGAGGGAGACCAAATTGGAGGTGGAAAGATGGAGTGAAAAAGATTTTGTGTGATCGGGGCCTGAACATGCAGGAGGGTGAAAGGAGGGCAAGGAATAGAGTGAACTGGAGTCATGTGGTATACAGGGGTTGACGTGCTGTCAGTGGATTGAATCAAGGCATGTGAAGCGTCTGGGGTAACCATGGAAAGCTGTGTAGGTATGTATATTTGCGTGTGTGGACGTGTGTATGTACATGTGTATGGGGGGGGGGGTTGGGCCATTTCTTTCGTCTGTTTCCTTGCGCTACCTCGCAAACGCGGGAGACAGCGACAAAGTATAAAAAAAAAAAAAAAAAAAAAAATATATATATGGTATATATGGTATTGCAGTGGAATTTATTAAAAAAAGGGGGTGACTGTATTGTTGACTGGTTGGTAAGGTTATTTAATGTATGTATGACTCATGGTGAGGTGCCTGAGGATTGGCGGAATGCGTGCATAGTGCCACTGTACAAAGGCAAAGGGGATAAGAGTGAGTGCTCAAATTACAGAGGTATAAGTTTGTTGAGTATTCCTGGTAAATTATATGGGAGGGTATTGATTGAGAGGGTGAAGGCATGTACAGAGCATCAGATTGGGGAAGAGCAGTGTGGTTTCAGAAGTGGTAGAGGATGTGTGGATCAGGTGTTTGCTTTGAAGAATGTATGTGAGAAATACTTAGAAAAGCAAATGGATTTGTATGTAGCATTTATGGATCTGGAGAAGGCATATGATAGAGTTGATAGAGATGCTCTGTGGAAGGTATTAAGAATATATGGTGTGGGAGGAAAGTTGTTAGAAGCAGTGAAAAGTTTTTATCGAGGATGTAAGGCATGTGTACGTGTAGGAAGAGAGGAAAGTGATTGGTTCTCAGTGAATGTAGGTTTGCGGCAGGGGTGTGTGATGTCTCCATGGTTGTTTAATTTGTTTATGGATGGGGTTGTTAGGGAGGTAAATGCAAGAGTTTTGGAAAGAGGGGCAAGTATGAAGTCTGTTGGGGATGAGAGAGCTTGGGAAGTGAGTCAGTTGTTGTTCGCTGATGATACAGCGCTGGTGGCTGATTCATGTGAGAAACTGCAGAAGCTGGTGACTGAGTTTGGTAAAGTGTGTGGAAGAAGAAAGTTAAGAGTAAATGTGAATAAGAGCAAGGTTATTAGGTACAGTAGGGTTGAGGGTCAAGTCAATTGGGAGGTGAGTTTGAATGGAGAAAAACTGGAGGAAGTGAAGTGTTTTAGATATCTGGGAGTGGATCTGGCAGCGGATGGAACCATGGAAGCGGAGGTGGATCATAGGGTGGGGGAGGGGGCGAAAATTCTGGGGGCCTTGAAGAATGTGTGGAAGTCGAGAACATTATCTCGGAAAGCAAAAATGGGTATGTTTGAAGGAATAGTGGTTCCAACAATGTTGTATGGTTGCGAGGCGTGGGCTATGGATAGAGTTGTGCGCAGGAGGATGGATGTGCTGGAAATGAGATGTTTGAGGACAATGTGTGGTGTGAGGTGGTTTGATCGAGTGAGTAACGTAAGGGTAAGAGAGATGTGTGGAAATAAAAAGAGCGTGGTTGAGAGAGCAGAAGAGGGTGTTTTGAAGTGGTTTGGGCACATGGAGAGGATGAGTGAGGAAAGATTGACCAAGAGGATATATGTGTCGGAGGTGGAGGGAACAAGGAGAAGAGGGAGACCAAATTGGAGGTGGAAAGATGGAGTGAAAAAGATTTTGTGTGATCGGGGCCTGAACATGCAGGAGGGTGAAAGGAGGGCAAGGAATAGAGTGAATTGGAGCGATGTGGTATACCGGGGTTGACGTGCTGTCAGTGGATTGAATCAAGGCATGTGAAGCGTCTGGGGTAAACCATGGAAAGCTGTGTAGGTATGTATATTTGCGTGTGTGGGCGTATGTATATACATGTGTATGGGGGGGGGTTGGGCCATTTCTTTCGTCTGTTTCCTTGCGCTACCTCGCAAACGCGGGAGACAGCGACAAAGTATAATAATAATAATAATAATATATATAAATAAATAATAACTTGCCTCCCATACCATATATTCTTAATACCTTCCACTGAGCATCTCTATCAACTCTATCATATGCCTTCTCCAGATCCATAAATGCTACATACAAATCCATTTGCTTTTCTAAGTATATATATATATATATTTCTTATTTATTACTTATTTTGCTTTGTCGCTGTCTCCCGCGTTTGCGAGGTAGCACAAGGAAACAGACGAAAGAAATGGCCCAACCCACCCCCATACACATGTATATACATACACGTCCACACACGCAAATATACATACCTATACATCTCAATGTACACATATATATATACACACACAGACACATACATATATACCCATGCACACAATTCACACTGTCTGCCCTTATACATTCCCATCGCCACCTCGCCACACATGGAATACCATTCCCCTCCCCCCTCATGTGTGCGAGGTAGCGCTAGGAAAAGACAACAAAGGCCCCATTCGTTCACACTCAGTCTCTAGCTGTCATGCAATAATGCCCGAAACCACAGCTCCCTTTCCACATCCAGGCCCCACACAACTTTCCATGGTTTATCCCAGACGCTTCACATGCCCTGATTCAATCCACTGACAGCATGTCAACCCCGGTATACCACATCGATCCCATTCACTCTATTCCTTGCCCGCCTTTCACCCTCCTGCATGTTCAGGCCCCAATCACTCAAAATCTTTTTCATTCCATCTTTCCACCTCCAATTTGGTCTCCCACTTCTCCTCGTTCCCTCCACCTCCGACACATATATCCTTGGTCAATCTTTCCTCACTCATTCACCTCCGACACATATATCCTCTTGGTCAATCTTTCCTCACTCATTCTCTCCATGTACCCAAACCATTTCAAAACACCCTCTTCTGCTCTCTCAACCATGCTCTTTTTATTTCCACACATCTCTCTTACCCTTACATTACTTACTCGATCAAACCACCTCACACCACACATTGTCCTCAAACATCTCATTTCCAGCACATACAGCCTCCTGCGCACAACTCTATCCATAGCCCACGCCTTGCAACCATACAACTATTCCTTTAAACATACCCATTTTTGCTTTCCGAGATAATGTTCTCGACTTCCACACATTCTTCAAGGCTCCCAGGATTTTCGCCCCCTCCTCCACCCTATGATTCACTTCCACTTCCATGGTTCCATCCGCTGCCAGATCCACTCCCAGATATCTAAAACACTTTACATCCTCCAGTTTTTCTCCATTCAAACTTACCTCCCAATTGACTTGACCCTCAACCCTACTGTACCTAATAACCTTGCTCTTATTCACATTTACTCTTAACTTTCTTCTTTCACACACATTTACAAACTCTGTCACCAGCATTCTGCAGTTTCTCACATGAATCACCACCAGTGCTGTTATCATCAGCGAACAACAACTGACTCACTTATCCCAAGCTCCTCTCATCCCCAACAGACTTCAGACTTTGACCCTCTTTCCCAAAATCTTGCATTCACCTCCCACACAACCACCCCCACCATAAACAAATTAAACAACCATGGAGACATCACACACCCCTCCGCAAACCTACATTCACTGAGAACCCATCACTTTCCTCCCTTTCCAACACGTACACATGCCTTACATCTCGAAAAAACTTTTTTTTTTTTTTTTTTTTTTTTTCACTGCTATCTAACCACTTCCTCCCACACCATATATTCTTAATACCTTCCACAGAGCATCTCGATCACCTATCATAGGCCTTCTCCAGATCCATAAATGCTACATACAAATCCATTTGCTTTTCTAAGTATTTCTCATATTACATTTCTTCAAAGCAACACCTGACCCACAACATACCTCTTACCCCTTCTGAACAACACTGCTTCTTCCCCAATCTGATCTCTGTACATGCCTTCACCCTCTCAATCAATACCCTCCCATATAATTTACCAGGACTACTCAACAAACTTATACCTCTGTAATTTAGAGCACTCACTCTTAGCCCTCTGCTTTGTACAAAGCACTAATGGCCATGCATTTCCGCCAATCCTCAGGCACCTCATCCATGAGTCATACATACATTAAATAACCTTACCAACCAGTCCAACAATACATTTTACCCCCTTTTTTTTAATAATTCCACTGCAATACCATCCAAACCCCTGTCCTCAAAGCCGGCATTCATATATATATATATATATATATTATATAATATAATATATATATTATATATATATATATAAATGTTGTGTTGTGTGTGTGTGTGGGTTGTGAGGCGTGGAAATAAAAAGACTGTGGTTGAGAGAGCAGAAGAGGGTGTTTTTGAAATGGTTTGGTCACATGGAGAGAGAATGAGTGAGGAAAGGATAACCAAAGGAGTATGGTGTCAGAGGTGGAGGGAAACGAGGAAGAAGTGGGTGACCAAATTGGAAGGTGGAAAGGTGGAGTGAATAAGATTTTAAGTGATCGGGTCCTAAACATGCAGAGGGTGAAAGGAAGGCAAGGAATATAGTAATAGGATTCGATGTGGTAAACTGGTGACGTGCTGTCTGTGATTGAATCAGGCATGTGAAGCGTCTGGGTAAACCATAGAAAGCTGTGTGGGGCCTGGATGTGGATAGGGACTGTTGGTTTCGCATACTAATTCATGAACAGCTAAGACTGAGTGTGAACGAATGGGGCTTTTGTGTCCTTTCCTAGTGCTACGCGCACCACCCAATGAGGGGGAGGGGGATGGTAATTTCCATGTGTGCCGAGGTGGCGACGGAAGAAAATAAAGGCAGACAGTTAAAATTGTGTGCATGGGTATATCTGTATGTGTCTGTCTGTGTGGTGTCTAAATAATGTGTACATTTGAAGATGTATAGGTCAAGTCAAATTGGAGGAATTTGAATGGAGAAAAACGGAGGAAGTAAAGTGTTTTAAGATATCTTGGGAGTGGATCTGGCAGCGGATGAACCATGGAAGCGGAAGGCTAAAAGGGTGGTGAGGGGGCGAAAATCCTGGGAGCCCTTCCAAGAATGTGTGGAAAGCGAGAACATTATTCTCGGAAAGCAAAAATGGGTATTATTGAAGAGAATAGTGGGTTTCCAACAATGTTGTATGGTTGGCGAGGCGTGGCTATGGATAGAGTTGTGCACAGGAGATGGATGTGCCTGGAAATGAGATGTTTGAGGACAATGTTGTGGTGTGTGTTGGGTTTGATCGAGTAAGAAACTAGGGTAAGAGAGATGTGTGGAAATAAAAATAGCGTGGTTGAGAGAGCAGAAAGAGGTGTTTTGAAATGGTTTGTGGGGCACATGGAGAGAATTGAGAGAGGAAAGATGACCCTAGAAGGATATATGTGTCGGAAGGTGGAGGGAAAGTGGAGAAGTGGGAGAAAAACCAAATTGTAGTGTTAAAGATGGAGTGAAAAAGATTTTGTGTGACCGTGGCCTGAACATGCAGGAGGAGAACGGAGGCAAGGAATAGATAGTAATTGAGCGACGGTTGATACCGGGGTTGACCGTGGCAGTCATGAGGTATTGAATCAAGGCCATGTGAAGCGTCTGGTAAGCCATGAAAGCTGTGTAGGTATGTATATTACGAGTGTGGACGTATGTATATACAGTGTATGGGGGGGTTGGGCCATTTTCTTTTGCTGTTTCCTTGCGCTACCTCGCAAACGCGGGAGACAGCGACAAAGTATCATAAAAATTATAATAATAATAATAATAATATATTATATATACTATATATATATATAATATATATAATGCCGGCAAGGCATCAGGTTTTGGATGGTATTGCAGAGTGGAATTTTATACAAAAGGGGGTTACTGTCAACAATACAGTCACCCCTGGATGTGGAAAGGGAGCCTGAGGTTTCGGGCATTATTGCCTGAACAGCTAGAGACTGATTGTGAACAAATGGGGCCTTGTTGTCCTTTCCTAGTGCTACCTCGCACACATGAGGGGGGAGGGGGATGAATTCCATGTGTGCCTGAGGTGGCGAAGGAATGACTAAAGCTGACGAGTGTGATTTGTGTGCATGGGTATAATATTAATGTGTCCAGTGTGGTGTATAATATATGTGTAACAATTGAGATGTACAGGTATGTAATATTTGCGTGTGTGGACGTGTTGATGTATATACATGAGTATGGGGGTGGGTTGGGCCATTTCTTTCGTCTGTTTCCTTGCGCTACCACCTCGCAAACGTGGGAGACAGCGTCAAAAGACAAAAATAAATAAAATATAAATATATATACTTTTTTTTTTTCATACTATTTCGCCAATTTCGCCACATTAATGCAAGGTAAACGTTAAGAACAGAGGATTGGGCCACTGAAGGAAATCCTCACTGCCCCGTACTCTGTTTTTTTTTTAATTTTCCAAAAGAAGGAACAGAGGGGCCAAGTGAGATATTCCAAAAGGCCCAGTCCTCTGTTCCTTAACGCTAACCTCGCTAATGTGGGAAATGGCGGAATAGTCTAAAATACAAAAAAAAAATATTTATATATATGCGAGCATAGTGGCCATTGTACAAAGGCAAAGGGGGAAAGAAGTGATGCTCAAATTACAGAGGTATAAGTTTGTTGATATTCCCTGGAAATTATATGGGAGGATATCTTGAATGAGAAGGGTGAAGCATATACACGAGCATCAGATTAGGGAAGAGCAGTGCGTTCAGAAGTGGTAGAGGAAATGTTGATCAGGTGTTTGCTTTGAAAGTATGTGAGAAATACTTAGAAAAGCAAATGGATTTGTATGTAGACATTTATGGATCTGAGAAGGCAGATGATAGGCGTTTGATAGAGAAAAAAAAAAAAAAAAAAAAAAAAAAATTTTTTTTGCCGCTGTGGAAGGTATTATGAATATATGGTTTCTGGAGCACGTTGTAAGAAGCAGTGAAAGTTTTTTATCGAGATGTAAGGTCATGTGAAACGTGTAGGCAGAGAGGAAAGTGATTGGTTCGTCTCAGTGAATGTAGGTTTGCAGGCAGGGTGTGGCTGTCTCCATGGTTGTTTAATTGTTTATGGATGGGTGTTAAGGGAGGTAAATAGCAAGAGTCCCCTGGAAAGAGGGGCAAGTATGTAAGTCTGTTGGGAAGAGAGAGCTTGGGAAGTGATCAGTTGTGTTGTTCGCTGATGATACAGCGCTGGTGGCTGATTCATGTGAGAAACTGCAAAGACACTGGTGACTGAGTTTGGTAAAGTGTGTGAAGAGAAAGTTTGAGAGTAAAATGTGAAAAGAGCAAGGTTATTAGTACAGTAGGGGTGCAGGGTCAAGTCAATTGGAGTGATTTAATGGAGAAAAACTGGAGGAAGTGAAGTTTTAGATATCTGGGAGTGGAATCTTCAGCGCATGGACCATGAAAAGCGAAGTGGATCATAGGGTGGGGAGGGGCGAAAATTTTGGGAGCCTTGAAAAATGTGTGGAAGTCGCGAACAATATCTCGGAAAGCTCAAAATGGTAATGTTTTGAGGGAATAGTGGTTCCAACAATTGTGTATGTTTGCGAGCCGTGGCTATGATAAGAGATGTGCGCAGGAGGATGGTTGTGCTGTAAATGAGATGTTTGTGGACAACTGTGTGTGTGAGGTGGTTTGATCGAGTAAGTAACGTACGGGTAAGAGAAGATGTTTTGAAATAAAAAAGCGTGGTTGAGAAGCAAGAGAGGGTGTTTTGCAAATGGTTAGGTGCACATGGAGAGAATAGTGAGGAGAGATGACCAAGAGGAATAAATGTGGTCGGAGGTGGAAAGGGAACGAGGAGACGAGGGAGACCCAAATTGAGGTGGAAAGATGGAGTGAAAAAAGAATTTGTGTGATTTGGGCCTGAACATGCAGGAGGTTGAAGGAGGGAAAGGAAATAGAGATTGAACAGAGTCCATGTTGGGTAATACAGGGGTTTTTGACGTGCTGTCAGTGGATGAATCAAGGCAGTGAAGCGTCTGGGGAACCATGAAAGCTGTGTAAGGGTAGGTAATTTCGTGTGGTGGACGTGTGTAAGTACATGTGTATGGGGGGGGGTTGGGAGGCCTAACTTTTTTACGACTTTTTTCCTTGCGCTACCTCGCCAACGCGGGAGACCAGCGCCAAAGTATAAAAAAACAAAAAAAAAAAATATATATATATATATGGTATTGCAGTGGAATTTAATTAAAAAAGAGAAGGGGGTGACTGTATTGTTGACTGGTTTGGTAAGGTATATTAAATGTATGTATGACTCATGGTGAGGTGCCTGAGATTAGGGAATGCGTGCATAGTGCCACTGAACAAAGGCAAAGGGGATAAGAGTGAATGCTCAATTACAGAGTGGTATAAGTTTTGTTTGAGTATTCCTGGTAAATTAATATGGGAGGGTATTTGATTGCGAGGGTGAAGGCATGTATCAGAGCATACAGATTGGGGAAGAGCATTGTGGTCTATCAGAAGTGCGTAGAGGATGTGTGGATCAGTGTTTGCTTTGAAAATGTATGTTAGAAATAACATTAGGAAAAAAAGCCCCAATAAAAAAAAAAATTGGCTTATGTATGGTAAGCAATTTAATGGATCTGGAGAAGCATATTAAGAGTTGATAGAGATGCTCTGTGGAAGGTATTAAGAATAGTATGGTGTGGGAGGAAAGTTGTTAGAAGCAGTGAAAAATTTTTATCGGGATGTTAAGGCAGTGTCGTGTAGGAAGAGCAGGAAAGGTGATTGTTCTCAGTGAATGACGAGGTTTGCGGCAGGGGTGTGTGATGTCTCCATGTTTGTTAAATCTGTTTATGGATGGGGTTGTTAAGGGAGGTAAATGCAAGAGTTTTGGAAAGAGGGGCAAGTATGAAGTCTGTTGGGATGAAAGAGCTTGGAATTGAGTCGTTGTTGTTCGCTGATGATACAGCGCTGGTGGCTGCTTCATGTTGAGAAACTGCAGAAGCAGGTGACTGAGTTTTGGAAAGTGTGGTGAAAGAAGAAAGTTTAAGAGTAAATGTGAAAGACAAGGTTATTAGTACAGTAAAGGGTTGTGGGCAAAGTCAATTGGGAGGTGAAGTTTTGAATGGAGAAAAACTGAGTAAGTGGAAGTGTTTTAGATATCTGGAGTGGATCTGGGCCCAAGCGAGATTGAACCATGGAAGCGGAGGTGAGCATAGGGTTGGGGGAGGGGGCGAAAATCCTGGGGGGGCCTTGAAGAATGTGTGGAAGTTCCGAGAACATTCTCGAAAGCAAAAATGGGTAATGTTTGAAGGAATAGTGGTCCATCACTGTTGTATATGGTTGCCGAGCGTGGGCTAAGATAAGTTGTTGCGCAGGAGGATGGATTGTCTGGAAATGAGATTTTGAGGACAATGTGGTGGTGTGAAGTGGTTTGATCGAGTGAGCAACGTAAGGGTAAGAGAGATGTGTGGAAAAAAAAAGAGCGTGGTTGAGAGAGCAGAAGAGGGTGTTTTGAAGTGTTTGGGCATATGGAGAGGATGGTGAGGAAAGATTGACCCAGAGACTATGTGTCGGATGTGGAGGGAACAAGAGAAAGAGGGAGACCAAATTGGAGGTGAAAGATGGAGTGAAAAAGATTTTGTGTGATCGGGGCCTGAACATGCAGGAGGGTGAAAGGAAGGCAAGGAATAGAGTGAATTGAGCGAATTGGTATACGGGATTGACGTGCTGGTCAGTGATTGAATCAAGGCATGTGAAGCGTCTGGGGTAAAACCATGGAAAGCTGTGTAGGTATGTATCTTTGCAGTGTGGCGATGTATATACCATGTGTATGGGGGGGTGGGCCATTTCTTTCGATCTGTTTCCTGCGCAACCTCAGCAAACGCGGAGACAGCGACAAAATATAATAATAATAATAATAATATATAAAAAAAATAATAACTTGCCTCCCATCCATATATTCCATAATACCTTCCACCTGAGCATCTCTATCAACTCTATCATATGCCTTCTCCAGATCCATAAATCTACATAACACATCCATTTGCTTTCCTAAGTAATATATAATATATATTGCTTAATTTATTAACTTATTTTGCTTTGTCCGCGTTCTCCCGCGTTTTGCGAGTAGCACAAGGAAACAGACGAAAGAATGGCCCAACCCACCCCCATACAACATGTATATACATTACACGACCACACAACGCAAATATACATACCTATACATCTCATGTACACATTATATATACACACACAGAACATACATAAATACCCATGCACACAATTCACACTGTCTGCCTTTACATTCCCATCGCCACCATCGCCACACATGGAATACCATTCCCCTCCCCCCTCATGTGTGCCGAGGTAAGCGCTAGGAAAAGACAACAAAGGCCCCATTCGTTCACACATCAGTCTTAGCCTGTCATGCAATAAGGCCCGAAACCATCAGTCTCCCTTCACATCCAGGCCCCACACAACTTTCCATGGTTTATCCCAGACGCTTCACATGCCCTGATTCAATCCACTGACACATGTCAACCCCGGTATAACCACATCGAACCCATTCACTCTATTCCTTGCCCGACTTTCACCCACCTGCATGGTTCAGAGCCCCAATCACTCAAAATCTTTTTCATTCCATCTTTCCACCTTCCAATTTGGTCTCCCACTCTCGACTCGTTCCACCACCCCGACACATATCTCCTTGTCCTATCTTTCCTCACTCATTCACCTCCGAACACATATATCCTCGGGGTCAACTTCCTCACTCATTCTCTCCATGTACCACAAACCATTTCAAAACACCCTCCTTCTGCTCTCTAACCATGCTCTTTTTTTTTTCAACACATCTCTCTGACCCTTACATAATCTTTACACGATCAAACCACCTCACACCACACATTGTCCTCAAACATCTCATTTCCAGCACATACAGCCGCCAGGCACAAACTCATCCCATAAGGACCACGCCTGGCAACATAACTACTAGTCCTGTATTAAACAACCCATTTTGCTTTCCGAGATATTGTTTCTCGTCTTTCCACACATTCTCAAGGCTTCCCAGGATTTTCGCCCCCTCCTCACCCCATGATTCCACTTCCACTGTCCATGTTCCATCCGCTGCCAGATCCACTCCCAATATCTAAAACACATTACAAATCCTCCAGTTTTTCTCCATATCAAACTACCTTCCCAATTGACTTGACCCTCAACCCCCTAATGTAACCTAATAACCTTGCTCTTATTCCACTTTACTCTTAACTTTCCTTCTTTCACGACACTTTACCAAACTCAGTCACCAGCTATGCAGTTTCTCACATGAATCAGTCCCACCAGCGCTGTATCATCACGAACATCCAACTGACTCCACTTCCAAGCTTCTCACATCCACAACAGAACTTCATACTTGCCCCTCTTTCAAAACTCTTGCATTCACCTCCCTAACAACCCCATCCATAAACAAATTAAACAACCATGGAGACATCACACACCCCTGCCGCAAACCTACATTCACTGAGAACCAATCACTTTCCTCTCTTCCTACACGTACACATGCCTTACATCCTCGATAAAAACTTTTCACTGCTTCTAACAACTTGCCTCCCACACCATATATTCTTAATACCTTCCACAGAGCATCTCGATCAACTCTATCATATGCCTTCTCCAGATCCATAAATGCTACATACAAATCCATTTGCTTTTCTAAGTATTTCTCATATACATTCTTCAAAGCAAACACCTGATCCACACATCCTCTACCACTTCTGAAACCACACTGCTCTTCCCCAATCTGATGCTCTGTACATGCCTTCACCCTCTCAATCAATACCCTCCCATATAATTTACCAGGAATACTCAACAAACTTATACCTCTGTAATTTGAGCACTCACTCTTATCCCCTTTGCCTTTGTACAATGGCACTATGCATGCATTCCGCCAATCCTCAGGCACCTCACCATGAGTCATACATACATTAAATAACCTTACCAACCAGTCAACAATACAGTTACCCCCTTTTTTAATAAATTCCACTGCAATACCATCCAAACCCGCTGCCTTGCCGGCTTTCATATATATATATATATATATATATATATATATATATATATATATATATATATATATATATGTGTGTGTGTGTGTGTGTGTGTGTGTGTGTGCGTGGAAATAAAAAGACTGTGGTTGAGAGAGCAGAAGAGGGTGTTTTGAAATGGTTTGGTCACATGGAGAGAATGAGTGAGGAAAGATTAACCAAGAGGATGTATGTGTCAGAGGTGGAGGGAACGAGGAGAAGTGGGTGACCAAATTGGAGGTGGAAAGGTGGAGTGAATAAGATTTTAAGTGATCGGGGCCTAAACATGCAGGAGGGTGAAAGGAAGGCAAGGAATAGAGTGAATTGGATCGATGTGGTATACTGGGGTTGACGTGCTGTCAGTGGATTGAATCAGGGCATGTGAAGCGTCTGGGGTAAACCATAGAAAGCTGTGTGGGGCCTGGATGTGGAAAGGGAGCTGTGGTTTTCGGGCATTATTGCATGACAGCTAGAGACTGAGTGTGAACGAATGGGGCCTTTGTTGTCTTTTCCTAGTGCTACCTCGCACACATGAGGGGGGAGGGGGATGGTATTTCCATGTGTGCCGAGGTGGCGACGGGAATGAATAAAGGCAGACAGTGTAAATTGTGTGCATGGGTATATATGTATGTGTCTGTGTGTGTATATATATGTGTACATTGAGATGTATAGGTCAAGTCAAATGGGAGGTAAGTTTGAATGGAGAAAAACTGGAGGAAGTAAAGTGTTTTAGATATCTGGGAGTGGATCTGGCAGCGGATGGAACCATGGAAGCGGAAGTGGATAATAGGGTGGGGGAGGGGGCGAAAATCCTGGGAGCCTTCAAGAATGTGTGGAAGTCGAGAACATTATCTCGGAAAGCAAAAATGGGTATGTTTGAAGGAATAGTGGTTCCAACAATGTTGTATGGTTGCGAGGCGTGGGCTATGGATAGAGTTGTGCTCAGGAGGATGGATGTGCTGGAAATGAGATGTTTGAGGACAATGTGTGGTGTGAGTTGGTTTGATCGAGTAAGTAACGTAAGGGTAAGAGAGATGTGTGGAAATAAAAATAGCGTGGTTGAGAGAGCAGAAGAGGGTGTTTTGAAATGGTTTGGGCACATGGAGAGAATGAGTGAGGAAAGATTGACCTAGAGGATATATGTGTCGGAGGTGGAGGGAACGAGGAGAAGTGGGAGACCAAATTGGAGGTGTAAAGATGGAGTGAAAAAGATTTTGTGTGATCGGGGCCTGAACATGCAGGAGGGTGAAAGGAGGGCAAGGAATAGAGTGAATTGGAGCGATGTGGTATACCGGGGTTGACGTGCTGTCAGTGGATTGAATCAAGGCATGTGAAGCGTCTGGGGTAAGCCATGGAAAGCTGTGTAGGTATGTATATTTGCGTGTGTGGACGTATGTATATACATGTGTATGGGGGGGGTTGGGCCATTTCTTTTGTCTGTTTCCTTGCGCTACCTCGCAAACGCGGGAGACAGCGACAAAGTATAATAATAATAATAATAATAATAATAATAATATATATATATATATATATATATATATATATATATATGCCGGCAAGGCAGCAGGTTTGGATGGTATTGCAGTGGAATTTATTAAAAAAGGGGGTTACTGTCAACAATACAGTCACCCCCTGGATGTGGAAAGGGAGCTGTGGTTTCGGGCATTATTGCATGACAGCTAGAGACTGAGTGTGAACAAATGGGGCCTTTGTTGTCCTTTCCTAGTGCTACCTCGCACACATGAGGGGGGAGGGGGATGGTATTCCATGTGTGCCGAGGTGGCGATGGGAATGAATAAAGGCAGACAGTGTGAATTGTGTGCATGGGTATATATGTATGTGTCTGTGTGTGTATATATATGTGTACATTGAGATGTACAGGTATGTATATTTGCGTGTGTGGACGTGTATGTATATACATTGTGTATGGGGGTGGGTTGGGCCATTTCTTTCGTCTGTTTCCTTGCGCTACCTCGCAAACGTGGGAGACAGCGACAAAGCAAAATAAATAAAATATAAATATATATACTTTTTTTTTCATACTATTCGCCATTTCCCACATTAGCAAGGTAACGTTAAGAACAGAGGATTGGGCCTCTGAAGGAATATCCTCACCTGGCCCCCGTCTCTGTTTTTTTTTAATTTTCCAAAAGAAGGAACAGAGGGGGGCCAAGTGAGGATATTCCACAAAGGCCCAGTCCTCTGTTCTTAACGCTACCTCGCTAATGTGGGAAATGGCGAATAGTCTAAAAGACAAAAAAAAAATATATATATATATGCGTGCATAGTGCCATTGTACAAAGGCAAAGGGGATAAGAGTGAGTGCTCAAATTACAGAGGTATAAGTTTGTTGAGTATTCCTGGTAAATTATATGGGAGGATATTGATTGAGAGGGTGAAGGCATATACAGAGCATCAGATTAGGGAAGAGCAGTGCGGTTTCAGAAGTGGTAGAGGATGTGTGGATCAGGTGTTTGCTTTGAAGAATGTATGTGAGAAATACTTAGAAAAGCAAATGGATTTGTATGTAGCATTTATGGATCTGGAGAAGGCATATGATAGAGTTGATAGAGATGCTCTGTGGAAGGTATTAAGAATATATGGTGTTGGAGGCAAGTTGTTAGAAGCAGTGAAAAGTTTTTATCGAGGATGTAAGGCATGTGTACGTGTAGGAAGAGAGGAAAGTGATTGGTTCTCAGTGAATGTAGGTTTGCGGCAGGGGTGTGTGATGTCTCCATGGTTGTTTAATTTGTTTATGGATGGGGTTGTAAGGGAGGTAAATGCAAGAGTCCTGGAAAGAGGGGCAAGTATGAAGTCTGTTGGGGATGAGAGAGCTTGGGAAGTGAGTCAGTTGTTGTTCGCTGATGATACAGCGCTGGTGGCTGATTCATGTGAGAAACTGCAGAAGCTGGTGACTGAGTTTGGTAAAGTGTGTGGAAGAAGAAAGTTGAGAGTAAATGTGAATAAGAGCAAGGTTATTAGGTACAGTAGGGGTGAGGGTCAAGTCAATTGGGAGGTGAGTTTGAATGGAGAAAAACTGGAGGAAGTGAAGTGTTTTAGATATCTGGGAGTGGATCTGTCAGCGGATGGAACCATGGAAGCGGAAGTGGATCATAGGGTGGGGGAGGGGGCGAAAATTTTGGGAGCCTTGAAAAATGTGTGGAAGTCGAGAACATTATCTCGGAAAGCAAAAATGGGTATGTTTGAGGGAATAGTGGTTCCAACAATGTTGTATGGTTGCGAGGCGTGGGCTATGGATAGAGATGTGCGCAGGAGGATGGATGTGCTGGAAATGAGATGTTTGAGGACAATGTGTGGTGTGAGGTGGTTTGATCGAGTAAGTAACGTAAGGGTAAGAGAGATGTGTGGAAATAAAAAGAGCGTGGTTGAGAGAGCAGAAGAGGGTGTTTTGAAATGGTTTGGGCACATGGAGAGAATGAGTGAGGAGAGATTGACCAAGAGGATATATGTGTCGGAGGTGGAGGGAACGAGGAGAAGAGGGAGACCAAATTGGAGGTGGAAAGATGGAGTGAAAAAGATTTTGTGTGATTGGGGCCTGAACATGCAGGAGGGTGAAAGGAGGGCAAGGAATAGAGTGAACTGGAGTCATGTGGTATACAGGGGTTGACGTGCTGTCAGTGGATTGAATCAAGGCATGTGAAGCGTCTGGGGTAACCATGGAAAGCTGTGTAGGTATGTATATTTGCGTGTGTGGACGTGTGTATGTACATGTGTATGGGGGGGGGGTTGGGCCATTTCTTTCGTCTGTTTCCTTGCGCTACCTCGCAAACGCGGGAGACAGCGACAAAGTATAATAAAAATAAAAAAAAAAAAAATATGGTGTATATATTTATATATATGGTATTGCAGTGGAATTTATTAAAAAAGGGGGTGACTGTATTGTTGACTGGTTGGTAAGGTTATTTAATGTATGTATGACTCATGGTGAGGTGCCTGAGGATTGGCGGAATGCGTGCATAGTGCCACTGTACAAAGGCAAAGGGGATAAGAGTGAGTGCTCAAATTACAGAGGTATAAGTTTGTTGAGTATTCCTGGTAAATTATATGGGAGGGTATTGATTGAGAGGGTGAAGGCATGTACAGAGCATCAGATTGGGGAAGAGCAGTGTGGTTTCAGAAGTGGTAGAGGATGTGTGGATCAGGTGTTTGCTTTGAAGAATGTATGTGAGAAATACTTAGAAAAGCAAATGGATTTGTATGTAGCATTTATGGATCTGGAGAAGGCATATGATAGAGTTGATAGAGATGCTCTGTGGAAGGTATTAAGAATATATGGTGTGGGAGGAAAGTTGTTAGAAGCAGTGAAAAGTTTTTATCGAGGATGTAAGGCATGTGTACGTGTAGGAAGAGAGGAAAGTGATTGGTTCTCAGTGAATGTAGGTTTGCGGCAGGGGTGTGTGATGTCTCCATGGTTGTTTAATTTGTTTATGGATGGGGTTGTTAGGGAGGTAAATGCAAGAGTTTTGGAAAGAGGGGCAAGTATGAAGTCTGTTGGGGATGAGAGAGCTTGGGAAGTGAGTCAGTTGTTGTTCGCTGATGATACAGCGCTGGTGGCTGATTCATGTGAGAAACTGCAGAAGCTGGTGACTGAGTTTGGAAAAGTGTGTGGAAGAAGAAAGTTAAGAGTAAATGTGAATAAGAGCAAGGTTATTAGGTACAGTAGGGTTGAGGGTCAAGTCAATTGGGAGGTGAGTTTGAATGGAGAAAAACTGGAGGAAGTGAAGTGTTTTAGATATCTGGGAGTGGATCTGGCAGCGGATGGAACCATGGAAGCGGAGGTGGATCATAGGGTGGGGGAGGGGGCGAAAATCCTGGGGGCCTTGAAGAATGTGTGGAAGTCGAGAACATTATCTCGGAAAGCAAAAATGGGTATGTTTGAAGGAATAGTGGTTCCAACAATGTTGTATGGTTGCGAGGCGTGGGCTATGGATAGAGTTGTGCGCAGGAGGATGGATGTGCTGGAAATGAGATGTTTGAGGACAATGTGTGGTGTGAGGTGGTTTGATCGAGTGAGCAACGTAAGGGTAAGAGAGATGTGTGGAAATAAAAAGAGCGTGGTTGAGAGAGCAGAAGAGGGTGTTTTGAAGTGGTTTGGGCATATGGAGAGGATGAGTGAGGAAAGATTGACCAAGAGGATATATGTGTCGGATGTGGAGGGAACAAGGAGAAGAGGGAGACCAAATTGGAGGTGGAAACATGGAGTGAAAAAGATTTTGTGTGATCGGGGCCTGAACATGCAGGAGGGTGAAAGGAGGGCAAGGAATAGAGTGAATTGGAGCGATGTGGTATACCGGGGTTGACGTGCTGTCAGTGGATTGAATCAAGGCATGTGAAGCGTCTGGGGTAAACCATGGAAAGCTGTGTAGGTATGTATATTTGCGTGTGTGGGCGTATGTATATACATGTGTATTGGGGGGGGTTGGGCCATTTCTTTCGTCTGTTTCCTTGCGCTACCTCGCAAACGCGGGAGACAGCGACAAAGTATAATAATAATAATAATAATATATATAAATAAATAATAACTTGCCTCCCATACCATATATTCTTAATACCTTCCACTGAGCATCTCTATCAACTCTATCATATGCCTTCTCCAGATCCATAAATGCTACATACAAATCCATTTGCTTTTCTAAGTATATATATATATATATTTCTTATTTATTACTTATTTTGCTTTGTCGCTGTCTCCCGCGTTTGCGAGGTAGCACAAGGAAACAGACGAAAGAAATGGCCCAACCCACCCCCATACACATGTATATACATACACGTCCACACACGCAAATATGCATACCTATACATCTCAATGTACACATATATATATACACACACAGACACATACATATATACCCATGCACACAATTCACACTGTCTGCCCTTATTCATTCCCATCGCCACCTCGCCACACAGGGAATACCATTCCCCTCCCCCCTCATGTGTGCGAGGTAGCGCTAGGAAAAGACAACAAAGGCCCCATTCGTTCACACTCAGTCTCTAGCTGTCATGCAATAATGCCCGAAACCACAGCTCCCTTTCCACATCCAGGCCCCACACAACTTTCCATGGTTTATCCCAGACGCTTCACATGCCCTGATTCAATCCACTGACAGCATGTCAACCCCGGTATACCACATCGATCCCATTCACTCTATTCCTTGCCCGCCTTTCACCCTCCTGCATGTTCAGGCCCCAATCACTCAAAATCTTTTTCATTCCATCTTTCCACCTCCAATTTGGTCTCCCACTTCTCCTCGTTCCCTCCACCTCCGACACATATATCCTTGGTCAATCTTTCCTCACTCATTCACCTCCGACACATATATCCTCTTGGTCAATCTTTCCTCACTCATTCTCTCCATGTACCCAAACCATTTCAAAACACCCTCTTCTGCTCTCTCAACCATGCTCTTTTTATTTCCACACATCTCTCTTACCCTTACATTACTTACTCGATCAAACCACCTCACACCACACATTGTCCTCAAACATCTCATTTCCAGCACATCCAGCCTCCTGCGCACAACTCTATCCATAGCCCACGCCTTGCAACCATACAACTATTCCTTTAAACATACCCATTTTTGCTTTCCGAGATAATGTTCTCGACTTCCACACATTCTTCAAGGCTCCCAGGATTTTCGCCCCCTCCTCCACCCTATGATTCACTTCCACTTCCATGGTTCCATCCGCTGCCAGATCCACTCCCAGATATCTAAAACACTTTACATCCTCCAGTTTTTCTCCATTCAAACTTACCTCCCAATTGACTTGACCCTCAACCCTACTGTACCTAATAACCTTGCTCTTATTCACATTTACTCTTAACTTTCTTCTTTCACACACTTTACCAAACTCAGTCACCAGCTTCTGCAGTTTCTCACATGAATCAGCCACCAGCGCTGTATCATCAGCGAACAACAACTGACTCACTTCCCAAGCTCTCTCATCCACAACAGACTTCATACTTGCCCCTCTTTCCAAAACTCTTGCATTCACCTCCCTAACAACCCCATCCATAAACAAATTAAACAACCATGGAGACATCACACACCCCTGCCGCAAACCTACATTCACTGAGAACCAATCACTTTCCTCTCTTCCTACACGTACATATGCCTTACATCCTCGATAAAAACTTTTCACTGCTTCTAACAACTTGCCTCCCACACCATATATTCTTAATACCTTCCACAGAGCATCTCTATCAACTCTTATCATATGCCTTCTCCAGATCCATAAATGCTACATACAAATCCATTTGCTTTTCTAAGTATTTCTCACATACATTCTTCAAAGCAAAAACCTGATCCACACATCCTCTACTACTTCTGAAACCAATAATAATAAAATAATAATAATAATAAAAGTAAAAATAATTAATATTAAATTCCTCACCCTGAGCAACATTAAGCAGCTTCAGTACAGCAAAAAATGACTAGTAGCACTTCTATGAAGTTTGACATTTCAGTTATTCAATGTTGAAATGAATATACTTTGACTAAATCATTATTTTTTATTTTTTTTTTTTTTTTTTGCTTTATCGCTGTCTCCCACGTTTGTGAGGTAGCGCAAGGAAACAGACGAAAGAAATGGCCCAACCCACCCCCATACACATGTATATACATACGTCCACACACGCAAATATACATACCTACACAGCTTTCCATGGTTTACCCCAGACGCTTGACATGCCCTGATTCAATCCACTGACAGCACGTCAACCCCGGTTTACCACATCGATCCAATTCACTCTATTCCTTGCCCTCCTTTCACCCTCCTGCATGTTCAGGCCCCGATCACACAAAATCTTTTTCACTCCATCTTTCCACCTCCAATTTGGTCTCCCACTTCTCGTTCCCTCCACTTCTGACACATATATCCTCTTGGTCAATCTTTCCTCAATCATTCTCTCCATGTGCCCAAACCATTTCAAAACACCCTCTTCTGCTCTCTCAACCACGCTCTTTTTATTTCCACACATCTCTCTTACCCTTACGTTACTTACTCGATCAAACCACCTCACACCACATATTGTCCTCAAACATCTCATTTCCAGCACATCCATCCTCCTGCGCACAACCCTATCCATAGCCCACGCCTCGCAACCATACAACATTGTTGGAACCACTATTCCTTCAAACATACCCATATTAACAAAATTATTCTCAGTTGTTAGTTTACATAAGTTTTGATGTTCATGATACTGACCCTTCCAGTGTTAATAAGGGTGCTATCATTGGTATTACTATTAATAAAGTTCCACTGTTTCAGGAACTTTCCTAGTAGATGGTTACCTTTCATTGGCTTATCATATTTTTATTACAAGTCAGCTCCTTTTTGAACAGAGGGCAAGTTTAGTATTTTCTGTTAATAAGCTTAAGTAATATCATGGGCAGTTATAGTTGTTTCACTATTAATACTGGTGGGTTACAGGGTGGAAACGTGGGCCTAGAATATATCCTCTCTTCTTGGACAAGAGGTTAAATCTAATCTTTTTGGATTTGCGTAACACCACCAGTAGAAATCAAGATTGCCTGTGCTTGCCACATACATTTACTCAGGACAAATCACAAGTAAATAAGGAAAAAACAAAAAATTTGACTCTACAACAATCATGGTTGTAGACAAATTTATGCCTATACACATGAAATAATATCAATCAATATTACAGGAAAGGACATAATGCAATCTTACTCAAACCTACTATATGCACAATAGTGTCATCCAAATACAGGAAAGCAAAGATTTCGTGCACTGCTCTAAAATGTATATCAATGCACACAATCACAAATATATATATATATATATATATATATATATATATATATATATATATATATATATATATATACACACACACAAAACATACAAACACCAACAAACAAAACATATATATACACAAACACACATATATGCCTTATGTATAAATAAATAAAAAATTTATATATATATATAATATATATATATATATATATATATATATATATATATATATATATATATATATATATATATACACACACACAAAATATCAGTATTAAACATCCTGAAGTCAGTGAGGGACACATTATTTGATATCTAGCAGTTTAATTTTTTCTTTTACACTTATGTCCCGGGAAGTACACCAGTCTCTTACATGAAGGTGAACAATGGCCAATACACATACTCTACATTCTAAATTCTACATTATACTCAATATCTGTTATATTTGGAGAGTCCCTAATCCTTACATTTTAGCAGGTTTATTGTAGTAATATGCTATACTGTAACGAAGATTAATATACCACTCTGAGTCAACTAGTTTCAATAAATAACATGTGTAAACAAATAAAATATTAAATATATGGGAAAAATGAATTTGACATATGGAAAAACATTGTTTTCAGAGTCAGAAAGCAAGCTGAAGATACTTCTTTTTGCAAGTCTAGTCTACATATGATTTGGGTCTTTACAATACAAACTTAGTTTTGGAAAGAGTGTAGTGTTCCCTAAACACTGACCAATGGTAGTTAGTAATCAAATAATTACATAAACAGATCCTTTATAAAAAAAAAAACTAATGCTCAAGAGTAGATGGCTACACCTTAAATCAGTTTTATCTACTTCACAAGAATTAGTAAGATGTAGCATAGTCTGTCACTTAGATATAAATGGCCCTCTTCTAAAAGCGTTAACAACTGACTTGTGTAATTTGCCTAGTGATAGTATAAGCTCAGCCTGGTTCCCTGTTCTTGATCAACCAGCTCCCAAGTTTTTGAAACTATAGCAGCTAATCTAAAATGACAGCACTCTTTAGATGAACCAGTTGGTTGTGAGAAAGCTTTAACTTTACCTTAGTCACCAGTTAAAATGAAAAAGCTAGAACATGCAATTTGACTGTGACTGCAAATGTGCCAACTTTTACTAGGCAAAGTGAGCTGGCTGAGGTGCATTAAGATTCCCAAAGCTCCCATCTGCCTAACAACAAGAATGTGGGAGTAATGTAAACAAATCTTCCTGATTTTGAATCTAAAATTTTTTTCTGGCTTCTAAATAAAGGTAATATGCAGATTACAAGCATTTCATGTAACTATGACCATGACACTTTTCAGCAACCCCAAATGGAAAACAATAACTGGGCTCTTGTCCACAGGCAATTCATATTTATAAAATGTATACATGACAAAACTTGCACTTTACAGATGTTGCAGCATGTAAGCAAGTCATCTTACAAAATCTCTCAATCTAGTTGAGGTGACTCCTTGTGATTTTATACACAACCCAGAGTATTAAGTAATCAAAACTAGGTTTTGTGTATCTATCAATTAACACACACTCTAATCTCATTCTGCACCTTTCACACTCTACTCAAAGGTTCCACAACCTCTTAACCTTTTCTTGCACACACCTGTGTCTAAATTAGTTTGTAGCAGTGCCTAGAACTTTCATCCTCAAATTTTCTTAATTTATTCCCCACACACTCTTTTCACCCACAGAAACAGCATATTTTGTCAAAAGTGCTAAATAAAGATGTTACTTTGCATCACCAGCTTTGAGGACATTCAAATTTGACAGAAGTACCACAAAATTAAAATTCTTACTAAGCATTAATGCACATTTACATCATCCCCATTACTCCTATTCTCTGAAAAAGTGTACCAACTTGACAGATCCCCATAGAATATTTGACCATCACAGGAAATATTTCCTCACAGAGCCATCAATTCCTAATAGGTATACAAAAAACTGAGTTTTACTGGATAAGATGTTATCCTTGTTTCAGACTGTGTGAGTAAATTTCCAATAATTCTCATGAGCAAATAAATATCTTCTTTTGCATCAATATAATACAGAGTGGCAGGCCTCTTTTATCAAGATGACAATGATTTCTTTCAAGACTGAAATGTTCACTATGCAGTAACCTTTTCTGCTATAAAATTCATGACCTGTGGTACATATACAGCCTTACAATCTGTCAATAAGGACAAGTTCCATGATTTTACAAACAGTTGTAGTAATATCCATGGACCTTTAATTCTCAGTTTTAGGAACTTCTTTAACTTGAACTTGCTGCTTCAAAAAAGGGACTGAGGAAGTTTTTGGTGGACAAAGTCTGCATATACAAATATGCTCAGGAAAACTGTAGGGTCAGTTAAAGCATACCTGTGTGCTTTTAAAAGAGCTTAATAACAACTCACAGCTTTGCTTTTAGAAAAGTTCCCCATTGTATCAGTAATGCATCTGAACATCTGAAGTCCACCACACTGTTGTTCCATTCACCCTTATACTTGATGAATCATGACATGTTCCCACCAACATTTACTAAGATAGACCTAATGTAGCCATCTAATTATGAGCTTAGGAAATTCCATGGACCTTGTTTACATACTCAGCAATTTCCTAATTACTTGTGGTCATTTATCTGTAGTGATTTAGGGCCATTACTCACTATACTATAGTTTTGGGACTTTTAATGAGTAACTGTAATTCAAAATGTCTAGGTAAATTGCTTAAACATAAATAACTTCAAATTCAACCTGCCTGATGCAAAGGTTTCCCAAATACAAAAACCAATAACTAAGATGATAAAACATTCAAGTTTCATATATCAATCAAAATTAGAATCTTATAATACATTTTCTTCATCTATGAATGTCTTACAAACTGTAACAACTCAGTTTAAGGAAATATTCGAAATATAATAATCTATCTCATCAAGAACTTTCTCCAACAAAAGTTTCTTTACATTATTTTAACAATGAATCCTTCCCAATAAAAAGTATCTTTCTCGATATTAACACATTTACAAATGCTTTTCTTAATCATGATTATTTTTCAAATAGTTTCATATCCTCTCACATGGCTTTTGAAGTTTTAAAAATCTGAGCTAAAATCTCCCATTCATTGTACTCTCTGGGTTAATATTTCATATAATTAAAATCTGGTAAAACCTGCTGAATTGTTTCAATGAACCTACTATAAAGATGTGAAATTTCTGACCCTCTGTGGAAAACGTTTAAGCTGACATCTAATTAATTAGTTCAAATTTTGTTTTATCAAACAAAGATTACAATTATACAGAATTAGCAAAAGTTGATCAAAGTGGCATATTTTACTAAGAACTGGAGGCTAACTACCAGATAAACTTATATTTTGCTGAAGTCATACAAAACAGTTCCTACTTTCATATTAACAAATCCTTTCAGGATAATTCTTCATTTAAGGCAACCTCTGGTTTTGTTAAACTTATATCTATTGAAATTCATCACATGATCAGAAACTAACTTGTTCTTTACTAGTTACCATGATACATACACACATACAGAAATATCTATTATCATAAAACCACTTCTTCAGGGCTTCTTGTAGCTTCAAGGATGCACTATAATCAATAAAAGGGAAAGGATACATTCCTTTGGAGTGAAAAATTCTTTGATGAGTTTGTGCTCCAATGATGATAACATGCCAAGGTGACTTTTCACTAATGGTGTATCCAAGAGTAGGTGTAGTCTGCTAATGCTACACACACACACAATCACAAAATGGCATCTGATAGCAGGATTTGAACCTCTACCACTTGTGTGGGAGCTGGGTACATAGCGACTAGGTGAAGGAGTACATAGCCTAGTCGTTAAAATTCCCAGCTTGTACACAAGAAGTAGAGGTTCAAATCCAACTGTCGAAGGGCATTATGTGTTCTATGAAATTGCACGCTCAGTTTGAATGGAGAAAAACTGGAGGAAGTAAAGTGTTTTAGATATCTGGGAGTGGATCTGGCAGCGGATGGAACCATGGAAGCGGAAGTGAATCATAAGGTGGGGGAGGGGGTGAAAATCCTGGGAGCCTTGAAGAATGTGTGGAAGTCGAGAACATTATCTCGGAAAGCAAAAATGGGCATGTTTGAAGGAATAGTGGTTCCAACAATGTTGTATGGTTGCGAGGCGTGGGCTATGGATAGAGTTGTGCGCAGGAGGGTGGATGTGCTGGAAATGAGATGTTTGAGGACAATGTGTGGTGTGAGGTGGTTTGATCGAGTAAGTAACGTAAGGGTACGAGAGATGTGTGGAAATAAAAAGAGCGTGGTTGAGAGAGCAGAAGAGGGTGTTTTGAAATGGTTTGGGCACATGGAGAGAATGAGTGAGGAAAGATTGACCAAGAGGATATATGTGTCGGAGGTGGAGGGAACGAGGAGAAGTGGGAGACCAAATTGGAGGTGGAAAGATGGAGTGAAAAAGATTTTGTGTGATCGGGGCCTGAACATGCAGGAGGGTGAAAGGAGGGCAAGGAATAGAGTGAATTGGATCGATGTGGTATACCGGGGTTGACGTGCTGTCAGTGCATTGAATCAGGGCATGTGAAGCGTCTGAGGTAAACCATGGAAAGCTGTGTAGGTATGTATATTTGCGTGTGTGGACGTGTATGTATATACACATGTATGGGGGTGGGTTGGGCCATTTCTTTCGTCTGTTTCCTTGCGCTACCTCGCAAACGCGGGAGACAGCGACAAAGTATAAAAAAAAAAAAAATATATATATATATATATATATATATATATATATATATATATATATTTTTTTTTTTATACTTTGTCGCTGTCTCCCGCGTTTGCGAGGTAGCGCAAGGAAACAGACGAAAGAAATGGCCCAACCCACCCCCATACACATGTATATACATATGTCCACACACGCAAATATACATACCTACACAGCTTTCCATGGTTTACCCCAGACGCTTCACATGCCTTGATTCAATCCACTGACAGCACGTCAACCCCGGTATACCACATCGCTCCAATTCACTCTATTCCTTGCCCTCCTTTCACCCTCCTGCATGTTCAGGCCCCGATCACACAAAATCTTTTTCACTCCATCTTTCCACCTCCAATTTGGTCTCCCTCTTCTCCTTGCTCCCTCCACCTCCGACACATATATCCTCTTGGTCAATCTTTCCTCACTCATCCTCTCCATGTGCCCAAACCACTTCAAAACACCCTCTTCTGCTCTCTCAACCACGCTCTTTTTACTTCCACACATCTCTCTTACCCTTACGTTACTCACTCGATCAAACCACCTCACACCACACATTGTCCTCAAACATCTCATTTCCAGCACATCCATCCTCCTGCGCACAACTCTATCCATAGCCCACGCCTCGCAACCATACAACATTGTTGGAACCACTATTCCTTCAAACATACCCATTTTTGCTTTCCGAGATAATGTTCTCGACTTCCACACATTCTTCAAGGCCCCCAGAATTTTCGCCCCCTCCCCCACCCTATGATCCACTTCCGCTTCCATGGTTCCATCCGCTGCCAGATCCACTCCCAAATATCTAAAACACTTCACTTCCTCCAGTTTTTCTCCATTCAAACTCACCTCCCAATTGACTTGACCCTCAACCCTACTGTACCTAATAACCTTGCTCTTATTCACATTTACTCTTAACTTTCTTCTTCCACACACTTTACCAAACTCAGTCACCAGCTTCTGCAGTTTCTCACATGAATCAGCCACCAGCGCTGTATCATCAGCGAACAACAACTGACTCACTTCCCAAGCTCTCTCATCCCCAACAGACTTCATACTTGCCCCTCTTTCCAAAACTCTTGCATTTACCTCCCTAACAACCCCATCCATAAACAAATTAAACAACCATGGAGACATCACACACCCCTGCCGCAAACCTACATTCACTGAGAACCAATCACTTTCCTCTCTTCCTACACGTACACATGCCTTACATCCTCGATAAAAACTTTTCACTGCTTCTAACAACTTTCCTCCCACACCATATATTCTTAATACCTTCCACAGAGCATCTCTATCAACTCTATCATATGCCTTCTCCAGATCCATAAATGCTACATACAAATCCATTTGCTTTTCTAAGTATTTCTCATACATTCTTCAAAGCAAACACCTGATCCACACATCCTCTACCACTTTTGAAACCACACTGCTCTTCCCCAATCTGATGCTCTGTACATGCCTTCACCCTCTCAATCAATACCCTCCCATATAATTTACCAGGAATACTCAACAAACTTATACCTCTGTAATTTGAGCACTCACTCTTATCCCCTTTGCCTTTGTACATATATATATATATATATATATATATATATATATATATATATAAGAAAGTTAAGAGTAAATGTGAATAAGAGCAAGGTTATTAGGTACAGTAGGGTTGAGGGTCAAGTCAATTGGGAGGTGAGTTTGAATGGAGAAAAACTGGAGGAAGTGAAGTGTTTTAGATATCTGGGAGTGGATCTGGCAGCGGATGGAACCATGGAAGCGGAAGTGGATCATAGGGTGGGGGAGGGGGCGAAAATTCTGGGAGCCTTGAAGAATGTGTGGAAGTCGAGAACATTATCTCGGAAAGCAAAAATGGGTATGTTTGAAGGAATAGTGGTTCCAACATTGCTGTATGGTTGCGAGGCGTGGGCTATGGATAGAGTTGTGCGCAGGAGGATGGATGTGCTGGAAATGAGATGTTTGAGGACAATGTGTGGTGTGAGGTGGTTTGATCGAGTAAGTAACGTAAGGGTAAGAGAGATGTGTGGAAATAAAAAGAGCGTGGTTGAGAGAGCAGAAGAGGGTGTTTTGAAATGGTTTGGTCACATGGAGAGAATGAGTGAGGAAAGATTGACCAAGACGATATATGTGTCGGAGGTGGAGGGAACGAGGAGAAGAGGGAGACCAAATTGGAGGTGGAAAGATGGAGTGAAAAAGATTTTGTGTGATCGGGGCCTGAACATGCAGGAGGGTGAAAGGAGGGCAAGGGCAAGGAATAGAGTGAATTGGAGCGATGTGGTATACCGGAGTTGACGTGCTGTCAGTGGATTGAATCGGGGCATGTGAAGCGTCTGGGGTAAACCATGGAAAGCTGTGTAGGTATGTATATTTGAATGTGTGGACGTATGTATATACATGTGTATGGGGGTGGGTTGGGCCATTTCTTTCGTTTGTTTCCTTGCGCTACCTCACAAACGCGGGAGACAGCGACAAAGTATAATAATAAAAAATAATATATATATATATATTATATTTATTTTATTATACTTTGTTGCTGTCTCCCGCGTTTGCGAGGTAGCGCAAGGAAACAGACGAAAGAAATGGCCCAACCCCCCCACCCATACACATGTATATACATACGTCCACACACGCAAATATATATACCTACACAGCTTTCCATGGTTTACCCCAGACGCTTCACATGCCTTGCTTCAATATATATATATATATATATATATATATATATATATATATATATATATATATATATATATATATATATCCCTGGGGATAGGGGAGAAAGAATACTTCCCACGTATTCCCTGCGTGTCGTAGAAGGCGACTAAAAGGGGAGGGAGCGGGTGGCTGGAAATCCTCCCCTCTCGTTTTTTTTTTTTTTAATTTTCCAAAAGAAGGAACAGAGAAGGGGGCCAGGTGAGGATATTCCTTCTAAGGCCCAGTCCTCTGTTCTTAACGCTACCTCGGTAATGCGGGAAATGGCGAATAGTATGAAAGAAAGAAAGAATATATATATATATATATATATATATATATATATATATATATATATATATATATATATATATATATATATATATATATATAAATATATATATATATATATATATATATATATATATATATATATATATATATATATATATATGTGTGCATGTGTGGATCAGGTGTTTGCTTTGAAGAATGTATGTGAGAAATACTTAGAAAAGCAAATGGATTTGAATGTAGCATTTATGGATCTGGAGAAGGCATATGATAGAGTTGATAGAGATGCTCTGTGGAAGGTATTAAGAATATATGGTGTGGGAGGCAAGTTGTTAGAGGCAGTGAAAAGTTTTTATCGAGGATGTAAGTCATGTGTACGTGTAGGAAGAGAGGAAAGTGATTGGTTCTCAGTGAATGCAGGTTTGCGGCAGGGGTGTGTGATGTCTCCATGGTTGTTTAATTTGTTTATGGATGGGGTTGTTAGGGAGGTGAATGCAAGAGTTTTGGAAAGAGGGGCAAGTATGAAGTCTGTTGGGGATAAGAGAGCTTGGGAAGTGAGTCAGTTGTTGTTCGCTGATGATACAGCGCTGGTGGCTGATTCACGTGAGAAACTGCAGAAGCTGGTGACTGAGTTTGGTAAAGTGTGTGAAAGAAGAAAGTTAAGAGTAAATGTGAATAAGAGCAAGGTAATTAGGTACAGTAGGGTTGAGGGTCAAGTCAATTGGGAGGTAAGTTTGAATGGAGAAAAACTGGAGGAAGTAAAGTGTTTCAGATATCTGGGAGTGGATCTGGCAGCGGATGGAACCATGAAAGCGGAAGTGGATCATAGGGTGGGGGAGGGGGCGAAAATCCTGGGAGCCTTGAAGAATGTGTGGAAGTCGAGAACATTATCTCGGAAAGCAAAAATGGGTATGTTTGAAGGAATAGTGGTTCCAACAATGTTGTATGGTTGGGAGGTGTGGGCTATGGATAGAGTTGTGCGCAGGAGGATGGATGTGCTGGAAATGAGATGTTTGAGGACAATGTGTGGTGTGAGGTGGTTTGATCGAGTAAGTAACGTAAGGGTAAGAGAGATGTGTGGAAATAAAAAGAGCGTGGTTGAGAGAGCAGAAGAGGGTGTTTTGAAATGGTTTGGGCACATGGAGAGAATGAGTGAGGAAAGATTGACCAAGAGGATATATGTGTCGGAGGTGGAGGGAACGAGGAGAAGTGGGAGACCAAATTGGAGGTGGAAAGATGGAGTGAAAAAGATTTTGTGTGATCGGGGCCTGAACATGCAGGAGGGTGAAAGGAGGGCAAGGAATAGAGTGAATTGGATCGATGTGGTATACCGGGGTTGACGCGCTGTCAGTGGATTGAATCAGGGCATGTGAAGCGTCTGGGGTAAACCATGGAAAGCTGTGTAGGTATGTATATTTGCGTGTGTGGACGTATGTATATACATGTGTATGGGGGTGGGTTGGGCCATTTCTTTCGTCTGTTTCCTTGCGCTACCTCGCAAACGCGGGAGACAGCAAAAAAAAAAAAAAAAAAAAAAATATATATATATATATATATATATATATATATATATATAAGTAAGAGTATTAGTGAAAGAGAAGAGAGAGGCATTTGGACGATTTTTGCAGGGAAAAAATGCAATTGAGTGGGAGAAGTATAAAAGAAAGAGACAGGAGGTCAAGAGAAAGGTGCAAGAGGTGAAAAAAAGGGCAAATGAGAGTTGGGGTGAGAGAGTATCATTAAATTTTAGGGAGAATAAAAAGATGTTCTGGAAGGAGGTAAATAGGGTGCGTAAGACAAGGGAGCAAATGGGAACTTCAGTGAAGGGCGTAAATGGGGAGGTGATAACAAGTAGTGGTGATGTGAGAAGGAGATGGAATGAGTATTTTGAAGGTTTGTTGAATGTGTCTGATGACAGAGTGGCAGATATAGGGTGTTTGGGTCGAGGTGGTGTGCAAAGTGAGAGGGTTAGGGAAAATGATTTGGTAAACAGAGAAGAGGTAGTAAAAGCTTTGCGGAAGATGAAAGCCGGCAAGGCAGCAGGTTTGGATGGTATTGCAGTGGAATTTATTAAAAAAGGGGGTGACTGTATTGTTGACTGGTTGGTAAGGTTATTTAATGTATGTATGACTCATGGTGAGGTGCCTGAGGATTGGCGGAATGCGTGCATAGTGCCATTGTACAAAGGCAAAGGGGATAAGAGTGAGTGCTCAAATTACAGAGGTATAAGTTTGTTGAGTATTCCTGGTAAATTATATGGGAGGGTATTGATTGAGAGGGTGAAGGCATGTACAGAGCATCAGATTGGGGAAGAGCAGTGTGGTTTCAGAAGTGGTAGAGGATGTGTGGATCAGGTGTTTGCTTTGAAGAATGTATGTGAGAAATACTTAGAAAAGCAAATGGATTTGTATGTAGCATTTATGGATCTGGAGAAGGCATATGATAGAGTTGATAGAGATGCCCTGTGGAAGGTATTAAGAATATATGGTGTGGGAGGCAAGTTGTTAGAAGCAGTGAAAAGTTTTTATCGAGGATGTAAGGCATGTGTACGTGTAGGAAGAGAGGAAAGTGATTGGTTCTCAGTGAATGTAGGTTTGCGGCAGGGGTGTGTGATGTCTCCATGGTTGTTTAATTTGTTTATGGATGGGGTTGTTAGGGAGGTAAATGCAAGAGTCTTGGAAAGAGGGGCAAGTATGAAGTCTGTTGGGGATGAGAGAGCTTGGGAAGTGAGTCAGTTGTTGTTCGCTGATGATACAGCGCTGGTGGCGGATTCATGTGAGAAACTGCAGAAGCTGGTGACGGAGTTTGGTAAAGTGTGTGGAAGAAGAAAGTTAAGAGTAAATGTGAATAAGAGCAAAGTTATTAGGTACAGTAGGGTTGAGGGTCAAGTCAATTGGGAGGTGAGTTTGAATGGAGAAAAACTGGAGGAAGTGAAGTGTTTTAGATATCTGGGAGTGGATCTGTCAGCGGATGGAACCATGGAAGCGGAAGTGGATCATAGGGTGGGGGAGGGGGCGAAAATTTTGGGAGCCTTGAAAAATGTGTGGAAGTCGAGAACATTATCCCGGAAAGCAAAAATGGGTATGTTTGAAGGAATAGTGGTTCCAACAATGTTGTATGGTTGCGAGGCGTGGGCTATGGATAGAGTTGTGCGCAGGAGGATGGATGTGCTGGAAATGAGATGTTTGAGGACAATGTGTGGTGTGAGGTGGTTTGATCGAGTAAGTAACGTAAGGGTAAGAGAGATGTGTGGAAATAAAAAGAGCGTGGTTGAGAGAGCAGAAGAGGGTGTTTTGAAATGGTTTGGGCACATGGAGAGAATGAGTGAGGAAAGATTGACCAAGAGGATATATGTGTCGGAGGTGGAGGGAACGAGGAGAAGAGGGAGACCAAATTGGAGGTGGAAAGATGGAGTGAAAAGGATTTTGTGTGATCGGGGCCTGAACATGCAGGAGGGTGAAAGGAGGGCAAGGAATAGAGTGAATTGGAGCGATGTGGTATACAGGGGTTGACGTGCTGTCAGTGGATTGAATCAAGGCATGTGAAGCGTCCGGGGTAAACCATGGAAAGCTGTGTAGGTATGTATATTTGCGTGTGTGGACGTGTGTATGTACATGTGTATGGGGGGGTTGGGCCATTTCTTTCGTCTGTTTCCTTGCGCTACCTCGCAAACGCGGGAGACAGCGACGAGGTATAAAAAAAAAAAAAATATATATATATATATATATATATATATATATATATATATATATATATATATATACACATCTCCCACTCAATTGCATTTCTTTCCTGCAAAAATCGTCCAAATGCCTCTCTCTTCTCTTTCACTAATAATCTTACTTCTTCATCCCACCACTCACTACCCTTTCTAATCAACCCACCTCCCACTCTTCTCATGCCACAAGCATCTTTTGCGCAATCCATCACTGATTCCCTAAATACATCCCATTCCTCCCCCACTCCCCGTACTTCCATTGTTCTCACCTTTTTCCATTCTGTACTCAGTCTCTCCTGGTACTTCCTCACACAAGTCTCCTTCCCAAGCTCACTTACTCTCACCACCCTCTTCACCCCAACATTCACTCTTCTTTTCTGAAAACCCATACAAATCTTCACCTTAGCCTCCACAAGATAATGATCAGACATCCCTCCAGTTGCACCTCTCAGCACATTAACATCCAAAAGTCTCTCTTTCGCGCGCCTGTCAATTAACACGTAATACAATAACGCTCTCTGGCCATCTCTCCTACTTACATACGTATACTTATGTATATCTCGCTTTTTAAACCAGGTATTCCCAATCACCAGTCCTTTTTCAGCACATAAATCTACAAGCTCTTCACCATTTCCATTTACAACACTGAACACCCCATGTATACCAATTATTCCCTCAACTGCCACATTACTCACCTTTGCATTGTCTAAAAGAAAGAGACAGGAGGTCAAGAGAAAGGTGCAAGAGGTGAAAAAGAGGGCAAATGAGAGTTGGGGTGAGAGAGTATCTTTAAATTTTAGGGAGAATAAAAAGATGTTCTGGAAGGAGGTAAATAAAGTGCGTAAGACAAGGGAGCAAATGGGAACTTCAGTTAAGGGCGCAAATGGGGAGGTGATAACAAGTAGTGGTGATGTGAGAAGATGGAGTGAGTATTTTGAGGGTTTGTTGAATGTGTTTGATGATAGAGTGGCAGATATAGGGTGTTTGGGTCGAGGTGGTGTGCAATGTGAGAGGGTTAGGGAAAATGATTCGGTAAACAGAGAAGAGATAGTAAAAGCTTTGCGGAAGATGAAAGCCGGCAAGGCAACAGGTTTGGATGGTATTGCAGTGGAATTTATTAAAAAAGGGGGTGACTGTATTATTGACTGGTTGGTAAGGTCATTTAATGTATGTATGACTCATGGTGAGGTGCCTGAGGATTGTCGGAATGCGTGCATAGTGCCATTGTACAAAGGCAAAGGGGATAAGAGTGAGTGCTCAAATTACAGAGGTATAAGTTTGTTGAGTATTCCTGGTAAATTATATGGGAGGGTATTGATTGAGAGGGTGAAGGCATGTACAGAGCATCAGATTGGGGAGGAGCAGTGTGGTTTCAGAAGTGGTAGAGGATGTGTGGATCAGGTGTTTGCTTTGAAGAATGTATGTGAGAAATACTTAGAAAAGCAAATGGATTTGTATGTAGCATTTATGGATCTGGAGAGGGCATATGATAGAGTTGATAGAGATGCTCTGTGGAAGGTATTAAGAATATATGGTGTGGGAGGAAAGTTGTTAGAAGCAGTGAAAAGTTTTTATCGAGGATGTAAGGCATGTGTACGTGTAGGAAGAGAGGAAAGTGATTGGTTTTCAGTGAATGTAGGTTTGCGGCAGGGGTGTGTGATGTCTCCATGGTTGTTTAATTTGTTTATGGATGGGGTTGTTAGGGAGGTGAATGTAAGAGTTTTGGAAAGAGGGGCAAGTATGAAGTCTGTTGGGGATGAGAGAGCTTGGGAAGTGAGTCAGTTGTTGTTTGCTGATGATACAGCGCTGGTGGCTGATTCATGTGAGAAACTGCAGAAGCTGGTGACTGAGTTTGGTAAAGTGTGTGAAAGAAGAAAGTTAAGAGTAAATGTGAATAAGAGCAAGGTTATTAGGTACAATAGGGTTGAGGGTCAAGTCAATTGGGAGGCAAGTTTGAACGGAGAAAAACTGGAGAAAGTAAAGTGTTTTAGATATCTGGGAGTGGACCTGGCAGCGGATGGAACCATGGAAGCGGAAGTGAATCATAGGGTGGGGGAGGGGGCGAAAATTCTGGGAGCCTTGAAGAATGTGTGGAAGTCGAGAACATTATCTTGGAAAGCAAAAATGGGTATGTTTGAAGGAATAGTGGTTCCAACAATGTTGTATGGTTGCGAGGCGTGGGCTATGGATAGAGTTGTGCGCAGGAGGATGGATGTGCTGGAAATGAGATGTTTGAGGACAATGTGTGGTGTGAGGTGGTTTGATCGAGTAAGTAACGTAAGGGTAAGAGAGATGTGTGGAAATAAAAAGAGCGTGGTTGAGAGAGCAGAAGAGGGTGTTTTGAAATGGTTTAGGCACATGGAGAGAATGAGTGAGGAAAGATTGACCAAGAGGATATATGTGTCGGGGGTGGAGGGAACGAGGAGAAGTGGGAGACCAAATTGGAGGTGGAAAGATGGAGTGAAAAAGATTTTGTGTGATCGGGGCCTGAACATGCAGGAGGGGGAAAGGAGGGCAAGGAATAGAGTAAATTGGATCGACGTTGTATACAGGGGTTGACGTGCTGTCAATGGATTGAATTAGGGCATGTGAAGCGTCTGGGGTAAACCATGGAAAGCTGTGTAGGTATGTACATTTGCGTGTGTGGACGTATGTATATACATGTGTATGGGGGTGGGTTGGGCCATTTCTTTCATCTGTTTCCTTGCGCTACCTCACTAACACGGGAGACAGCGACAAAGCAAAAAATATATATATATATATATATATATATATATATATATATATTCGATGTGTGGCGAGGTGGCAATGGGAATGAATAAAGGCAGACAGTGTGAATTGTGTGCATGGGTATGTATGTATGTGTCTGTGTGTGTATATGTATGTATACATTGAGATGTATAGGTATGTATATTTGCGTGTGTGGACGTGTATGTATATACATGTGTATGGTGATGGGTTGGGCCATTTCTTTCCTCTGTTTCCTTGCGCTACCTCGCAAACGTGGGAGACAGCGACAAAGCAAAATAAATAAATAAATATATATATATATATATATATATATATATATATATATAAATAAAATTTTTTTTTTATCATACTTTGTCGCTGTCTCTGGCAATAGTGAGGTAACACAAGAAAACAGATGAAGGAATGGCCCAACCCACCCACATACACATGTACATACATAAACGCCCACAAATGCACATATACATACCTATACATTGCAACATATTCATACATATACATACAGACATATACATATATATGCATGTACGTATTCATACTTGCTGCCTTCATCTATTCCCTTCACCACCCTGCCTCACATGAAACAGCATCCTCCCCAATTAACTCTATTCCTTGCACACTTTTGACCCTCCTGTGTGTTCAAGCCCCGATCGCTCAAAATCTTTTTCACTCCATCCTTCCACCGCCAATTTGTTCTCCCGCTTCTTCTCATTCCTTCTACCTCTGACACATATATCCTCTTTGTCAATCTTTCTTCACTCATTCTTTCCATGTGTCCAAACTATTTCAACACACCCTCTTCTGCCTGTTCAAGATTACACTATGAAAGGAAAGCCACCTATGGTGAGGTTATATCATTAGGAGTACGATCTCATCAAAGAACTTCTTACCCCAAAAGAGTCTATCATTTCCCTATTACTGGAAATAGTGCAGTCTTGAGCTGCTGGGGCCTCTGGAGAGGAGATCTGGGTAACATCAGGTCCTTGGAGCAATTAGAAATATATATATATATATATATACATATATATATATATATATATATATATATATATATATATATATATATATATATATATACATATATATATAATATATATATATATATATATATATATATATATATATATATATATATATATATATATATATATATATATATATGAAAACATGGAAACAAGTGGCAACTTTGGAACTGATTAATTCAATGAAAGTTTTTGTGACGAGGGAAAAGAAAATATGAGGCCTCTAACAAAATACTTCAAAGATTGTCTACAGTTAAACATTCTGTAAATGTTTATAAATACTTTTCAAAGAATTTTGCCAAGTTTTAAGAAGTATAAAGCATAGATGATGACTTGCAAATGTAAAAATTTCACAATGTGACTGTATATCCTAGAAATATATATAAGTCATAGCTCAATCTTAATGTAAACAACTATCATAAGTGAACACACTGAACTCTATAGATCTTCAATAACATAACAAGTAAGAGCTTCAAATGCTTGATAAAAAATAATTTGAAGAATTTACTAAACAATCATTAGTCATCCACTAAAGGTACAGATATTTGAAAGTAGGGATGCTTTTAACATCAATGACACTATCTCTTTTACTTACTGAATTAAAAAAAATAATCAAAGGCCATATTTTTCCCTAAAGTTATTACTAAATGAAGTCAAAGGTTTAAACAATACCACTACTTCTGTTTCTGTAAAACCAGAGGTGCCTTTATTGATCTATAAAACTGTGCATAATTCCTAAGGTCAATATCAGAGTTATCTTATTGAGGCCTAAATAATGTCATTAGCATCTAGTTTTCTTATTCATTACCACAACTTTGGGCTGAAGTACTGTTCACAAGGCTAGAGTCAAATAAAGACCAGTCATGTTCAGTAAAATTACTTGGTTCCATTTCTTGCTTGAATTTCAGATACTGCTTAAAATATCAAGAAAGAATTTCTGTTGTGAGGTAGCATACAATTGTGCAACATAAACTTTCTAAGTAAAAAAATACGGAAGATATATAAAATGACTATATTGGAGGAGTATCAGTCCACTCAACTATGTTACCACCACATGACAAATAGGCTGCATACACTTTTCCATGATCTGTCACACACAACAGTTGGATGAACATTAGAAAATAAAAGTCAAATCATAAAGCACAATTTTCCACCGGTTGCTAAGATCTTCACCATTCACATTCAAACTTGACTGGCGTTACTTTTTCCCCTCCCATAATATCTTTTTCTTAACAAGCTGTAAGTGCTTTATTTTGTGTGGTCTGCAGCTCTGTTAAATCTGCTTTTAAAAGGGTGGATGACTGGGCAGGTGATGTGTGGTTTAGGCTAGAGCATATTAAATGTCTGGGGAGGAAACTTGGTTGTATAGTCAGAGAATAATGACATGAAAGAACTTCTCATTCCAAAGGAGTCCATCCTGTCTATGCTACTGTTTGTAATGCAGCCTTGAAGCTGCAGCCCCAGGAGAAAGAGTCCCTCAGGCTACTGAATAATAATACATAAAATGGCAATATGCCTTGCAACCACAAACATCTAACATGTGGAAAAAAGACCTTTAATACAATCTCAACTCAATATGCTTGGCACTCACTTCTTTGCAACAGCTTTAGACCCATCTTATCCAAACCTATCCATAACAAACCATGAACCCTTGGATGAAACAAAGAAACTGTCCCATGCCACACAGTTTGGAACCTACACTCACAGATCTCCCTTCCTCCAACAAACACAATGCTGATTAAACATAAACACATGGAATTAAACAAACAAACAAACACTATGTAATTGCCCTCCCAACTCAGCTCTAGGTGCTACCCCACCAGGCAGAAAATACCCAGCCATGCACCTTACACTCTTTCCCATCTATACTCTGAACACTTCTGTTCACTCCCACATTACAAAAACAATTTCACAACACACCTCAAAACCCATCATGCCCAAGATGCAAATGCACTACTAGAGACACTCAATATTTACTGAGTGCTGCTGCAGCCCTATAAAGATAGAAGGGTCTCCTAGAGTAGGAAACAAATTAGTGATTAAGTATATATACATGTGAGAGAAGTATGTGGCAGGTATGTGAGAATGGGTAGTGAGTGGTGAGATGAGGAAGTAAAGTTGCCAACAGAACTGTGTATGCAGCAAGAGAGACAGACAGAGTTGCAGTCACCTCCCTTACCACCCCATCCATAAAGAAATAAAATAGCCATGGTGAAATCCTCTGGAAACTAGTTCAAGTTAACAAGATGCAGGGGTGGCAGTGCTGTTTCCTGTGGGGCAGGGTGGCACTGGGAATGGATAAAGGCAAGCTAGTATGAATATGTACATGTGTATATATGTATATGGCAGTGTATGTGTATGTTTAAGTATGTATATGTTGACATGTATATGTATGTATATGCACTTGTATGAGCATGTACATATGTGTGTATATGAGTGGATGGGTCTTTGTTTCCTGGCATTACCTCGCTGACGTGGGAAACAGCAATCAATCATAATAAAAATAAACAAACAAAAATACATATATATATATATATATATATATATATATATATTTTTTTTTTTTTTTTTTTTTAATACTTTGTCGCTGTCTCCCGCGTTTGCGAGGTAGCGATATATATATATATATATATATATATATATATATATATATATATATATATATATATATATATATATATATATATATATTTTTTTTTTTTTTTTTTTTCTTTTTATACTTTGTCGCTGTCTCCCGCGTTTGCGAGGTAGCGCAAGGAAACAGACGAAAGAAATGGCCCAACCCCCCCCCATACACATGTACATACACACGTCCACACACGCAAATATACATACCTACACAGCTTTCCATGGTTTACCCCGGACGCTTCACATGCCCTGATTCAATCCACTGACAGCACGTCAACCCCTGTATACCACATCGCTCCAATTCACTCTATTCCTTGCCCTCCTTTCACCCTCCTGCATGTTCAGGCCCCGATCACACAAAATCCTTTTCACTCCATCTTTCCACCTCCAATTTGGTCTCCCTCTTCTCCTCGTTCCCTCCACCTCCGACACATATATCCTCTTGGTCAATCTTTCCTCACTCATTCTCTCCATGTGCCCAAACCATTTCAAAACATCCTCTTCTGCTCTCTCAACCACGCTCTTTTTATTTCCACACATCTCTCTTACCCTTACGTTACTTACTCGATCAAACCACCTCACACCACACATTGTCCTCAAACATCTCATTTCCAGCACATCCATCCTCCTGCGCACAACTCTATCCATAGCCCACGCCTCGCAACCATACAACATTGTTGGAACCACTATTCCTTCAAACATACCCATTTTTGCTTTCCGGGATAATGTTCTCGACTTCCACACATTTTTCAAGGCTCCCAAAATTTTCGCCCCCTCCCCCACCCTATGATCCACTTCCGCTTCCATGGTTCCATCCGCTGACAGATCCACTCCCAGATATCTAAAACACTTCACTTCCTCCAGTTTTTCTCCATTCAAACTCACCTCCCAATTGACTTGACCCTCAACCCTACTGTACCTAATAACCTTGCTCTTATTCACATTTACTCTTAACTTTCTTCTTCCACACACTTTACCAAACTCCGTCACCAGCTTCTGCAGTTTCTCACATGAATCCGCCACCAGCGCTGTATCATCAGCGAACAACAACTGACTCACTTCCCAAGCTCTCTCATCCCCAACAGACTTCATACTTGCCCCTCTTTCCAAGACTCTTGCATTTACCTCCCTAACAACCCCATCCATAAACAAATTAAACAACCATGGAGACATCACACACCCCTGCCGCAAACCTACATTCACTGAGAACCAATCACTTTCCTCTCTTCCTACACGTACACATGCCTTACATCCTCGATAAAAACTTTTCACTGCTTCTAACAGCTTGCCTCCCACACCATATATTCTTAATACCTTCCACAGAGCATCTCTATCAACTCTATCATATGCCTTCTCCAGATCCATAAATGCTACATACACATCCATTTGCTTTTCTAAGTATTTCTCACATACATTCTTCAAAGCAAACACCTGATCCACACATCCTCTACCACTTCTGAAACCACACTGCTCTTCCCCAATATATATATATATATATGTTTAATTTGTTTATGGATGGGGTTGTTAGGGAGGTGAATGCAAGAGTTTTGGAAAGAGGGGCAAGTATGAAGTCTGTTGTGGATGAGAGAGCTTGGGAAGTGAGTCAGTTGTTGTTCGCTGATGATACAGCACTGGTGGCTGATTCATGTGAGAAACTGCAGAAGCTGGTGACTGAGTTTGGTAAAGTGTGTGAAAGAAGAAAGTTAAGAGTAAATGTGAATAAGAGCAAGGTTATTAGGTACAGTAGGGTTGAGGGTCAAGTCAATTGGGAGGTAAGTTTGAATGGAGAAAAACTGGAGGAAGTAAAGTGTTTTAGATATCTGGGAGTGGATTTGGCAGCGGATGGAACCATGGAAGCGGAAGTGAATCATAGGGTGGGGGAGGGGGCGAAAATCCTGGGAGCCTTGAAGAATATGTGGAAGTCGAGAACATTATCTCGGAAAGCAAAAGTGGGTATGTTTGAAGGAATAGTGGTTCCAACAATGTTGTATGGTTGCGAGGCGTGGGCTATGGATAGAGTTGTGCGCAGGAGGGTGGATGTGCTGGAAAAGAGATGTTTGAGGACAATGTGTGGTGTGAGGTGATTTGATCAAGTAAGTAATGTAATGGTAAGAGAGATGTGTGGAAATAAAAAGAGTGTGGTTGAGAGAGCAGAAGAGGGTGTTTTGAAATGGTTTGGGCACATGGAGAGAATGAGTGAGGAAAGATTGACCACGAGGATATATGTGTCGGAGGTGGAGGGAACGAGGAGAAGTGGGAGACCAAATTGGAGGTGGAAAGATGGAGTGAAAAAGATTTTGAGTGATCGGGGCCTGAACATGCAGGAGGGTGAAAGGAGGGCAAGGAATAGAGTGAATTGGAGCGATGTGGTATACCGGGGTTGACGTGCTGTCAATGGATTGAATCAAGGCATGTGAAGCGTCTGGGGTAAACCATGGAAAGCTGTGTAGGTATGTATATTTGCGTGTGTGGACGTATGTATATACATGTGTATGGGGGTGGGTTGGGCCATTTCTTTCGTCTGTTTCCTTGCGCTACCTCACAAACGCGGGAGACAGCGACAAAGCAAAAAAAAAAAAAAAATATATATATATATATATATATTCTCAGTGAATGTAGGTTTGCGGCAGGGGTGTGTGATGTCTCCATGGTTGTTTAATTTGTTTATGGATGGGGTTGTTAGGGAGGTGAATGCAAGAGTTTTGGAAAGAGGGGCAAGTATGAAGTCTGTTGGGGATGAGAGAGCTTGGGAAGTGAGTCAGTTGTTGTTCGCTGATGATACAGCGCTGGTGGCTGATTCATGTGAGAAACTGCAGAAGCTGGTGACTGAGTTTGGTAAAGTGTGTGAAAGAAGAAAGTTAAGAGTAAATGTGAACAAGAGCAAGGTTATTAGGTACAGTAGGGTTGAGGGTCAATTCAATTGGGAGGTGAGTTTGAATGGAGAAAAACTGGAGGAAGTGAAGTGTTTTAGATATCTGGGGGTGGATCTGGCAGCGGATGGAACCATGGAAGCGGAAGTGGATCATAGGGTGGGGGAGGGGGTGAAAATTCTGGGAGCCTTGAAGAATGTGTGGAAGTCGAGAACATTATCTCGGAAAGCAAAAATGGGTATGTTTGAAGGAATAGTGGTTCCAACAATGTTGTATGGTTGCGAGGCGTGGACTATGGATAGAGTTGTGCGCAGGAGGATGGATGTGCTGGAAATGAGATGTTTGAGGACAATGTGTGGTGTGAGGTGGTTTGATCGAGTAAGTAACGTAAGGGTAAGAGAGATGTGTGGAAATAAAAAGAGCGTGGTTGAGAGAGCAGAAGAGGGTGTTTTGAAATGGTTTGGTCACATGGAGAGAATGAGTGAGGAAAGATTGACCAAGAGGATATATGTGTCGGAGGTGGAGGGAACGAGGAGAAGAGGGAGACCAAATTGGAGGTGGAAAGATGGAGTGAAAAAGATTTTGTGTGATCGGGGCCTGAACATGCAGGTGGGTGAAAGGAGGGCAAAGAATAAAGTGAATTGGAGCGATGTGGTATACCGGGGTTGACATGCTGTCAGTGGATTGAATCAAGGCATGTGTATGGGGGTGGGTTGGGCCATCTCTTTCGTCTGTTTCCTTGCGCTACCTCGCAAACGCGGGAGACAGCGACAAAGCAAAAAAAAAAAAAAAAATGTATACATATATATACATACATATATATATATATATATATATATATACACACACACAGTTATATACGTAAATACACATGTACATAATTCATACTGTCTGCCCTTATTCATTCCCATCGCCACCCCACCACACATGAAATAACAACCCCCTCCCTCCTCATGTGCGCGAGGTAGCGCTAGGAAAGACAACAAATGCCACATTCATTCACACTCAGTCTCTAGCTGTCATGTAATAATGCACCGAAACCACAGCTCCCTTTCCACATCCAGGCCCCACACAACTTTCCATGGTTTACCCCAGACGCTTCACATGCCCTGGTTCAATCCACTGACAGCATGTTGACCCCGGTATACGACATCGTTCCAATTCACCCTATTCCTTGCACGCCTTTCACCCTCCTGCATATTCAGGCCCCGATCACTCAAAATCTTTTTCACTCCATCCTTCCACCTCCAATTTGGTCTCCCACTTCTCGTTTCCTCCACCTCTGACACGTATATCTTCTTGGTCAATCTTTCCTCACTCACTCTCTCCATGTGACCAAACCATTTCAAAACGCCCTCTTCTGCTCTCTCAACCACACTCTTTTTATTACCACACATCTCTCTTACCCTATTATTACTTACCTAGTCAAACCACCTCACACCACATATTGTCCTCAAACATCTCATTTCCAGCACATCCACCCTCCTCCGCACAACTCTATCTACAGCCCACGCCTCGCAACCATATAACATTGTTGGAACCACTATTCCTTCAAACATACCCATTTCTGCTTTCCGTGATAATGTTCTCGACTTCCAAACATTCTTCAAGGCTCCCAGATCTTTCGCCCCCTCCCCCACCCTATGATTCACTTCCGCTTCTATGGTTCCATCCGCTGCCAAATCCACTCCCAGATATCTAAAACACTTCACTTCCTCCAGTTTTTCTCCATTCAAACTTTCCTCCCAATTGACTTGTCCCTCAACCCTACTGTACCTAATAACCTTGCTCTTATTCACATTTACTCTCAGCTTCTTCTTTCACACACTTTACCAAACTCAGTCACCAGCTTCTGCAGTTTCTCACCTGAATCAGCCACCAGTGCTGTATCATCAGTGAACATCAACTGACTCACTTCCCAAGCTCTCTCATCCACAACAGACTGCATACTTGCCCCTCTTTCCAAAACTCGTGTGTTCACCTCCCTAACAACCCCATCCATAAACAAATCAAACAACCATGGAGACATCACACACCCATCCCGCAAACCAACATTCACTGAGAACCAATCACTTTCCTCTCTTCCTACACGTACACATGCCTTACATCCTCGATAAAAACTTTTCACTGCTTCTAACAACTTGCCTTCCACACCATATATTCTTAATACCTTCCACAGAGCATCTCTGTCAACTCTATCATATGCCTTCTCCAGATCCATAAATGTCACATACAAATCCATTTGCTTTACTAAGTATTTCTCACATACATTCTTTAAAGCAAGCACCTGATCCACACATCCTCTACCACTTCTGAAACCACACCACTCTTCCCCAATCTGATGCTCTGTACATGCCTTCACCCTCTCAATCAATACCCTCCCATATGATTTCCCAGGAATACTCAACAAACTTATACCTCTGAAAAATTTGAGCACTCACTTTTATCCCCTTAGCCTTTGTACAATGGCACTATGCAAGCATTCCGCTAATCCTCAGGCACTTCACCATGAGTCATACATACATTAAATAACCTTACTAACCAGTCAACAATACAGTCACCCCCTTTTTTAATAAATTCCACTGGAATACCATCCAAACCCGCTGCCTTGCCGGCTTTCATCTTCCGCAAAGCTTTTACTACCTCTTCTCTGTTTACTAAATCATTCTCCCTAACCCTTTCGCTTTGCACACCACCTCAACCAAAACACCCTATATCTGCTACTCTATCATCAAACACATGCAACAAACCTTCAAAATGATTGTAAACAATCACTGACTTCATTTTTAATGATTCACTTGATAAGCAATTTCTTTCAATCAGAATAAATCATTTAAAAGGATCCATATCTATCTACGGCAGGATGAAAAGATGCTTATTTTCTTTTAAAAATAATCTCCCAAATATCAATAACTTATATACTGTACCATATGTCCTAATTTGCCTTTCTGGGGAATGCATTTCACAATGTATATCAGGTAATAATACTTTTTCACTGGTATGAACTTGACTTTAAGCAACCCACAGTAAGATAACTCTATGACCTACAATATGCTTTTTGAACCTGAAACATTCAAAACAAAAAATCTAAGCAGTACATACCTGATTGCAGCGCTTCTTCTTCGGACTGAGAGCCCCCAGCTGGAGGCCCAGGTCGTCTCATCGTCGGCATTTTGTGCTCACGGCAGGAGTCAAGCGACCTGCTGCGGGATAGTGTCGGACTCAGTGGTGGCCGTCCAGGGCTGAAGGGGGGGAGGGGGAACAAACGGATGGAGATGGGTGAAATGGCGAAGGGGAAGGAAAAAAGGATGAGACAGAGGGGAGGGGATGAAATATACCAAAACTGTATTCCTTGTAGACATATTCTGAAAAAGTTTTCTGTTCCTAACTATTGCATACTAATAGTAAATTTGTACGTATTTGTATAAATTCATTCCTCATACAAGCACAGATACACAGTAAGCATACACATGCAATCTGCATATCAAACAAATAGGTAACAAATGCAACTATCAACTTCATATATTCATGGGGCATACATAATAGAAGCATATAACAACAAGGAAGTATATTCTGATATACTCACAACTGATGCACATCATCAACCCACATACACACAATCACAAGCAATATAGAACTACTGTAAATTTCAATCATTATTGCACTTTGAAGAATGTTTTTTAACATAACTACTCATGTGTCATAAAATGTTCACTGTGAATGTCTGTAAATTGTAAACACCCTGTAATGAAGCAATTATGTTTGTAACATATCTCTTACCTGTAGCTGGGCATGTTGCCAAAGGTAATTCGACTACCCATGTCAAGTGATGTTTCCTCTGTTTTACTCATTATGGGCTGAAGGTGTTGCTGGGGTGGTTTCTTCACTATAGGTCTCTTGAGGTAGGGTGCATCATATTTAGGCATTGTAGTCTTGCGTCTATGGTAGGTCCAAAGTGCATATGTAAGGTGGACGAACGGTGTGATGTTTGGTGAAAGAAAACAAACCTCATTTAGACCAATGAGGTGACATTCAAAATTACGCAGCAGAGTTCTGTTATCGCCTGAATGCCGCATCAGTGCAGAGATAATAAAAAGATATTTACTTGATATGAAAACAGTGATGTTACCAAGAACAGCTGCTTACAGAGTAAAAAAGGTCTACAGTATTTTGAATGAAATTAACTGAGTATAATCACTTTAACTTTCTATCACTCTATTTCTTTACATTACTAGTACTCATTAATAGTCACTTTTAAGACTTAAATCTATATTCTAAAGTTGATATGGCTTTAAAGATCACTGTTGAAAATACATAAAGTGGTCCACAACTACATAACACTAAAAGCTCTCAAAGCAATACACTATGGTACACAGTACACAAAGCAAGCAACCATAAAAATTAAGGCAGCATACATTTTCTCGCAAAGCAGCCAGAATACAGAGTACATGATGACTCCCATTAGACAATGAAGCATAGGGTTCACCAACATGAGTGGCCAGCAATGGCATATCTAAAATTTTAGTACTGCTATTAAATAGTCGTGCCCTGCACAGAATTGCGGTTACACTAATTTAAAATCTACATTTCCTTTCATACATTTTGCAGACAGATAACAATGATATACAGAATCATTTATATCAGATACAGCAAAAAGAAAAAAAAGATATTAGAAACAGCAATTTACATTTTGTATATGAAGACTTGAAGGTAAAATTACTTCAAGGGGTAAATGAACAAAGAAATAGAACCTCAGTAGACTCTGGAGCAGTCAAAATATTAAATCATCAGAAAGAGAAAGGAAAGAAGAAAAAACACAGCTGAAAAGACTGGGTTGCGATAAGGATGCTAGATAAAGCTAACTGTTGGATTCCAAGTTATCCATAATTCACTTAGGGCAATAAAATTTCCAGTTCTGGAAGTAAGCCAAACAAAGTTTTTCATACTAGTGCCATATCTGTACACTAGAGTACTATTATTTGATTAGAATATAAAAACCAAATCAATTATGTAACTTCTACTATATGCAGATATAAAATGCAGTCAACTGATAAACAGCATGGATCTGGAAAAAATATTCATATCTGCATTTACTTAGCATCTTCAATCTGGAAAAGAATGCAAACATGCAAGGAGGACCTGTAAGGAAAAAGTAATTTCATATCTTTTAAGATTTCTTAGACAATGTACAAATGCTGAAGAACACATGGATACTAGAGCTCTTCCTAAACACATCAAAAAGAGAGAGGAATAATTCATTTTACTAAAGAAAGATAATGGCATTCAGTGAAAAATCTGCACAATGCAAACACTGATGTCCATTGTAAAGTAACTCTAAGCACTCAACTACTGTGATAAGGATAGAAAGCTTCATGTAGCAAAATTATTCCATTTACTATTAACATATGAAACATGATTCAATATGAAAGAAAAAGAAAAAAGTCCAATGTGCTGAGCACAATGAAAGAGGAACACATTCTTCATCAATTGTAGCCTTCTGTCATCTTTCAAGAAAATTGGATGATATCATTAAGAAAGAAAATATATAATCTCGAATTATTCAAAGTAAAAAAAACAAGAAAGAATGGCCCAATCCACCAACATACACATGTATATACATAAACGCCCACACATGCACATATACATACCTATACATTTCAATGTATACATACATATACATACACACACATAAACATACATACACATGTACATATTCATACTTGCTGCCTTCATCCATTCCCGTCGCCACCCCGCCACATATGTGTGGAAGGTGAGAACGTTATCTCGGAGAGCAAAAATGGGTATGTTTGAAGGAATAGTGGTTCCAACAATGTTATATGGTTGCATGGCGTGGGATATAGATAGGGTTGTGAGGAGGAGGGTGGATGTGTTGGAAATGAAATGTTTGAGGACAATATGTGGTGTGAGGTAGTTTGATCTAGTAAGTAATAAAAGGGTTAGAAAAATGTGTAGTAATAAAAAGAGTGTGGCTGAGAGAGCAGAAAAGGGTGTGTTGAAAAGGTTTGGACACATGGAGAGAATGAGTGAGAAAAGACTGGCAAAGAGGAGATATGTAACAGGCAAAAGAATGAAGGAGAAGCGGGAGACCAAATTGGAGGTGGAAGGATGGGGTGAAAAAGATTTTGAGCGATCAGGGCCTGAACATACAAGAGGATGAAAGGCGTGGTATCTCGTGTGTGGTGGGTTGGCAATGGGAATGGATGCAGGCAGCAAGTGTGGATATGTACAAGAGTATATTTGTATGTGTCTGTGTATGTATATGTGCGTATACACTGAAATGTATATGTATGTATATGTGCATGTGTGGGCGTTTATGTATATAAATGTGTATGTGGTTGGGTTGGGCACTTCCTCCTCTGTTTCCTTGCACTACCTCGCTAGTGCAGGAGATGGTGGTTAAGCATAATACAAGCATAATACATACATACATACATACATACATACATACATACATACATACATACATACATACATACATACATACATACATACATACATACATACATACATACATACATACATACATACATACATACATACATACATACATACATACATACATACATACATACATACATACATACATACATACATACATACATACATACATACATACATACATACATACATACATACATACATACATACATACATACATACATACATACATACATACATACATACATACATACATACATACATACATACATACATACATACATACATACATACATACATACATACATACATACATACATACATACATACATACATACATACATACATACATACATACATACATACATACATACATACATACATACATACATACATACATACATACATACATACATACATACATACATACATACATACATACATACATACATACATACATACATACATACATACATACATACATACATACATACATACATACATACATACATACATACATACATACATACATACATACATACATACATACATACATACATACATACATACATACATACATACATACATACATACATACATACATACATACATACATACATACATACATACATACATACATACATACATACATACATACATACATACATACATACATACATACATACATACATACATACATACATACATACATACATACATACATACATACATACATACATACATACATACATACATACATACATACATACATACATACATACATACATACATACATACATACATACATACATACATACATACATACATACATACATACATACATACATACATACATACATACATACATACATACATACATACATACATACATACATACATACATACATACATACATACATACATTTTTTTATTATACTTTGTCGCTGTCTCCCGCGTTTGCGAGGTAGCGCAAGGAAACAGACGAAAGAAATGGCCCAACCCCCCCCCCCCCCATACACATGTATATACATACGTCCACACACACAAATATACATACCTACACAGCTTTCCATGGTTTACCCCAGACGCTTCACATGCATTGATTCAATCCACTGACAGCACGTCAACCCCGGTATACCACATCGCTCCAATTCACTCTATTCCTTGCCCTCCTTTCACCCTCCTGCATGTTCAGGCCCCGATCACACAAAATCTTTTTCACTCCATCTTTCCACCTCCAATTTGGTCTCCCTCTTCTCCTCGTTCCCTCCACCTCCGACACATATATCCTCTTGGTCAATCTTTCCTCACTCATTCTCTCCATGTGCCCAAACCACTTCAAAACACCCTCTTCTGCTCTCTCAACCACGCTCTTTTTATTTCCACACATCTCTCTTACCCTTACGTTACTCACTCGATCAAACCACCTCACACCACACATTGTCCTCAAACATCTCATTTCCAGCACATCCATCCTCCTGCGCACAACTCTATCTATAGCCCACGCCTCGCAACCATACAACATTGTTGGAAGCACTATTCCTTCAAACATACCCATTTTTGCTTTCCGAGATAATGTTCTCGACTTCCACACATTCTTCAAGGCCCCCAGAATTTTCGCCCCCTCCCCCACCCTATGATCCACTTCCGCTTCCATGGTTCCATCCGCTGCCAGATCCACTCCCAGATATCTAAAACACTTCACTTCCTCCAGTTTTTCTCCATTCAAACTCACCTCCCAATTGACTTGACCCTCAACCCTACTGTACCTAATAGCCTTGCTCTTATTCACATTTACTCTTAACTTTCTTCTTCCACACACTTTACCAAACTCAGTCACCAGCTTCTGCAGTTTCTCACATGAATCAGCCACCAGCGCTGTATCATCAGCGAACAACAACTGACTCACTTCCCAAGCTCTCTCATCCCCAACAGACTTCTTACTTGCCCCTCTTTCCAAAACTCTTGCATTTACCTCCCTAACAACCCCATCCATAAACAAATTAAACAACCATGGAGACATCACACACCCCTGCCGCAAACCTACATTCACTGAGAACCAATCACTCTCCTCTCTTCCTACACGTACACATGCCTTACATCCTCGATAAAAACTTTTCACTGCTTCTAACAACTTTCCTCCCACACCATATATTCTTAATACCTTCCACAGAGCATATATATATATATATATATATATATATATATATATATATATATATATATGTATTATTGACTGGTTGGTAAGGTTATTTAATGTATGTATGACTCATGGTGAGGTGCCTGAGGATTGGCGGAATGCGTGCATAGTGCCATTGTACAAAGGCAAATGGGATAAGAGTGAGTGCTCAAATTTCAGAGGTATAAGTTTGTTGAGTATTCCTGGTAAATTATATGGGAGGGTATTGATTGAGAGGGTGAAGGCATGTACAGAGCATCAGAATGGGGAAGAGCAGTGTGGTTTCAGAAGTGGTAGAGGATGTGTGGATTAGGTGTTTGCTTTGAAGAATGTATGTGAGAAATACTTAGAAAAGCAAATGGATTTATATGTAGCATTTATGGATCTGGAGAAGGCATATGATAGAGTTGATAGAGATGCTCTGTGGAAGGTATTAAGAATATATGGTGTGGGAGGCAAGTTGTTAGAAGGAGTGAAAAGTTTTTATCGAGGATGTAAGGCATGTGTACGTGTAGGAAGAGAGGAAAGTGATTGGTTCTCAGTGAATGTAGGTTTGCGGCAGGGGTGTGTGATGGTTCCATGGCTGTTTAATTTGTTTATGGATTGGGTTGTTAGGGAGGTGAATGCAAGAGTTTTGGAAAGAGGGGCAAGTATGAAGTCTGTTGTGGATGAGAGAGCTTGGGAAGCGAGTCAGTTGTTGTTCCCTGATGATACAGCGCTAGTGGCTGATTCATGTGAGAAACTGCAGAAGCTGGTGACTGAGTTTGGTAAAGTGTGTGAAAGAAGAAAGTTAAGAGTAAATGTGAATAAGAGCAAGGTTATTAGGTACAGTAGGGTTGAGGGTCAAGTCAATTGGGAGGTAAGTTTGAATGGAGAAAAACTGGAGGAAGTAAAGTGTTTTAGATATCTGGGAGTGGATCTGGCAGCGGATGGAACCATGAAAGCGGAAGTGGATCATAGGGTGGGGGAGGGGGCGAAAATCCTGGGAGCCTTGAAGAATGTGTGGAAGTCGAGAACATTATCTCGGAAAGCAAAAATGGGTATGTTTGAAGGAATAGTGGTTCCAACAATGTTGTATGGTTGCGAGGCGTGGGCTATGGATAGAGTTGTGCGCAGGAGGATGGATGTGCTGGAAATGAGATGTTTGAGGACAATGTGTGGTGTGAGGTGGTTTGATCGAGTAAGTAACGTAAGGGTAAGAGAGATGTGTGGAAATAAAAAGAGCGTGGTTGAGAGAGCAGAAGAGGGTGTTTTGAAATGGTTTGGGCACATGGAGAGAATGAGTGAGGAAAGATTGACCAAGAGGATATATGTGTCGGAGGTGAAGGGAACGAGGAGAAGTGGGAGACCAAATTGGAGGTGGAAAGATGGAGTGAAAAAGATTTTGTGATCGGGGCCTGAACATGCAGGAGGGTGAAAGGAGGGCAAGGAATAGAGTGAATTGGATCGATGTGGTATACCAGGGTTGACGTGCTGTCAGTGGATTGAATCAGGGCATGTGAAGCGTCTGGGGTAAACCATGGAAAGCTGTGTAGGTATGTATATTTGCTTGTGTGGACGTGTATGTATATACATGTGCATGGGGGTGGGTTGGGCCATTTCTTTCGTCTGTTTCCTTGCACTACCTCGCAAACGCGGGAGACAGCAACAAAAAAAAATAATATATATATATATATATATATATATATATATATATATATATATATATATATATATATATATATACGCACACACACACAGGTTGTATCTCTTTAACACAGAAACCTCGGGACCTGGCCATGCCGGACCACAGAAGATGCCAGAAAACTGAAACTGACTTCTAGGTAAACCCCCTATGTAAACATACGCCTGATCCCTAGTCTTACTAGCTAATTCCACATACATATTGTGGTGTTATCAAAGGTAAAACAAAGCTTAAAACAGGAAATAATAAAACAATTAATGCTTCCAAACAAGGTCTATATTGTTATATCAGAAGTACATCAAGGTCAGCATGGTCTTCATGCTCAGTAATGTCTCCAGGATCAGCAGGGTCTCCATGCTCAGCAGTGTCTCCAGGATCAGCAGGGTTTTCAGGGTATGCAGGGTCATCAGGGTCTCCATGGTCAGCAGATACTTACACATCAGAGGCAGAGGAATGTGATGAGTAGTTAATGTAATGAATGACCATAGGTTGGTAGTTGGATCTCGTTACAATTGTTGTTTTATTGTTTTATTGTTATTGTTAAGGCAGCCAACTTGCACTGTCAGTCCCAGCCAGGCAGCCTGCCTCTACATGCTCTCTTGCCCTGTACATATTACTGTTGGTTGTTTAATAGAGAATTGGAGTTTTTATCAATTATTTTAATATGACCTTTTATCACAAGGAGGTGAAGGGAAGTGGATTTTCTATGCTGGAATGAGCCTTGGCAGTGTTATTAAAGACCTTCTTCAATCAGTGTTGCAATGCAGCTTGCTTCTGGTACTTTAGCTTTTCCTCAATTTTCTTTGAATCATATGAACAGACATTATTTCTTATTCTGTTACAAAGTAACTTTGCTCTAGTCCTGTAAGCAAATTTCTCACCATCTGGATGCATTTATTCATGGAAAATAATTCTTCTACTTCCTCGTTTTCCTCTGCACTTTCTTCATGATGATCTTGTTTCTTTCCACCTTGCTGAACCATTTCCATTATTTCTTGATCAGTTAGTTGATAAACAACTGGCATATCATTAGCAATGCTCATCGATTCCTCTAAGTTTTCCTTTGGAATCTCTTTTGTGCCCTGGTGGCAGATCCAAGCTAATGATGGGAGATTCAAGACATGCCGGACTACAGAGCACCATATTAGAGAGGTACAACCTGTATATATATATACCACGGTTGAAGTGCTATCAATGGACCAAACCATGGAATGCGAAATGTTTGGGGTAAACCATGGAAAGGTCATAGGGGCCTGGATGTGAGAATACTTTCCACATATTCCCTGCATGCCATAGAAGGCGAATAAAAGGGGAGGGAGCAGGTGGCTGGAAATCCTCCCAGCCCTTTTTTTTTCTTCAAAAAAAAGGAACAGAGAAGGGGGCCAGGTGAGGATATTCCCTCAAAGGCCCAGTCCTCTGTTCTTAACGCTACCTCGCTAACGTGGGAAATGGTGAATAGTATGAATATATATATATATATATATATATATATATATATATATATATATATATATATATATATATATATATAGTTTTTATCGAGGATGTAAGGCATGTGTACGTGTAGGAAGAGAGGAAAGTGATTGGTTCTCAGCGGCAGGGGTGTGTGATGTCTCAATGGTTGTTTAATTTGTTTATGGATGGGGTTGTTAGGGAGGTAAATGCAAGAGTTTTGGAAAGAGGGGCAAGTATGAAGTCTGTTGGGGATGAGAGAGCGTGGGAAGTGAGTCAGTTGTTGTTCGCTGATGATACAGCGCTGAAGGCTGATTCATGTGAGAAACTGCAGAAGCTGGTGACTGAGTTTGGAAAAGTGTGTGGAAGAAGAAAGTTAAGAGTAAATGTGAATAAGAGCAAGGTTATTAGGTACAGTAGGGTTGAGGGTCAAGTCAATTGGGAGGTGAGTTTGAATGGAGAAAAACTGGAGGAAGTGAAGTGTTTTAGATATCTGGGAGTGGATCTGGCAGCGGATGGAACCATGGAAGCGGAAGTGGATCATAGGGTGGGGGAGGGGGCGAAAATCCTGGGGGCCTTGAAGAATGTGTGGAAGTCGAGAACATTATCTCGGAAAGCAAAAATGGGTATGTTTGAAGGAATAGTGGTTCCAACAATGTTGTATGGTTGCGAGGCGTGGGCTATGGATAGAGTTGTGCGCAGGAGGATGGATGTGCTGGAAATGAGATGTTTGAGGACAATGTGTGGTGTGAGGTGGTTTGATCGAGTGAGTAACGTAAGGGTAAGAGAGATGTGTGGAAATAAAAAGAGCGTGGTTGAGAGAGCAGAAGAGGGTGTTTTGAAGTGGTTTGGGCACATGGAGAGGATGAGTGAGGAAAGATTGACCAAGAGGATATATGTGTCGGAGGTGGAGGGAACAAGGAGAAGAGGGAGACCAAATTGGAGGTGGAAAGATGGAGTGAAAAAGATTTTGTGTGATCGGGGCCTGAACATGCAGGAGGGTGAAAGGAGGGCAAGGAATAGAGTGAATTGGAGTGATGTGGTATACCGGGGTTGACATGCTGTCAGTGGATTGAAGCAAGGCATGTGAAGCGTCTGGGGTAAACCATGGAAAGCTGTGTAGGTATGTATATTTGCGTGTGTGGACGTATGTATATACATGTGTATGGGGGGGGGGTTGGGCCATTTCTTTCGTCTGTTTCCTTGCGCTACCTCGCAAACGCGGGAGACAGCGACAAAGTATAATAAAAAAAAATAAAAATATATATATATATATATATATATATATATATATATATATATATATATATATATATATATATATATATATTTGAGCACTCATTCTCAAATATACAGAGGTATAAGTTTGTTGAGTATTCCTGGTAAATTATATGGGAGGGTACTGATTGAGAGGGTGAAAGCATGTACAGAGCATCAGATTGGGGAAGAGCAGTGTGGTTTCAGAAGTGGTAGAGGATGTGTGGATCAGGTGTTTGCTTTGAAGAATGTATGTGAGAAATACTTAGAAAAGTAAATGGATTTGTATGTAGCATTTATGGATCTGGAGAAGGCATATGATAGAGTTGATAGAGATGCTCTGTGGAAGGTATTAAGAATATATGGTGTGGGAGGCAAGTTGTTAGAAGCAGTGAAAAGTTTTTATCGAGGATGTAAGGCATGTGTACGTGTAGGAAGAGAGGAAAGTGATTGGTTCTCAGTGAATGTAGGTTTGCAGCAGGGGTGTGTGATGTCTCCATGGTTGTTTAATTTGTTTATGGATGGGGTTGTTAGGGAGGTGAATGCAAGAGTTTTGGAAAGAGGGGCAAGTATGAAGTCTGTTGGGGATGAGAGAGCTTGGGAAGTGAGTCAGTTGTTGTTCGCTGATGATACAGCACTGGTGGCTGATTCATGTGAGAAACTGCAGAAGCTGGTGACTGAGTTTGGTAAAGTGTGTGAAAGAAGAAAGTTAAGAGTAAATGTGAATAAGAGCAAGGTTATTAGGTACAGTAGGGTTGAGGGTCAAGTCAATTGGGAGGTGAGTTTGAATGGAGAAAAACTGGAGGAAGTGAAGTGTTTTAGATATCTGGGAGTGGATCTGGCAGCGGATGGAACCATGGAAGCGGAAGTGGATCATAGGGTGGGGGAGGGGGCGAAAATTCTGGGAGCCTTGAAGAATGTGTGGAAGTCGAGAACATTATCTCGGAGAGCAAAAATGGGTATGTTTGAAGGAATAGTGGTTCCAACAATGTCGTATGGTTGCGAGGCATGGGCTATGGATAGAGTTGTGCGCAGGAGGATGGATGTGCTGGAAATGAGATGTTTGAGGACAATGTGTGGTGTGAGGTGGTTTGATCGAGTGAGTAACATAAGGGTAAGAGAGATGTTTGGAAATAAAAAGAGCGTGGTTGAGAGAGCAGAAGAGGGTGTTTTGAAGTGGTTTGGGCACATGGAGAGGATGAGTGAGGAAAGATTGACCAAGAGGATATATGTGTCGGAGGTGGAGGGAACAAGGAGAATAGGGAGACCAAATTGGAGGTGGAAAGATGGAGTGAAAAAGATTTTGTGTGATCGGGGCCTGAACATGCAGGAGGGTAAAAGGCGGGCAAGGAATAGAGTGAATTGGAACGATGTGGTATACCGGGGTCGACGTGCTGTCAATGGATTGAACCAGGGCATGTGAAGCGTCTGGGATAAACCATGGAAAGTTCTGTGGGGCCTGGATGTGGAAAGGGAGCTGTGGTTTCAGTGCATTATTACATGACAGCTAGAGACTGAGTGTGAAGGAATGGGGCCTTTGTTGTCTTTCCTAGCGCTACCTCGCACACATGAGGGGGAGGGGGTTGTTATTCCATGTGTGGCGAGGTGGCGATGGGAATGAATAAAGGCAGACAGTATGAATTATGTACATGTGTATATATGTATATGTCTGTGTGTGCATATATATGTGTACATTGAGATGTATAGGTATGTATATTTGCGTGTGTGGACGTGTATGTATATACATGTGTATGTGGCATCAACCAGATGTTCTAAGAGGTCAACAGGAATTTTTGTGAACAAGGATGATGCATCAAAACTCACCAATTTGAAATCAAAATCACCTTGGATATTATTAAGCTTGTTAACTAAATGTATATTGTTCATATCATAATTTGATATATTATCATCCGGTGGGCTTAATAAAGAAACTTCCCACATAATCTCCGTGTGTCATAGAAGGCGACTAAAAGGGGTGGAAGCAGGGGCTGGAAATCCCCCCCCTCCAGTTTTTGCTTTTCCAAAAAAAGGAACAAAGAAGCTGGCCAAGTTGTTGATGCTACCTTGCTAATGTAGGATATGGCGAACATGAATGAAAAAAATACAGAACAATGTTTGGATCTCCACAGAAACCTCCAGTCATTTAACCCCAGACAAGCACTTATTCAGCTCATACCCACAGTCCTTTTGAATGGTCAGTCTCTCCTACTGAACATTCACTCCACACACTTACCTAGTAAGATCAACACAAAAGCAATATACAAATCAAATACCCTCAGAACACTAAATAGCACTAGATTTGTGTAAGAAAAAGAATCCTTCAAAATTCTGCTCCATTTTAAACTATGCATCACCACCCTGGTCTTCCACCCTCTCAAAAGCAAATATTACAAAAAAATATTATTCTCAAAACAATTAATGGCTGTCTAGCACCCACAAATACTGAACACCTTCTGAGTGAAAGAAAGATCCTCAGAATCAGGTTCCATCTCAATATGTTCGGCATTCAATTTCATGCATCAATACCAGACTCCACCCACCCAAACCACCTTATACCTAACCACCAACCCCCACGAAGAAATAAAAACCTTATCCCAGGTTCACACTTCAATAACCTCTACTCACAACCCCAACCCCAGGAAATATAAAACTGTCAAATCACATACACACTGAAATAACCCAACAAGCTCTAACCAATTGACCAACCAGTTCATTCATAAACTCTAACGCAACAGACATGCACCCATCAGAAATCATGCACTCCATATAAACACAAGTCACACTTTATCCCTTATGCTGTGAACATTACCCATCATTACAACACTACAAACACCATTTCTACATATCACAAGACCCTTCATGCCCACAATATAAATATAATAGAGAAGACACTGAGCACTTACTACTCCATTGTTCTACATTTCCTGCATACATAAAGAGTCATGGGGTATCTTGAAACAGTGTCTGTAGCATTGAAGGGATGGGTGCTGTCCAGTGGAGAAGGAAAAGCATGACTCTTGTTTGCTGGGGAATGTTGCTTCTGATGAGCATATATCTGGTGGTGTGGAGTTCAAGGTTTAGTTGAGAGGGCAGTTGTTTTGAGTTTGTTAGGTTATTTCAGTGTGCTTGTCTTTTGTCAGAGCTATAAATGTTGGGAGCAGGGGTGATTCGTGACTAAAGGGTGCTGAAGTGTAGAGTGAGAGTAAGCTTTTTATTTCTGCTTGTTGGCTGGTGGCTAATTATCGAGGTTTAGTTGGGAGGGGCCTAGTGCTCTTCCCTACAACTGAGAGCCTGCTTGTTTTTATGCTGCATCTGAGAAGTCACCTAAAGCAATACATTATCATCAGTGTCTATGGAAGACACTATCCATAGAAGTCCATCTATTCCTATGTGAAGTGCAATATTAGAGCTATGGGAGCCCAATAAAAGGGGTCCTGGAAGAGTATAATGGTATCAATAATGGGATAACATAATAATAATTGTCCAGTAATAATAAAGAGCGCCCCCATATAGCGATGGCTTATGGAGTGACATTTTGCTATCGTGACATTTAAGAATTAGGACAAAATTCTTAGAATGACACATAGACTGGATCAGCAACACACGTAGAAAAAAATTATATTCTTAATCTACCATTTTGAATATCACTTTCAATTACTATGATATATCTGAAGATACTGGGAGTGTTTTTGTCATAATGTGCTCTACACTGATGCTAAAGCAAAATAATATCAGATTTCTATCCTACTAGGACTAAAAAATTCATTTGGTATCAATTTCCACCTGCTGATGGGTGCCTTTTACAGAACATCATGTCTACATTCAATATTCTTATCGTGCTGTTTAAGTAAGAATTACCTGACTTTGTCTACAACAAAGTTGCTAAAGACACATTCTAAGGATCTGACCAATGAGGAACTCATGCATTTGTTGGCAGAAAAACTCAAAGAGGAGAAGAAAAGTACTGCTACTGGTATATTTCTACCACAATCAAATTCACAACCAAGAGCATAGTTGTAGTGTTTGATAATTCTTACAAGGCTTTAGCCTCAATAATGATATGGCTCTTAACCATAAGTGTGTCCTGGCAATCTCTTGAAAGTTTACAGATGCCTCATACACCTATGAGGTTGTATTGCCATTACTAAAGGAAGGAATAGCCAAGTAGTGGAGGTTACTCCCTCATTATTACCCAGTTCCCCTGCTACCACCACCTAAATTTCTCTCTTGAATCTAACTCATGTGATCAGCTGTTTACTTTTAACATGATAACTATAAGGAGAGGTGTAAAATACATTATCATTTTGCATTAAATATAAATGTAGTGGATTCCACTTAAATGAGAAAACGATGTTACTGTATATGCCTTGGTGGATATCATCAATTGACAAAAGCTATCCCTAGTGATAATATACTGTTGCCATGCACAGCATTTGAAACTTTTTTATATGTCCACATCCCCATCACCCAATTTATTTTTTCATGAACACTAGTTAAGTGCATCACTAGACAGTTAGTTACCTGATAATAAAGACCAGGTATAAATCAATGAGCAATGAGGGTTGTTAGGGAGGTAAATGCAAGAGTTTTGGAAAGAGGGGCAAGTATGAAGTCTGTTGGGGATGAGAGAGCTTGGGAAGTGAGTCAGTTGTTGTTCGCTGATGATACAGCGCTGGTGGCGGATTCATGTGAGAAACTGCAGAAGCTGGTGACGGAGTTTGGTAAAGTGTGTGGAAGAAGAAAGTTAAGAGTAAATGTCAATAAGAGCAAGGTTATTAGGTACAGTAGGGTTGAGGGTCAAGTCAATTGGGAGGTGAGTTTGAATGGTGAGAGGCTGGAGGAAGTGAAGTGTTTTAGATATCTGGGAGTGGATCTGTCAGCGGATGGAACCATGGAAGCGGAAGTGGATCATAGGGTGGGGGAGGGGGCGAAAATTTTGGGAGCCTTGAAAAATGTGTGGAAGTCGAGAACATTATCCCGGAAAGCAAAAATGGGTATGTTTGAAGGAATAGTGGTTCCAACAATGTTGTATGGTTGCGAGGCGTGGGCTATGGATAGAGTTGTGCGCAGGAGGATGGATGTGCTGGAAATGAGATGTTTGAGGACAATGTGTGGTGTGAGGTGGTTTGATCGAGTAAGTAACGTAAGGGTAAGAGGGATGTGTGGAAATAAAAAGAGCGTGGTTGAGAGAGCAGAAGAGGGTGTTTTGAAGTGGTTTGGGCACATGGAGAGAATGAGTGAGGAAAGATTGACCAAGAGGATATATGTGTCGGAGGTGGAGGGAACGAGGAGAAGAGGGAGACCAAATTGGAGGTGGAAAGATGGAGTGAAAAGGATTTTGTGTGATCGGGGCCTGAACATGCAGGAGGGTGAAAGGAGGGCAAGGAATAGAGTGAATTGGAGCGATGTGGTATACAGGGGTTGACGTGCTGTCAGTGGATTGAATCAAGGCATGTGAAGCGTCTGGGGTAAACCATGGAAAGCTGTGTAGGTATGTATATTGCGTGTGTGGACGTATGTATGTACATGTGTATGGGGGGGGTTGGGCCATTTCTTTCGTCTGTTTCCTTGCGCTACCTCGCAAACGCGGGAGACAGCGACAAAGTATAAAAAAAAAAAAAAAATAAAATAAATCAATGAGATTAAATGAGTGATGATAAGTTTACACTTCTTGATGTCACATCCACAAGATGTGTGATAAGCATAAAATGAGTTATAACAAAGGGAAATGAATGTACTGATGCCACAGATAGAGCATCAGTCATTGTGAAAAGACTGAAAGAGACAGTCTAAATGCCTAATAACTTTTTAAGGAAAGGATTATTACCAGGTAAAAGGGAGAAGTACACAGTTCTCACAGATAAAATGATAAGTACACTATTCTCACTGATAAAGTGGTAAGTAAACAATTCCCATTCATTTAGTCACAAAAGTGATTCTGCAGGTAATAAACAAGTGATAATTAAAAAAAACGTTATACAGAAAACCGAACTTACTGACACCATCGTCTGGGAACCAGCTGTAGTGAGTGGATTGAATGACAAAATAATGCCTAATAAATGTTGAAAGAAATGACAGAAACACAAAATTCTCAATAATTTCAATACAAAATAAGAAGTGAATAAGAAAGAAGTAAATAATTCTGAAAGAAGGAACTTCATGTAAACTTAATCAACCAGGATGACAACATGCATAACATGAGGATAAGTCTAGAATCCATGGTTAGTGATCATTCATTTCCTCCACCAACAGTCACCATTAATACAGCAAAACTACTTTCCAAAAGTTTGTAAAACATTCAATATATAATCTGTTTTCTTTGCTAATTAATTTGCTTCAATAAAGAGGAATTGGAAAACAACAAAGAACCAAGGAACAATGAAAAGAATAAAAAAGGGAGAAGGTGTCACCATCCACTCAGAAAAGGTAACAGTTTATTAGTTAATATTGTCAATAAATATGTACACCATTCGAATTAACTGAAATAGCTAATATAACAAATTCTAACCAAATTGGAAAAGGAGATTTGTCTAAGTTGGGGTGGAAGAAGCTGAAATAAAGAGAAAGCTGAAGTATATAATATCTGCACGTTCAGAATCTAAAGAATCACGTGACAGGTTGGTAACAATGGCCAGGAGACAATAATGTCATTACTAAGTGGAATTTGCTCATTGTTTGGTGGGCAGACCTATGCTCAGCTAGCAGGATACTAACAATGAACAAGTACTTAGCAAGGGGTGAGAGACATTTACCTCATAAGGGGGTAGGGAGCTTGAAAGTTTCTAACTCCCTGGGGCCTTGGAAATTTTCTCAATGCTCATGGGATGATTCAATTCAAAAGAGAAACATTTTAATTCGATGTTAGGAAATATTTCAACAGCAACAGTGATGGGTGAGCAAAATATGCTTGGTAATGAAACTGTGGTTGAATACAGCACTGTTTAGTTTAAAAAGTTGTATGACAGATGGAATTTAAGAGATGTGGTCCCATGAGAGCATAACTCTTCCCAATACAGTGCAGTTAAGTAACTATGAAAAGAAAAAATACATTTATGTCCTTGGGTAAGTATATATGCATATTTTCTCTTTATGCAAATTCGCCATTTTCTGCATTAGCAAAGTAGTGTCAAGAACAGAGGACTAAGCCTTAGTGGGAAAAATCCTCACATGGCCTTCTCTGTTCCTTCTCTTGGAAAAGTTAAAATTGGAGGGAAGGATTTCCAGCTCCCACCCCTTTTAGTTGCCTTCTATGACATGCAGAGAATGTGTGGGAAACATTCTTTCTCCCCTATCCCCAGGGTAAAGGGTAAAGTATGGAAGCGGAAATGAATCATAGGGTGGGGGAGGGGGCGAAGGTTCTGGGAGTGATGAAGAATGTGTAGAAAGAGAGAATATTGTCTGAGAGAGCAAAAATGGGTACATTTAAAGGAATAGTAGTTCCAACAATATCATATGGTTGTGAGGCATGGGTTATAAGTAGGGTTCTTTGGAGGAGGGCGGATGTGTTGAAAATGAAATGTTTGAGGACATGTGGTGTAAGATGGTTTGATCAAGTAAGAAAGGAAAGGGTAAGAGAGATGTGTGGTAACACATAGGGTGTGGTTGAGAGAGAAGAAAAGGGTATGTTGAAATAGTTTGGACGTATGGAGGGAATAAGAGAAAAGGTTGACAAAAAGGATATATATGTCAAAGTATATATATTGTCAGAGGTGGAGGGAGCAAGGAGAAGCAGGTGACCAAATCGGAGGTGGAAGGATGGAGTGAATAAGATTAAGGCCATTGGGGCCTGAAAATACAGGAGGGTGAGAGGCATGCAAGGGATAGGGTGAATTGGAATGATGTGGTATACTGGGGTTGACATACTCTCAATGCACTAAAACGGGGCATGTGAAACATTTTGGGTAAGCCAAGGAAAGGTCTGTGGGGCCTGGATGTGGATAGGGAGCTGTGGTTTCAGTGCATTACACACTTTTCTCCGGGCACTACCTCGCTCATGCAGGGGATGGTGATGCTCTTTCCTGTGGAGCAGGGTAGCATCAGGAATGGATGAAAGCAAGCAAGTAAGAATATGCACATATGTATATGTCTGTGTGTGTATATATGTATTTATATATTTATTTATCTTGCTTTGTCGCTGTCTCCTGCATTTGCGAGGTAGCGCAAGGAAACAGACGAAAAAATAGCCCAACACACCCCCATACACATGTATATACATACACGTCCACACACGCAAATATACATACCTGTACATCTCAATGTACACATATATATATACACACACAGACACATACATATATACCCATGCACACAATTCACACTGTCTGCCTTTATTCATTCCCATCGCCACCTCGCCACACATGGAATACCATCCCCCTCCCCCCTCATGTGTGCGAGGTAACGCTAGGAAAAGACAACAAAGGCCCCATTCATTCACACTCAGTCTCTAGCTGTCATGCAATAATGCCCGAAACCACAGCTCCCTTTCCACATCCAGGCCCCACACAATTTTCCATGGTTTACCCCAGACGCTTCACATGCCCTGATTCAATCCACTGACAGCACGTCAACCCCGGTATACCACATCGATCCACTGACAGCACGTCAACCCCAGTATACCACATCGATCCAATTCACTCTATTCCTTGCCCGCCTTTCACCCTCCTGCATGTTCAGGCCCCGATCACACAGGCCTCCATCTTTCCACCTCCAATTTGGTCTCCCTCTTCTCCTCGTTCCCTCCACCTCCGACACATATATCCTCTTGGTCAATCTTTCCTCACTCATTCTCTCCATGTGACCAAACCATTTCAAAACACCCTCTTCTGCTCTCTCAACCACAATCTTTTTATTTCCACACATCTCTCTTACCCTTACGTTACTTACTCGATCAAACCACCTCACACCACACATTGTCCTCAAACATCTCATTTCCAGCACATCGATCCTCCTGCGCACAACTCTATCCATAGTCCATGCCTCGCAACCATACAACATTGTTGGAACCACTATTCCTTCAAACATACCCATTTTTGCTTTCCGAGATAATGTTCTCGACTTCCACACATTCTTCAAGGCTCCAAGAATTTTCGCCCCCTCCCCCACCCTATGATCCACTTCCGCTTCCATGGTTCCATCTGCTGCCAGATCCACTCCCAGATATCTAAAACACTTCACTTCCTCCAGTTTTTCTCCATTCAAACTCACCTCCCAATTGAATTGACCCTCAACCCTACTGTACCAAATAACCTTGCTCTTATTCACATTTACTCTTAACTTTCTTCTTTCACACACTTTACCAAACTCAGTCACCAGCTTCTGCAGTTTCTCACATGAATCAGCCACCAGCGCTGTATCATCAGCGAACAACAACTGACTCACTTCCCAAGCTCTCTCATCCCCAACAGACTTCATACTTGCCCCTCTTTCCAAAACTCTTGCATTCACCTCCCTAACAACCCCATCCATAAACAAATTAAACAACCATGGAGACATCACACACCCCTGCCGCAAACCTACATTCACTGAGAACCAATCACTTTCCTCTCTTCCTACACGTACACATGCCTTACATCCTCGATAAAAACTTTTCACTGCTTCTAACAACTTGCCTCCCACACCATATATTCTTAATACCTTCCATAGAGCATCTCTATCAACTCTATCATATGCCTTCTCCAGATCCATAAATGCTACATACAAATCCATTTGCTTTTCTAAGTATTTCTCACATACATTCTTCAAAGGAAACACCTGATCCCTGGGGATAGGGGAGAAAGAATACTTCCCATGTAATCCCTGCGTGCCGTAGAAGGCATCTAAAAGGGAAGGGAGTGGGCGGCTGGAAATCCTCCTCTCTCGTTTTTTTTTTTTTTTTCCAAAAGAAGGAACAGAGAAGGGGGCCAGGTGAGGATATTCCCTCAAAGGCCCAGTCCTCTGTTCTTAACGCTACCTCGCTAACGTGGGAAATGGCGAATAGTATGAAAAAAAGAAAAGAATCTCTCTTACCCTTTCATTATTTACTTGATCAAACCACCTCACACCATACATCTTCCTACAACATTTCATTTCTAACCCATTCACCCTCCTCACATAACCTTATCTATATTGCATGCCTTACATCAATACAATATTGATGGGACTAGTATACCTTCAAATATACCCATTAATGCCCTCCCAGTTAATTTTCTCTTGTCCCATACATTCTTCAAAGCTCCCACCCTATGACTCACTTCACCTCAATGGTTCCATTTGATGCCATGTCCACTCCCAGGTATCTAAAACCCTTCACTTAGTTTTTCTATTCAAACTCACACTCCAAATACTCTTCCAAACTCAATCCCCAAGTTCTGCAGTTTTTCACTCAAATGTGCCACCAGTGCTGTATCATCAGCAAATAACAACATACTTACTTCCAAGGCCCTCTCATCCACCACAGACTGCATACTCGCCCCACTCTCAAACCTCTCACTCTCCAACCTCCCTCATCACCCCATCAGTAAACAAACTGAACAAGTATAGTGACACCACACACCCCTGTTGCAAACCAACCTTTTCTTGGAACCATTCACTCTCCTCTTCCCACTCACACAAATTCCTTATATCCTTGACAAACATTCTCCCTCATTCTAGTAGCTTTCCTCCCACACCATATATTCTTGAGAGCTTCCACAAGGCATCTCTATCAACTCCATCCTATGTATTCTTCAGAACTATATATGTCACATACAAATCCATGTTTCTCTAAGTATTTCTCACACACTTCATTTACAGTACACACCTTATCCATACAACCTCTACCACTTCTGAAACTACACTACCCCTCCTCAATCTGATACTTTGTACATGTCTTCACAATCTCAATTAATACCCTTACATACAACTTACCAAGTATATCTAACAAACTTATACCTTTGTAGTTTGAACACTCACCTTTATCTCCTATGCATTTATAAAATGGCAATATACATGCATTCTGCCAATCCTGGAGCACTTCATCATGATCCATGCATACACTGAAAACCCTTACCAACCAATCAACAACATAACCATCATCCCCTTTCTTAATAAATTCAACTGATATACCATCCACTTCAGCCATCTTGCCACATTCCACCTTACATAAGGCTTTCAACACCTCTTTTCTCTTCACAAAACCACTTTCCATGATTCTCTCACCTCGCATACCACTCCAACCCAAACACCATACATCTACCACTCTATCACCAAACAAATTAAACATTCCTTCAAAATACTCACTCCATCTCCTCCTCACTTCATCACTACTAATTACTATCACCAAACAAATTAAACATTCCTTCAAAATACTCACTCCATCACCACTAATTACTATCACCAAACAAATTAAACATTCCTTCAAAATACTCACTCCATCTCCTCCTCACTTCATCACTACCTATTACCACATCTTCACTGATGTTCATATTTGTTTTCTTATGTTTAACACATTCTTTACCTCCTTTCAAAAATCTTATTCTCCCGTAACTTTAATGATACTCACTCATCCTAACTCTCATTTGCCCTCTTTTTCAACTCCTGCACCTTCCTCTTAACCTGCCACTTTCTCCCATACATTCCCCATTTATCTGCATTCCTTCCCTGTAAGTATTGCCTGAATGCCTGTCTTTTCTCTTTCATCCCATCACTCACTACCCTTCCTAGTCTGCCCACCACCCACCTTTTGCATGCCACATACATCTCTCACACATGCCAGCACTGCTTCCCTATATACCTCCCATTCCTCACCCACTCCCCCTGCTTCATTTACTCACACCTTTTGGCATTCTACAATCAATCTCTTCTGGTATTTTTTCACACAAGTCTCTTTACACGCTCATTTACTCTCATCATTCTCTTCTCACAGACATGTTTCCTCTTTTTCTAAAACCTACAAATCTTCACCCTTGCCTCCACAAGACAGTGATCAGACATCTCATCAGCTGCTCCTCTTAGCACATTTACACCCCCAATTTTTTTTTTTATATGCCTGTCAATTAACATGTAACCCAATAATGCTTGTTGACCATCTCAACTACTCACATACATGTACTTGTGTGTTCCTCTTTTTAAACCAGGTATTCCCTTTCACCAGTCCTTTTTCAGCATATATATCTACAAGCTGTTCACCATTTCCATTCATAACACTAAGTACTCCATGTCACCTATTCATATCCTTGACTGCCACTTCAATCACTTCACATTCAAATCACCTATCACTAAAACCAGTCTCTTACAACAAACTGTTGACACACTCACTCAGCTGCTCACAAAACTCTTGTCTCTCTTAATCTTTCTCCTCATGAACAGGTACATAAGTACTAATAATCACTCATCCTCACCATCCACTTTCATTTTTACAAACATCAATCTAGAATTTATTTCCTTTACATCAGTCTAGAATTCATTTCCTTACACTCTTTCACACACCTACAACTGCTCAGGAGCAGTTCTACTCCTTCTTTAGCTCTTGTCCTCTCATTGACCCATTACTTTACTCATAATTAACAACCCTAACTTTACTACAGAGACATTTCCAAACCATTCTCCCCCTTTACCATTGAGCTTTATTTCACCCAGAGCCAAAACATCTAGGTTTCTTTCCTTAAAAATACTACCTATATCTCTTATCTTCTCATCATGATTACATCCACACACATTTAGACACCCTAGCCTGAGCCTTCGAGGATGAGCACTAACTGCTTGGCTCCTTCTTCTGTTCCTTTTCAGAAACTGAAGTACAAGAAGAGGAAGGTTTGCAGCCCCTTGCTCTTGCCCCCTTTACCCTCTTTGGTTGCCTTCTACTACATGCAAGGATTATGGAGTTAGAATTCTTTCTCCCCTACCCCGGGGTAAAATAGAGATGTATTTCACATGCACTGGAGAAAAAGAGCAACTCTTACTGTGGAAAACCTTGACCAAAATTATATTAGATAATCAAGATAATGTTTAGATATAGGAAGGTTTCACAAACAAAAATGACATATTTTCATATTCATCATAATCTAAAGTTGCTGAGAAAAAAATGGGAATAAATGTATAACAAATGGCATATCATCACCAATGCGCTCAGTTATGCATGAGTTCTAAGAGTAGCAGAGCAGGATAATACCCCAGCCAATGTTTGCACCCACCAGTAATCTATAGCTGTCCCTATCACTAATAGCATACTGCCACAGCTAGAAAAAATATGCATCTGTCACCTGCAAGATGTCAGAGAGAGTGCACATATGTAATCTTGGTTGGAAACCTAATGTTGCTGCTTACTACTGTAGTCTGTATAAGATTTTCAAGTGTTTGTGCATTAATCTTTCATGGCTAAACCACAGAATGTAAATACCCCTTATCTTAAGTGCCAACATTTCAGAATCAGCAGGTTTTAGGCTAATGTTGACCTTGAAGGCCATTTTCATGAGTACTGGCATTAATGCATTTTTTTTGTTAATCTTTCATAGCCAAACCATGGCACATATAGAACCTATATTTTGGGTGTCAGATACTTCAGAACCTGGATATGGTTTACAGCTACATATATATAATATTTTCAAGTGTATGTGTATTTGTTTATGTTACTTTTTCATGGCCAAACTGTAGCACCCAGGGGCCCATAATTTTAGGTAAGGTAATTATGGATCTGGGCAAGGTTACAACTATTGCACATTAACCTTAAATGCTTGTTTTGAGGCAGCTTTTCAAAAGCTTAACATATTCCTCTTAGCTGACACCACAAATTCAAAGTAGGCAGCCTAAGTGTATCACATTATTATGAAAGTACCTCAGGACCAATGGCTGGATCCAAGGGAATCAGAGCTTGGCTCTAAAGGCCACATTTCAAGGCAAAGAGTTACTGTAACACCTAGTACCCAAGGTAGTTTTTGAATAAATGTGACAAAATCAAGGATATTGGTGAAGATAGTTTTGGTACAAATACTGTGGTGTTTTTTATTTTAGTAAATAGAGTTCTATCTGTGTAAATAACATAAGAACAAGTAAAAACATGATGTAAAAATACATAAATATGTATTACTATAATCATTATACTTTGACGCTGTCTCCAGCGTTAGCGAGGTAGCGCAAGGAAGCAGACGAAAGAATGGCCCAACCCACCCACATACACAAGTATATACATAAACACCCATACACACATGCATATACATACCTATACATTTCAATGCATACATACATATACATACACACACATATACATATATACACATGTACATATTCATACATGCTGCCTTCATCTATTTCTGCTGCCACCCCACCACACATGAAAGATACCCCCTCCCCCTGCATGTGCACGAGGTAGCGCTAGGAAAGGACAACAAAGGCAACATTCGTTCACACTCAGTCTCTAGCTCTCATGTGTAATGCACCAAAACCACATATACATAAATATGTATATGTAAAAAAAAATATTTTAAGGGGAGTTATGCTTTGAAAAAAAAAATCATGAATAATACAATGTGATTCAGTGTACATAGAATGCAATCGAGCCTTGAAACAACCCATACGTATTGTATACTTAATTAGATAAGGAGCATTCATGTTACCCTGTTCATTTAACATTCTCCAACACCAACACAGAGGAAAAGTACACACCTCTTTTAGCATTTTATTTGAAAAAGCATAACATAAATACATTCTGTATGGAACTGAGCCTTGAAACAACCCATATACATTGTATACTTAAGTAGATAGGGAGCATTCATGCTACCCTGTCCATTCAACATCCTCCCACACCAACACAGAGGAAAGTACACTACTCATTAAGCATTTTCTTTCATAAAGTACAACATAAATACATTCTGTATGGATTTTTCCCCCCTTATGGGGATGGAAGCAACACCACTAGTTCAAAGTCAATTCCCTGTGGAACTCATTTTATGTGTTCCCTGGTCTCTTTTTTACTGCATCAATCTGTGTCTAATGATCAGCCCTAAGAATTGCTCATGCTCCCCCTCCTCATCCACTATTTTCAGTATTTTCTGTTATGTATGTTTGGGTCATTTTCTTTTGCTAATCAGCCTCTCAGACATCAACAAAAGACCCTTCTAACATTTTTTGCCCTTAAATAATTTCAACTTCTTTCCATTTCTTGTGTCTCTTCTGAATCCCCTCAACTGATATGAATCTGTGTACATATCCACAGACTACATTTTTCAATTTCCTCATTTTATTTTATTTATTTTGCTTTGTCGCTGTCTCCCGCGTTAGCGAGGTAGCGCAAGGAAACAGACGAAAGAATGGCCCAACCCGCCCACATACACATGTATATACATACACGTCCACACACACAAATATACATACCTATACATCTCAATGTACACATATATATACACACACAGACATGTACCTATATACACATGTACATAATTCATACCATCTGCCTTTATTTGTTCCCATCACCACCTCACAACACATGGAATAACAACCCCCTTCCCTCTCATGTGTGCGAGGTAGCGCTAGGAAAAGACACCAAAGGCCCCATTCGTTCACACTCAATCTCTAGCTGTCATGCAATAATGCACCGAAACCACAGCTCCCTTTCCACATCCAGGCCCCACACAACTTTCCATGGTTTACCCCAGACGCTTCACATGCCCTGGTTCAATCCACTGACAGCACGTCGACCCCGGTATACCAAATAATTCCAATTCACTGTATTCCTTGCTCGCCTTTCACCCTCCTGCATGTTCAGGCCCCGATCATTCAAAATCTTTTTCACTCCATCTTTCCACCTCCAATTTGGTCTCCCACTTCTCCTTGTTCCCTCCACCTCTGACACATATATCCTCTTGGTCAATCTTTCCTCACTCATTCTCTCCATGTGACCAAACCATTTAAAAACACCCTCTTCTGCTCTCTCAACCACACTCTTTTTATTTCCACACATCTCTCTTACCCTTACGTTACTTACTCGATCAAACCACCTCACACCACATATTGCCCTCAAACATCTTATTTCCAGCACATCCATCCTCCTGCGCACAACTCTATCCATAGCCCATGCCTCGCAGCCATACAACATTGTTGGAACCACTATTCCTTCAAACATACCCATTTTTGCTTTCCGAGATAATGTTCTCGACTTCCAAACATTCTTCAAGGCTCCAAGAATTTTCGCCCCTCCCCCACCCTATGATTCACTTCCGCTTCCATGGTTCCATCTGCTGCCAGATCCACTCCCAGATATCTAAAACACTTTACTTCCTCCAGTTTTTCTCCATTCAAACTTACCTCCAAATTGACTTGACCCTCAACCCTACTGTACCTAATAACCTTGCTCTTATTCACATTTACTCTTAACTTTCTTCTTTCACACACTTTACCAAACTCAGTCACCAGCTTCTGCAGTTTCTCACATGAATCAGCCACCAGCGCTGTATCATCAGCAAACAACAACTGACTCACTTCCTAAGCTCTCTCATCCTCAACAGACTGCATACTTGCCCCTCTTTCCAAAACTCTTGCATTCACCTCCCTAACAACCCCATCCATAAACAAATTAAACAACCATGGAGACATCACACACCCCTGCTGCAAACCTACATTCACTGAGAACTAATCACTTTCCTCTCTTCCTACACGTACACATGCCTTACATCCTCGATAAAAACTTTTCACTGCTTCTAACAACTTGCCTCCCACACCATATATTCTTAAAACCTTCCACAGAGCATCTCTATCAACTCTATCATATGCCTTCTCCAGATCCATAAATGCTACATACAAATCCATTTGTTTTTCTAAGTATTTCTCACATACATTCTTCAAAGCAAACACCTGATCCACACATCCTCTACCACTTCTGAAACCACACTGCTCTTCCCCAATCTGATGCTCTGTACATGCCTTCACCCTCTCAATCAATACCCTCCCATATAATTTACCAGGAATACTCAACAAACTTATACCTCTGTAATTTGAGCACTCACTCTAAACCCCTTTGCCTTTGTACAATGGCACTATGCAAGCATTCCGCCAATCCTCAGGCACCTCACCATGAATCATACATACATTAAATAACCTTACCAACCAGTCAACAATACAGTTACCTCCTTTTTTAATAAATTCCTCATATCCTTTCTTAATTGATAATAACTTTCAAGATTTTTAACCATTAAAATATAATTATCAACTGATGATGCAGAAGTCACTTCTAATATCATCAAATGACAATTCAATGGTTTCTGTCCTCATCTGATTTCCAAGCTTATAACAGATTCTATCAATTATCCATAGATGTTACTTGCATTCTCCTGCCATAGGTATAAAAAATATCACATGCTTCAATCACCCGTATAAATCATCATAAAAGGTGTATATTATAGAAGTTCCCACTCTCTCTCCACAAGTGAAATACATACTAATGTTATCTACATTAGTTTCAAAATAATAAAACAATTACTATAGTATTACTGCTTATGTTCTGGTGAATTTATGATTATCAGTATCCCAGAGTATGTTTTAAGATAATTATTTGTTCCGTGTTTTATAAAACAAAGTATGTTAAATGAAAAAAAAAATATGTATGGGTATAGTACAACTGGTATATGTGGTATAAGTTGATTAACACCTGAAAAGTAATATACATGGTGTACTGTCCTTGGTATGTGTATATATCCCTGAGGATTGGGGCAAGGAAATAATAACCACACACGTTCTATATGTTGTACAAGGCAACTAAAAGGGGCATAATTGCAGGGGTGGAAATCCTCCCCCCTTGTATTACTGCTTTCCAAAAGAGGGAGCAGACTAAGGATCAGAGTGATGATTTTCTCTCTAAGGCTCATTTGTTTGTTTCTGACAACCTAATAATGAGGGAAATTATCAATGAGTAAGAAAGAAAATTGTATTGGTAATATCTCATTCCCCAAAAGACACAATTATTGTACACTGACTGCCCGCCCACTTCAATGCGGTCCATTAAAAACTTTACCACACAAATATATATAAGTGGTGTACAACTGTTTTAGTTTTTTCTTTATACTTATAGGTAATATACTATATCTAGGTGAGAACAAAAGAGGTAAGGGGAGTGGGGGAGGAATGGGATGTATTTAGGGAAGCAGTGATGGCTTGCGCAAAAGATGCTTGTGGTATGAGAAGCGTGGGAGGTGGGTTGATTAGAAAGGGTAGTGAGCGGTGGGATGAAGAAGTAAGATTATTAATGAAAGAGAAGAGAGAGGCATCTGGACGATTTTTGCAGGGAAATACTGCAAATGAGTGGGAGATGTATAAAAGAAAGAGACAGGAGGTCAAGAGAAAGGTGCAAGAGGTGAAAAAGAGGGCAAATGAGAGTTGGGGTGAGAGAGTATCATTAAATTTTAGGGAGAATAAAAAGATGTTCTGGAAGGAGGTAAATAAAGTGCGTAAGACAAGGGAGCAAATGGGAACTTCAGTGAAGGGGGCAAATGGGGAGGTGATAACAAGTGATGGTGATGTGAGAAGGAGATGGAATGAGTATTTTGAAGGTTTGTTGAATGTGTTTGATGATAGAGTGGCAGATATAGGGTGTTTTGGTCAAGGTGGTGTGCAAAGTGAGAGGGTTAGGGAAAATGATTTGGTAAACAGAGAAAAGGTAGTAAAAGCTTTGCAGAAGATGAAAGCTGGCAAGGCAGCAGGTTTGGATGGTACTGCAGTGGAATTTATTAAAAAAGGGGGTGACTGTATTGTTGACTGGTTGGTAAGGTTATTTAATGTATGTATGATTCATGGTGAGGTGCCTGAGGATTGGCGGAATGCTTGCATAGTGCCATTGTACAAAGGCAAAGGGGATAAAAGTGAGTGCTCAAATTACAGAGGTATAAGTTTGTTGAGTATTCCTGGTAAACTATATTGGAGGGTATTGATTGAGAGGGTGAAGGCATGTACAGAGCATCAGATTGGGGGAGAGCAGTGTGGTTTCAGAAGTGGTAGAGGATGTGTGGATCAGGTGTTTGCTTTGAAGAATGTATGTGAGAAATACTTAGAAAAGCAAATGGATTTGTATGTAGCATTTATGGATCTGGAGAAGGCATATGATAGAGTTGATAGACATGCTCTGTGGATGGTACTAAGAATATATGGTGTAGGAGGCAAGTTGTTAGAAGCGGTGAAAAGTTTTTATCGAGGATGTAAGGCATGTGTACGTGTAGGAAGAGAGGAAAGTGATTGGTTCTCAGTGAATGTAGGTTTGCGGCAGGGGTGTGTGATGTCTCCATGGTTGTTTAATTTGTTTATGGATGGGGTTGTTAGGGAGGTGAATGCAAGAGTTTTGGAAAGAGGGGCAAGCATGCAGTCTGTTGGGGATGAGGGAGCTTGGGAAGTGAGTCAGTTGTTGTTCGCTGATGATACAGCGCTGGTGGCTGATTCATGTGAGAAACTGCAGAAGCTGGTGACTGAGTTTGGTAAAGTGTGTGAAAGAAGAAAGTTAAGAGTAAATGTGAATAAGAGCAAGGTTATTAGGTACAGTAGGGTTGAGGGTCAAGTCAATTTGGAGGTAAGTTTGAATGGAGAAAAACTGGAGGAAGTAAAGTGTTTTAGATATCTGGGAGTGGATCTGGCAGCGGACGGAACCATGGAAGCGGAAGTGAATCATAGGGTGGGGGAGGGGGCGAAAATCCTGGGAGCCTTGAAGAATGTGTGGAAGTCGAGAACATTATCTCGGAAAGCAAAAATGGGTATGTTTGAAGGAATAGTGGTTCCAACAATGTTGTATGGCTGCGAGGCATGGGCTGTGGATAGGGTTGTGCGCAGGAGGGTGGATGTGCTGGAAATGAGATGTTTGAGGATAATATGTGGTGTGAGGTGGTTTGATCGAGTAAGTAACGTAAGGGTAAGAGAGATGTGTGGAAATAAAAAGAGTGTGGTTGAGAGAGCAGAGGAGGGTGTTTTGAAATGGTTTGGGCACATGGAGAGAATGAGTGAGGAAAGATCAACCAAGAGGATATATGTGTCGGAGGTGGAGGGAACGAGGAGAAGTGGGAGACCCAATTGGAGGTGGAAAGATGGAGTGAAAAAGATTTTGAGTGATCGGGGCATGAACATGCAGGAGGGTGAAAGGCGGGCAAGGAATAGAGTGAATTGGATCGATGTGGTATACCGGGGTCGACGTGCTGTCAATGAATTGAATCAGGGCATGTGAAGCGTCTGGGGTAAACCATGGAAAGTTCTGTGGGGCCTGGATGTGGAAAGGGAGCTGTGGTTTCGGGCATTATTACATGACAGCTAGAGACTGAGTGTGAACGAATGGGGCCTTTGTTGTCTTTTCCTAGCGCTACCTCGCACACATGAGGGGGGAGGGGGATGTTATTCTATGTGTGGGGAGGTGGCGATGGGAATAAATAAAGGCGGACAGTATGAATTATGTACATGTGTATATATGTATATGTCTGTGTGTGTATATATATGTGTACATTGAGATGTATAGGTATGTATATTTGCGTGTGTGGACGTGTATGCACATACATGTGTATAGGGGTGGGTTGGGCCATTTCTTTCGTCTGTTTCCTTGCGCTACCTCGCAAACGTGGGAGACAGCGACAAAGCAAAATAAATATAAATGAATAAATACTACATCTATATTCCATATTTTGACCAGAGGAAAAATTCTGGGGTTAATCTGTTTCCACATATTCTTTATATCCTCCTCTAACTAAGATAAATTGTGATCCTCTTTCATAAGAATTTCCACAATCTTCTAGAACCTCAAGGTCTAAGATGAATTATCTTTCATTTCTCCCTAGTGTGTGTTAAGGATCTAGTCACAACTGTTTGCGTGTGTGTACAATTATCTATTTGTACAGTATGGGAAGGACATTCACATTTGTGGGGCTCCCATCTCTTGAATATTCTATACCATTATACAGTCTATCATATCTATAAATCTATGTATGCTATTGGCATTAACCATGTCGTTAGTCATTCTGTTTCATTCTTACACCGTTCTTATACTATAAATGTATTTTTTTCACATGCTTTTTAAAAAGCTTTTACTTATAATTCTTGCCTTGTCCTCTGACTATCTCTACTCACTCAAAGAACCATTCACTGTCCACTCATCAAACTCTTTTAAAACTCAAAGGTTGTAATCAGATATCCTGTCACTCTTCTCACTTTCTTGCTATGTCCCCTGACTATCTCTGCATCCATGATGTTACACTCTTTTAGAGCTCAAAGGTTGTGATCAGGTCTCCCCTCACACTTCTCTATTCCAGGATGGGTATATCTAAAGCCTCCACCCTTTCCCTGTAATATCTCTCTCTTAATTCTGATGCCATCTTTACTGCCTTCCTCTGAACTTTATGAGCTGTTTGTGCTTCTTTTGGTGCACTGACCAAACACGGGAAGCCTATTCTAGTTTTGGCCTTAAGTAACATATGAATAGTTTGCCAAATATTTCTATATCCATTCACTTTAAGGATATTCTGATGTTTACTAGAAGTTAGTATGTCTCCTTCACTCTTCTAATTTGGGACTCTGGAGACTGGAAGAGATAATGCAGACTCTAAAGTCCTTCTCATGCACAGAATCCAGAGGTTCATTACCTGTTAGACAATAATCATATTGAGGCCATCTTTAACATAGTCCCATCCTCATTACTTTACTTTTACTTGGGTTGAATTTCATCAACCATGTATCACACCTACTTTAAGGTCTGCTTAGGTGTCCTTGTAAGCTGATGCAATCTTCCTAACTTTTCATTTTCCTTATGACTTTTGGATCATCTGCAAACATATTCTGGTATGAATCCATACCTTCACACAAATCAAGAAAAGTGACAGTCCTAAAACAGAACCCTGGGTCTCTCCACTGGTGTGTGTGTGTGTACTTATCCATTTGTACAGTACAGGGAAGGAGTTTTATACATGTATGGCCCCAATTCATGAAAATTCTCTTACATACAACTTCTAAAATTTATGAATACTGTCTGCATAACCATGCACAAAGTCATCTTATTCCATTCATTCACCACTCTTATTCTAAAGGAGTACTTCTTTACATCTTTTTTCTTTTCAACAAGTTTCCAGCTCAATTTCAAGCTATGTCCTCTGGCTGCTCTATCACCAACATTTCTCAAAAACCTGTTCACTGTCTGTGTCATCACTGTGATTTCAAAACTTAAAGACTGTGATCAGGTCACCCCTCACTCTTCTCTCTTCCATGGTGGGCAATTTAAAGCCTCTAGCCTTTCCCTGTAATTTAGCTCTCTTAATCTGGCACTATTTTTGTTGCCCTGCTCTGGTCATTCTTTATTAGTTCTTTGTCCTTCTTTAGTAGTGGTGACCAAATTTGAGAAGCACATTCTAGTTTTGGCCTATGAGATATGAACAACTTGCTAAATATTTCCTCATCCATATACATGAAAGCTATTCTATTGTCAGCAGATAGTTTGTCTCTGTTCTCCTGTTGTGGGACTCTAGTGACAGGTTAGAGATGATACGGACTCCTAGTCCTTCTTACACACACAATCTTGAGGCTTATTTCCAACTAGATAATCATTTTCAGGCCTTTTTTCACTATGTTCCAACCTCATTACTTTACATTTACTTAGTTTGAATTTCATCATACATGTAAGAAACCAACTTTGGAGTGTGTTTAGGTTCACTTGTAAACTGATGTAATCCTACTTGCTTTTCAATTCCTTCATGACCTTTGCATCATCCTAAAACATATCCAGGTAAAAGGAGACAATACCTTCAGGAAAGTTATTTACAGAGATTAAGACTAATGGTCCTAGAACAGAACTGTATAGCACTCTGCTGGCACCCTGCTGCACCCTGCCACACTTTGAGATGGCTCCTCTAACATGTGTCTTTTGTTCCCTTCCATTGATCTTCTATTCACTGAGATTCTCCCTTATTCATGCCTATTGACCCACCTTGTTAATCACCTCACATATGGTCCTGTGTCAAATATATTCTGACAGTCCAGACACAAGCAATGCACCCAGTTCACTCTCTCAAAGAAATCTAAGAGGTTTTATTATACATGAACTTCTAAAACTGTCCTGTTTTTTGCTAGGCAATTTCCCACATTACACATAAAACATACTTCTGCACATGTTAGAACTGCTTTCCTAAGTACCTCCTATCCTCTCTCCATTCCACCTACTTTCAGTCACTCTCACCTTTTACTATTTTTCACTCTATCTCTCCTGACATTTACTCACACATGCCTCTTATCTAAGCTCAGTCACTTTCACCACTTCTTTCCACCTATATCATTTCTTCTCTTCCTAAAGCCTATAAAAACTCTCACCCTTACCTCCACTGGTGATCAAACATCCCACCAGTTGCCTCTCTAACCACATTTACATCCAACAGCCTTTTTTCAGCAAAGCTGTCAATTAGTGCACAATCCAATGATATCTGCTCAACAATGATCTCACTCATTCAAGTATACCTATGTATGTCACTTTTTTAAACAAAGTATTCCCAATCACCAGTCCTTTTCAAGCACACAACTATTCAAGCCCTTCACCATCTTCATTAACACATGATACCCCATGCCCCTTCATTACACCCTAAACTGCCAAATTACTAACTTTCATTCAAACCACCCATCACTATACATACATTACTCAATCCCTCACATCATAATTACTGATGCATCCTCTCAGCTCCTCCCAAAACACTTGGCTTTCATCCTCACTCTTCTCATTACTAGCTGCATAAGCACTAAGAGTCACCCCTTCCTTTGTTCTAGCCCTCAACTAATCTTAAGCTTAACCCCCAAGGACATTCCCTAACCATTCTGCTTCAACTCCCCTTCATTTAGTTTCACTCAGAACCAGATCATTCAGGTTCTTCTGCCCAAACATATTAAACATATCTCACTTCTTTGTATTCTGGTAACATCCACACACATTTTGACAACCTAGGTGGATGAGCACCCCTCACTTGGCTTCTTCAGTTCCTACTTCTGAAAACTGTAATAAAAGTGAAGAGAGGGTTTCCAGCTTCCCACAACTGTCTCTATTAGATGCCTTGTACAAGATGCAGGGAATATGAAGTCAGTATCTTTATCTTACTTCTTTATCCCCAAGAAGAAATTATCTTCAAAAACCACATAATAGTGAATATATAAATCAGTAGAATTTGTCTTCCAGCATTTTGGTTCTGAAAAATATTGTTAGTAGATTACAATATAATTTGTAATAAATAATGTATGAGGTTCCAATTAAAATGATATTTTCATGTTCCAGTAACAACAAATAGGCATTTAATCATATCATGCTTAGATAGTACCCTATCATCATACCATATTCCTTATATATTCTTGATCAGAATATTGGTGGTAAAGTTGAGCTCTAGAATATATGGTAAGTGTAGCCAGCAGAGTGAGAGGCATATCACTTGTTAACAGTGCATCAACAAATGATTAATCTAAAATTCTATGGATTTTAGTAAATCTAATAAATCATTTACATTCAGAAAATATGCACTCAAATAGCTGCAAGCTGTAATACAAGGCACAAATCATAATCAGAACCATTGTAACCCAGTCCAATAGCCTGGGCCATTAAAAAGTTCAAAATTCTTCATATTTTCTACATCTAACCGTAGGAAAAATAATTTGCAGAGACTACATAACATTCAAATTGACATACTTCATTACAGTTTCTGATTTTAATCTAACAAAATTTTTACTCTTAAGTAGCATACAGCTGCTCTGTTCAAGCACTTATATTTTACTGTTAAGCAGGGCTCTCAAGTATGCTCGTGCTGATGGAACACAACAGAATCTAAGTCACCCCAAAGGGTTTCAACAGCTGCAGCAACAAGCTTGGGGTGTCTAAAGTGCTACTAAAAATGACAAAAAGGCCTATGGCATGCATCTATGCTAAAATTATACTGTACAGCGGCACCTGAGGCTATACCTGCATTTGTGTGTGTAAATGAAAATGGCTTAATTCTATTCTTCTTGTTATTCATAGCAATTTGCAAATATATATAAGGTTTATGCCCTTACGAACACTTGATTACAAATATCTGAGACTTATTAAAAAAACAATACTTTGAAAATCTCTTACAAAAAGGGTCATGGCTCGGCTATTGTACTTAGGGAAGATGCTTCAGTTTAAAAAAGTACTTGTCAACATGTTCAAGGGAGCTTTTCTGTGCTGACTGGCACAGTAACATCATGAGGCACTAGAAACCAGCTGCTTTCCTCTCATGACAGTCACAGTTTAAGTGAATAAAATAAAAGATAATGTGCCAATATAAAGAAATTAAAAGCCAAGCATTTTGAGCAATAGATCGAATCATGGAAAAGACAGAGAGAAGATTGGGATTAGGAGAGATGTAATGATAATAAATAGAAATTCTAAGTACTGCTAGGCTATTTCAGACTAAGATCTTACTGACCTTAGACACAGGGAGAAATTTTTGTGGACTACCACTGACCTGTAGCACAAAGCCATGAAAGCAAACGCAAAGAACACCCCGCCCATTCCCGACACCAACCCCACCACGAGGAACACCGTGTCACTCCCTTGCTGCCCAACTGTGACATCACAACAATCACCACAGTCATTGGGAGCATAAGTTGCAAGGTGATTTGTGGCAGGATTTGTGAGGTGAGATTTTTTAGTGGATTGAGTGGTTTTGGGGCCACAATCATGGGTTGTGCAATCAGTGTCAGTAAGTTAGGTCACACAAGTGGTAATCAGGATGATGTCGTGGTGATGGTGAGTCAACCAATATGACGGTCGCAACCAAGATGGTAGACCGAACAGGATGGCAGACCGGGCGAACGAGTTGTTGAGAGGGGAGAACACAGCACCCAGGGCGGAAAGAGAGCAAGGGGAAACAAAAGGTAAGAACACGAACTCACTATACAGCCCTATACATAATACCTAGCAAGTCAATATCCTATAAAGATTTGTGTCCTTACCACCTAGTAATAGTTTCAGGACTCAAAATTGTCTAGGATTTCTTTCCTTGTTGGACAGAAACAACTTCCAGACAGCTTACCAACTCAAGCTTACCTGCATTAACAAAGATTGTGAGTTTCATGATTAAATGCCATACTGATGGCACTGGACAATACTATACTGATAATTTTTCTATCTTTTGGTGATAAGCTTCTGTTTATCATTCACAAGGCGAGCATGAAATACACACTAAACATATAAATTTTCTTGCCACACTGCAGAAAGAATCATAATAGCTGAAATGCCTTAAATGCTCAAATGAGACATTGGCGCAATCCACAGGTGGTCAACATAAGAGCTTCAGTCACACTAAAACTTGTCTGACCCAAAACAAAGCCCAACCAACATTCTACGAGCACTTCTTTAGAATGGATGACAAAAAACTAAAATAAAAAGCTGAGTAGTCTAATAAAAATGCTAAAACGGTTATTCTTTATCACGATAAACAAATCCCAAACACTTACACAAATTATTCTGATTTTCAAAATCAATGAGGGCAATGAGAGATTCTTAATGAAAAAATATGATAATCTACCCACTAAGAGATATGACTGACTTTGAAAAACAGTATTGTCATGTGAACTATGTAATGGATCAGACGATGGGGGAAGGAGAGCTGCCAGTTGCCACAACCAGGGAAATGTCCATACCAATCCATCTACAGTATGTAGCAGGGGGGGGGAGGGGTTATTATTCATCAACAAGAATTACATGGCAATGACATCAGGGGAAGAGAGTATGGGTACCTGTAGCAAACTGCTATTAGGGTAAAAAATAAGAAAACGCCTCCCACTCCGCCTACAAGTAAGAGCACCATAGCCACCCTTCCAAGACTTTTGGTGCTGCCACGTGGATCTGTTGTTGGGATGTACAAGAGGAGGTTTAAGGAGGACGTGAAGGTAGTGTAGAACCAACATTCACATTCATACACATGAACAAGGGATAAGGGCTCCATAGCATAGCATAAGAGACTTTGGTTCTGTCCATACAACAAATATTGCTCAATAAATTAGTCCTTAAAAAATGAAGCTGCATCCATGTCTGAATAATCAAAAACCTGGGTACAAACTCTAACAGAAAATCATAATGTATACTGATCTAAAAAATACATAGACCAAAAGCCATAAACAACCACTAAGTTGAAAACACACGAAAAGAATGAGTACCCCTTACTTTAATGTAAATCTTTTAATCTCAATTTGTCATAAGAAAATGCCATTAAGAAAATACCATAAAGAGCAGACAATATAAAGTACAACCCAATGTTACAAACTTAAAAACAACCGTGTTATTAAACATTTCCAACTATCCAGGCTCACCATATTGTATGTTGCGTCCTTGTTTTAGATCCCAGGAGCTGCCAGAGGAGTTAGATGGTGGGGCCTCTGTGGATCGTGTGTATGGTGGCCCCTGGGAATCCTCTGGATGAGGTGTGGTGTAGAGAGAGCTGTTGTCGAAAATGGAGCAGTCTATCCCAGTCCAACCCGGGGTGCAGTAGCAGGAGTTGATATTGGAGCACACCTGTTAAGGTTGTCAGTGGTCAACTCTTTCAAGCCTGAATTGTTGTCCAATGACTCAAGCCAAAGTATGTTTACAGAATTCCCCAGATAAACTTCAATGACAGTAATTTTTAACAATCAGTGGCATTACCCATTCATAAATATACATTACCACTCTCAAAAGTTAATTAATTCCAATAATAATTTCAATATTCTTTAAATTTTCAGTAGGTTTTGACAATCAAATATATATATATATATATATATATATATATATATATATATATATATATATATATATATATATATATAATGTAAATAGTGCCATGCCCAGTATAAGATACGTAGTATAAGATCAAAGGAAACCATAACAATCAGTTATGGCACTCTGAAGAGCTGCTCTGTGTGTGTGCTATTCATACTATGTACTTGTGATTATTTCAAGAAATGAGAACTGAAATATTCTTTAAGTTTTTCTCAGAACTTTCTCGTGACAACTTATAAAACAGCATACCATTTACATAAGAAGTGTAAAGTAAGAGGTAATTATCTAAAGACATACTGTACATTCAAATCCTGATATTCACAATCACATGTATATTAAATATAAAAAAGTACTTTATTATAATTATTATAAACATTAAATGCCAATACTCTTCCACTTTCCATTTGGTGAAATGGATCTTAGCAAACCATTACTACACCTACTCATTCTTCAAGATGAATGGAGCCTGGGTTTATAAACTGCAAGTTTGTGCAAAATGCTGTGTTAAAATACCACATCAAAACATAAGGATTACAACAGATACAATGCTGCAGTGTTCTTTACAAACATGTCTATGATATTCAGTGTCTATTATATTCAAGTTAATCCTGAAATTTTTGTAAATCAAGAATTTATGAATATGTCCATGCTTATCATCAACAGAATTTATATAAATTATGAGCTATGAATACTGGAAATCCCAGCATCTGTTCTTAACTTCTATAAAAGTTTTCATCACTGATGAAGATGTCTAAAATATCTTACTTTGGTGTGACAGTTTCATTCCACTGCACATGAGTTGAAGATTTTAATTTTCATATAGAGTGAGTAGCAATTACTTTAATAATGACTTCCCAAGCAAAGGAAGAATGTCCAGTCCTGTAGCTAGGCAAAGCTTGCAGGACATAACATACTGTGGTATGCTCAAGTCTGGCTGTTGTCATCCAGTAAAATATCTTACTTTGGTGTGACAGCTCCATTCCACAGCACATGAGTTGAAGATTCTAATTTTCATATAGCACAAGTAGCAATTACTCTAATAATGACTTCCCAAGTAAAGGAAGAATGTCCACTCCTGTAGCTAGGCAAAGCTATCAGGACTAACATACTGTGGTACACTCAAGTTTGGCTGTTGTCATCCAGACAACAGACAAAAGGTAATAACTTGCCTGATAAGGTGTTAGCTTACTCACTGCAACACAGCATAATACAAATTTCTTTTGCTTGTTTATTTGTTTGTTTGTTATACAGCACTACTCCAGTAACTCTCAGCCTTCATCAACAAAGCTGACTGAACTCTCAATCTAAACTTAGGTAACACAGTACACTTGAGAAATACTGAGTAATTTGCATTTTCTTTATCTTATTTTATATTTATGATTACCACAGGATCAATTTCCATGAAAGTTACCCAGGTATTGCAGCTAAAGGCTTTGCTATTTTCGGTAGCAGGAAAATGCAGACCCCTTTGGAGTTTGAAGTTTTCTGACAAGGCTGTACTTCCACCGATACAGCTGTGCTAAAGTGAACAAAACACCAACCTTTCTAGGTATCACATACAACACACACAACATTCATTCCCCATACCAATAACATAAACACAAAAGTAACACACAAACTAAATGCCCTCAGAACACTAACCAACAACAGATTTGGGGAAAAAAAAATTCCTCAACATTTCACACAAACAATTCATCTGCTATTTAAACCATGCCTCACCCACCTATACTTCCACCCTCTCAAAAGCAAATATAACAAAGATGCAAATTACACAAAATAGTGCCTAGCAACCACAAACACTTAACACCTTCACAACAAAACACAGATCCACTCAATACAGTCCAACCTCAACATGTTCAACTCTCTCTTTTATGCACCAGATCCCTCCCACCCAAACCAATCAATGACTAACCACCAATTTCCAAGTAGATATAGAATGTTTACCCCTGCCTCATACTCCAGTAGACTTTACTTACAGATGCCCTCCATCCCAAAAGATATAACACTGACAGAACATGTACACAATGAAATAACGACACAAGCACTAAACAATTCAGACTTTAACTCCAACCCATCAGATATACATTACACCCAACAACAGGCACACTCCCAAAGCAAACATACGTCATGCTCTCCAATCTATATACTTTTGACATCTGGCATGCCTATAATACTATAAATGATCCTGCAACCCAAGGCTCCACTACTTACAATAATAGGGAAATGTGGACAATTTTGGAGAGAGAAGTTCTTCAACGAAATGTACTTCTAATTGATACAATCTTGCCAAAAAATGACTTTTCACTTACAGTATAGCCCTGAGCAGGTGGAGTTCAGTAATGTGTATATAAATATATATTTTTTTTATTTTTTTTTATTTTGCTTTGTCGCTGTCTCACGCGTTTGCGAGGTAGCGCAAGGAAACAGACGAAGGAAATGGCCCAACCCACCCCCATACACAATGTATATACATACACGTCCACACATGCAAATATACATACCTATACATCTCAATGTACACATATACATACACAGACACATACATATATACCCATGCACACAATTCACACTGTCTGCCTTTATTCATTCCCATCGCCACCTCGCCACACATGGAATACCATCCCCCTCCCCCCTCATGTGTGCGAGGTAGCACTAGGAAAAGACAACAAAGGCCCCATTCGTTCACGCTCAGTCTCTAGCTGTCATGCAAGAATGCCCGAAACCACAGCTCCCTTTCCACATCCAGGCCCCACACAACTTTCCATGGTTTACCCCAGACGCTTCACATGCCCTGATTCAATCCACTGACAGCACGTCAACCCCGGTATACCACATCGATCCAATTCACTCTATTCCTTGCCCTCCTTTCACCCTCCTGCATGTTCAGGCCCCGATCACACAAAATCTTTTTCACTCCATCTTTCCACCTCCAATTTGGTCTCCCACTTCTCCTCGTTCCTTCCACCTCCGACACATATATCCACTTGGTCAATCTTTCCTCATTCATTCTCTCCATGTGCCCAAACCATTTCAAAACACCCTCTTTTGCTCTCTCAACCACGCTCTTTTTATTTCCACACATCTCTCTCACCCTTACATTACTTACTTGATCAAACCACTTCACACCACACATAAATATATATATACATTGGGGAAGAGCAGTGTGGTTTCAGAAGTGGTAGAGGATGTGTGAATCAGGTATTTGCTTTGAAGAATGTATGTGAGAAATACTTAGAAAAGCAAATGGATTTGTATGTAGCATTTATGGATCTGGAGAAGGCATATGATAGAGTTGATAGAGATGCTCTGTGGAAGGTATTAAGAATATATGGTGTGGGAGGCAAGTTGTTAGAAGCATTGAAAAGTTTTTATCGAGGATGTATGGCATGTGTACGTGTAGGAAGAGAGGAAAGTGATTGGTTCTCAGTGAATGTAGGTTTGCAGCAGGGGCGTGTGATGTCTCTATGGTTGTTTAATTTGTTTATGGATGGGGTTGTTAGGGAGGTAAATGCAAGAGTTTTGGAAAGAGGGGCAAGTATGAAGTCTGTTGGGGATGAGAGAGCTTGGGAAGTGAGTCAGTTGTTGTTCGCTGATGATACAGCGCTGGCGGCTGAATCATGTGAGAAACTGCAGAAGCTGGTGACTGAGTTCGGTAAAGTGTGTGAAAGAAGAAAGTCAAGAGTAAATGTGAATAAGAGCAAGGTTATTAGGTACAGTAGGGTTGAGGGTCAAGTCAATTTGGAGGTAAGTTTGAATGGAGAAAAACTGGAGGAAGTAAAGTGTTTTAGATATCTGGGAGTGGATCTGGCAACGGATGGAACCATGGAAGCGGAAGTGGATCATAGGGTGGGGGAGGGGGCGAAAATCCTGGGAGCCTTGAAGAATGTGTGGAAGTCAAGAACATTATCTCGGAAAGCAAAAATGGGTATGTTTGAAGGAATAGTGGTTCCAACAATGTTGTATGGTTGTGAGGAGTGGGCTATGGATAGAGTTGTGTGCAGGAGGATGGATGTGCTGGAAATGAGATGTTTGAGGACAGTGTGTGGTGTGAGGTGGCTTGATCGAGTAAGTAACGTAAGGGTAAGAGAGATGTGTCGAAATAAAAAGAGCGTGGTTGAGAGAGCAGAAGAGGGTGTTTTGAAATGGTTTGGGCACATGGAGAGAATGAGTGAGGAAAGATTGACCAAGAGGATATATGTGTCGGAGGTGGAGGGAACGAAGAGAAGTGGGAGACCAAATTGGAGGTGGAAAGATGGAGTGAAAAAGATTTTGTGTGATCGGGGCCTAAACATGCAGGAGGGTGAAAGGAGGGCAAGGAATAGAGTGAATTGGATCGATGTGGTATACCGGGGTTGACGTGCTGTCAGTGGATTGAATCAGGGCATGTGAAGCGCCTGGGGTAAACCATGGAAAGCTGTGTAGGTATGTATATTTGCGTGTGTGGATGTATGTATATACATGTGTATGAGGGTGGGTTGGGCCATTTCTTTCGTCTGTTTCCTTGCGCTACCTCGCAAATGCGGGAGACAGCGACGAGAGAGAGAGAGAGAGAGAGAGAGAGAGAGAGAGAGAGAGAGAGACACTTTTGGATGTTAATGTTCTGAGAGGTGCAACTGGAGGGATGTCTGATCATTATCTTGTGGAGGCTAAGGTGAAGATTTGTATGGGTTTTCAGAAAAGAAGAGTGAATGTTGGGGTGAAGAGGGTGGTGAGAGTAAGTGAGCTTGGGAAGGAGACTTGTGTGAGGAAGTACCAGGAGAGACTGAGTACAAAATGAAAAAGGTGAGAACAATGGAAGTAAGGGGAGTGGGGGAGGAATGGGATGTATTTAGGGAATCAGTGATGGATTGCGCAAAAGATGCTTGTGGCATGAGAAGAGCGGGAGGTGGGTTGATTAGAAAGGGTAGTGAGTGGTGGGATGAAGAAGTAAGATTATTAGTGAAAGAGAAGAGAGAGGCATTTGGACGATTTTTGCAGGGAAAAAATGCAATTGAGTGGGAGATGTATAAAAGAAAGAGACAGGAGGTCAAGAGAAAGGTGCAAGAGGTGAAAAAGAGGGCAAATGAGAGTTGGGGTGAGAGAGTATCATTAAATTTTAGGGAGAATAAAAAGATGTTCTGGAAGGAGGTAAATAAAGTGCGTAAGACAAGGGAGCAAATGGGAACTTCAGTGAAGGGCGCAAATGGGGAGGTGATAACAAGTAGTGGTGAGGTGAGAAGGAGATGAAGTGAGTATTTTGAAAGTTTGTTGAATGTGTTTGATGATTGAGTGGCAGATATAGGGTGTTTTGGTCGAGGTGGTGTGCAAAGTGAGAAGGTTAGGGAAAATGATTTGGTAAACAGAGAAGAGGTTGTAAAAGCTTTGCGGAAGATGAAAGCCAGCAAGGCAGCAGGTTTGGATGGTACTGCAGTGGAATTTATTAAAAAAAGGGGGTGACTGTATTGTTGACTGGTTGGTAAGGTTATTTAATGTATGTATGACTCATGGTGAGGTGCCTGAGGATTGGCGGAATGCGTGCATAGTGCCATTGTACAAAGGCAAAGGGGATAAGAGTGAGTGCTCAAATTACAGAGGTATAAGTTTGTTGAGTATTCCTGGTAAATTATATGGGAGGGTATTGATTGAGAGGGTGAAGGCATGTACAGAGCATCAGATTGGGGAAGAGCAGTGTGGTTTCAGAAGTGGTAGAGGATGTGTGGATCAGGTGTTTGCTTTGAAGAATGTATGTGAGAAATACTTAGAAAAGCAAATGGATTTGTATGTAGCATTTATGGATCTGGAGAAGGCATATGATAGAGTTGATAGAGATGCTCTGTGGAAGGTATTAAGAATATATGGTGTGGGTGGCAAGTTGTTAGAAGCAGTGAAAAGTTTTTATCAAGGATGTAAGGCATGGGTACGTGTAGGAAGAGAGGAAAGTGATTGGTTCTCAGTGAATGTAGGTTTGTGGCAGGGGTGTGTGATGTCTCCATGGTTGTTTAATTTGTTTATGGATGGGGTTGTTAGGGAGGTGAATGCAAAAGTTTTGGAAAGAGGGGCAAGTATGAAGTCTGTTGTGGATGAGAGAGCTTGGGAAGTGGGTCAGTTGTTGTTCGCTGATGATACAGCGCTGGTGGCTGATTCATGTGAGAAACTGCAGAAGCTGGTGACTGAGTTTGGTAAAGTGTGTGAAAGAAGAAAGTTAAGAGTAAATGTGAATAAGAGCAAGGTTATTAGGTACAGTAGGGTTGAGGGTCAAGTCAATTGGGAGGTAAGTTTGAATGGAGAAAATATATATGATGAAAATATATATACATATATATATGTGTTTGATGATAGAGTGGCAGATATAGGGTGTTTTGGTCGAGGTGGTGTGCAAAGTGCAAGGGTTAGGGAAAATGAGTTGGTAAACAGAGAAGTGGTAGTAAAAGCTTTGCGGAAGATGAAAGCCGGCAAGGCAGCAGGTTTGGATGGTATTGCAGTGGAATCTATTAAAAAAGGGGGTGACTGTATTGTTGACTGGTTGGTAAGGTTATTTAATGTATGTATGACTCATGGTTAGGTGCCTGAGGATTGGCGGAATGCATGCATAGTGCCAATGCACAAAGGCAAAGGGGATAAGAGTGAGTGCTCAAATTACAGAGGTATAAGTTTGTTGAGTATTCCTGGCAAATTATATGGGAGGGTATTGATTGAGAGGGTGAAGGCATGTACAGAGCATCAGATTGGGGAAGAGCAGTGTGGTTTCAGAAGTGGTAGAGGATGTGTGGATCAGGTGTTTGCTTTGAAGAATGTATGTGAGAAATACTTAGAAAAGCAAATGGATTTGTATGTAGCATTTATGGATCTGGAGAAGGCATATGATAGAGTTGATAGAGATGCTCTGTGGAAGCTATTAAGAATATATGGTGTGGGAGGCAAGTTGTTGGAAGCAGTGAAAAGTTTTTATCGAGGATGTAAGGCATGTGTACGTGTAGGAAGAGAGGAAAGTGATTGGTTCTCAGTGAATGTAGGTTTGCGGCAGGGGTGTGTGATGTCTCCATGGTTGTTTAATTTGTTTATGGATGGGGTTGTTAGGGAGGTGAATGCAAGAGTTTTGGAAAGAGGGACAAGTATGAAGTCTGTTGGGGATGAGAGAGCTTGGGAAGTGAGTCAGTTGTTGTTCGCTGATGATACAGCGCTGGTGGCTGATTCATGTGAGAAACTGCAGAAGCTGGTGACTGAGTTTGGTAAAGTGTGTGAAAGAAGAAAGTTAAGAGTAAATGTGAATAAGAGCAAGGTTATTAGGTACAGTAGGGTTGAGGGTCAATTCAATTGGGAGGTGAGTTTGAATGGAGAAAAACTGGAGGAAGTGAAGTGTTTTACATATCTGGGAGTGGATCTGGCAGCGGATGGAACCATGGAAGCGGAAGTGGATCATAGGGTGGGGGAGGGGGCGAAAATTCTGGGAGCATTGAAGAATGTGTGGAAGTCGAGAACATTATCTCGGAAAGCAAAAATGGGTATGTTTGAAGGAATAGTGGTTCCAACAATGTTGTATGGTTGCGAGGCGTGGAGTATGGATAGAGTTGTGCGCAGGAGGATGGATGTGCTGGAAATGAGATGTTTGAGGACAATGTGTGGTGTGAGGGGTTTGATCGAGTAAGTAACGTAAGGGTAAGAGAGATGTGTGGAAATAAAAAGAGCGTGGTTGAGAGAGCAGAAGAGGGTGTTTTGAAATGGTTTGGTCACATGGAGAGCATGAGTGAGGAAAGATTGACCAAGAGGATATATGTGTCGGAGGTGGAGAGAACAAGGAGAAGAGGGAGACCAAATTGGAGGTGGAAAGATGGAGTGAAAAAGATTTTGTGTGATCGGGGTCTGAACATGCAGGAGGGTGAAAGGAGGGCAAAGAATAGAGTGAATTGGAGCGATGTGGTATACCGGGGTTGACGTGCTGTCAGTGGATTGAATCAAGGCATGTGTATGGGGGTGGGTTGGGCCATTTCTTTCGTCTGTTTCCTTGCGCTACCTCGCAAACGCGGGAGACAGCGACAAAGCAAAAAAAAGAAAAAAAAAAATATATATATATATATATATATATATATATATATATGCATGTGGAAGGATGTGTTTTTCATCCGTTTCCTGGAGCTCCCTTGCTAATGCAGTAATGGAAATCAAGTAGAATAAAATATACAAACCTTACTGGCAGTGAAAGGAGTAACAGATTCTCAAAGATATAACTAATCATTATATGCACACATACTTAGATGTCTACCTCATTTGCAATCTATCTCTTAACTAAAGAGGCAACATGAATCAATGGTAAACTTTTATCTACTATCACACACTTCATATATTACGTATCTCAACATAGGCAGGCTAGTTCCTTTGGTTTCTGGTTATTCCAACAGCTTACTTGTCTGATCATAGAACTAAACTAATCGATCAGCAAATGATGCACACGCAGTTTGTTTTCAAATTAGCATCAATGAATGATAGTTTTGGCTTGTTTTATTTTCTCTTATCAGGGGTGTTCCTTTTTCTCCAACAGAGGTTCTCTACAACAAGTGATCAAGGCTTTGGGTGCATTAGTCAATTATTTAAGCTCTGAGGACATGCACATTCTCTGGCTTGCCACAAGGGTGTTCTGGTAAGTCCTGCCACCCAGCTTGTGACATGAAGGATTTAAAGCATGAGAAGAGCATGATGTGTGCTTTCTATGCCTCCAAGAATGCACCCATGTGTTCAGCTTCCTAAGCAAACTGCATAACCATAGTCTTGTACTGGTTATAGAAAATGATGAAATTCTATATCAAAGAATGAGTATTTCTATTATTTAGCACACATGGTTTTCAATTCTGCAGAGAAACAACATGGACTCATGTAACAAATAATAATTTCATATCAGATTATCAATGGTAGAGATATACATAAAAATTCATAAGCCCTACCATTACTAGTAACACCATGTAATAGCTAACACTTTTAAAGAAAAAAAGGTTTAATTAATTTTTTGAAATTATTAGCAAAAAGAAAAAAAATGTTCACCCATTACTCAAATTAGGCACTTTCAACATCATTGCTGATATGTTAATCAACACAACTATCAGCTTTTGGTACAGAATATAAAAAGCATTGATAAACTTTTATCATCTGTTTAATGTTCAAGAAAATGGAGGTTATTCAGTATTAGATTTTTTTTCAGAGCTTTATGGTATCACTGGTTCAAGATCCATACAACCAGAATTCTGACTGTTAAATAAACTATATTTTGAAAATATAGTGAGACAAACATTGGAAAAGATCATGACAAAAAATATACAAATCTGATACTTTGAATAAGTCTGGTTCTGATTAATTTATTCAACAATGAAGTTTTGTTAAAAGTTGATTCTTGTTTTGTAAAAAGTAGATCTTAGTCCACTGACAACCATGTGTACTTCTGAAACCCACCATTCCCAACTCTTTAAGTTAAAGAGTGAAAACACTACCTCAGTAAGGAAGGTGACAATTGTTTAAGCTATAAGCAGTGAGGTAAGTGCATAAGTGGCTAGTGCTTATTTATAATGGATGCATGTCTGGCAGTGTTTTACCCTTGTCTGCATCCAACTGTTCAATCTTCCTCTTTTATTGCCAAGAGGATTACACTAAATGAGTAATCCAGGCAAAAAATGACCATAAAAGAGTGAACACTTAGCACAATTAGTTGCAAATGGGGTAACACCAACACACCAAATACACAGCCAATATCTTACCTTAAATTCATATCTCCCATTATCCAACTCTGAAATACACTGATATTCAACTAAAAAAATTTTTTTTTAATTTTTTGAGCCAAATCAGATATAAAGTCTTTCTTGAAACTGAAATAAATAAAAACATTAAAATCCTGATATATTTTACAGGATATCGTTTTGTCAATTAACATTACTTTGGAACTAGGAAAATAACGTGGATAAAATTTTTGCAAGGCTGAAAAACACCATCAATTGATAGTCTTCTGAAAATTTTTGGTGTTAGTACACAGCTACAATACCTTACATAAATATCTTCTTCAAATAATAGTAGTTTTCCTGTCCCCTTTACATTAGTGGTCACAACCGCAGGTTGGACCTCTCTAATCCAGCACTCTGTGGTATGGCAGCTCCCATGGTCCAGCACATTTTGAATGTCGCCATTAGTTTGTGGATCTGCCACAAGGGCAGTGCTGTTAGCAGCACTAAGGCCAGGTGTACAATGAGATACAGGCATCAGGCAATGCAGCACAAAAATCTGTAGATTGTTAAATCAACTGACACATGCATACTGAGATGCAAGGCAGTACAGCACAGGTGCAGGCCTGTGTTGCCCTGCGCTGCACAGTGGTTGAAACACAGATTTCTGCTTCACTTGTGCCATTTGTCAGTCCATTCAATGGCATTACAGCCTTCTGAACTAATGTCACACTATCACTCAATCCACATCATCAAACTGTTGTCTGCTTAGTCAAAAGTAGTTCCTAAATTTTGCATCAGACAATTCAGATGTTCGGGCAAATTCTTCACGCATACTTCATTTCTTCATGTACTTACTTCTCCATACTGACTTCTTTTCTTTGCTAATGACATTCAGTAGTAATAAATGCTCCATTTCAGTCTGATTCTGAATTCATAACTAAATGATATTCCAACGTACTCATGAGCAGTACAGCAGAGTACTACACACCACAAAAGACTGCTTCTCAATGTGTGCACCTCACCTATAATGTCTTGTGTCTGCCCTGTGTTTCAATGCGCACCTAGGCTAAGGCGCCAAAATCTGTTTACACTGCAGCCAAGCTAATCAACAATCCTGTTAATTCCTTATAAACAGTTTTTTGCTGAAACTGAAAGCCAGAAAAGTTTAAAGTTTTGGTAAACTTTGAAAGGTGCCAGGAGTACATAGTTAGACAGTGAACTTATAAAGAGGTTTAAGCTCCTACGTAATGAAGGCGTGAGCATTTTCAGGGAGATGCTTATCGAGCACAAAGTTTTTCATAGCAAGGCCTGACCCCTGCGAAGGTTGGCTGCCTTGACAATAACAATAAAACAACAATAGTAACAAGAGTTGACCAAAGCCAACTACCAACCTATAGTCGTTCGTTACATTAACTAATTGTCACAAAGCTGCGACAAAGTTTGTGGATAAATTCGCATGGTTAGTGGCAGCAGAAAACTTAGCCCCAGAACAAGTGCATAATGTTGACGAATCTGCCCTGTATTGGCATCATATGCCATGAAAAACCCTTGACCAAGATACTGCAGAATCTCCATCTGGGGGTACTTCTGATGTAATCTGATGTAACAATAAAAACTTTTTAGAAGCATTAATGGTTGTATATTTCTTGTTTTAAGCTTTGTTCTACATTTGATAACACAGCAATATGTATGTGGAATGAGCTGGCAAGACTAGGGGTTGGGTATATATCAACATAGGGGGTTCCCTTAGGGGTCAATTTCTGTTTTCCAGCATTTTCTTGGTCTGGTAATGGCCAGGTCCCAAATCACCAGATAAAAGAGGTTCAACCTGTACTGCAATGACAAGATTATTCCCTTGCAACATATATCTCCAGACCAGGATAATCATTCTTGTACCAAAAAAAGGCTAAACTGTAGTACTCACAGAAGTAAACTGAAAAACCATTATCACTAGTTTACTATATAAATTCTGTTATTATTCATAAAATCCATATACAGCTACCTGCAAATCCAAGAATTTCCCATCAAACTTGAGGTATATGTGGGGGTCTTTAACCAGTATCAGACTGCTTACATATTCTACATAATTTGGGCATATACATATACTTATCAACTGCGAATATAAGCTTGGACACTTTATGTAGTACAGTGCATCACTATGGTTTTCTCTTGTATGTACACCCATTCATGATGCTTTTACATTCTCATTCTATAATTTTTCATATGTCCTTCTTTAAACTTCACATACGTGATAGTTCATACCTTTTAAAACATTGTTTCTTCAAATTTCCTCATTTTTTTCACTAATCTTGTTTTCCAACTTCAGTTCCAATCAGCAATGAATTCAGTTTAAAATGCCTAAATCATAACTGCTATTTCAGTATTACAATGAACTACAAACCACCTTTTAGCAAACCTTGCTCTACCAGCAAGTTAGTAGTTTTCCTTTCCCCCACCTTTTCTCATTACTTTCATAATTTTTAATTACTAAACAGTGTACATATTGTAAAGTTACATTCTAAAAATCTACTGATATATCAGGTAAATTCACTCTACTTAATTTCAATATTCATCCTCCATCATCTTTCCTAAAATTATGTCTCACTTTCAGATATTACTTAAAATTTAAGAATGCTATATAAATATAACATTAGAGTTCATTAAATGAGATCATAAAAACAGAGCTTCCAAAGTATCATCGGAAGTGCTGAATACAAATCTGTTCGCACAGATCTGAAATGCAGTCTGGAGAGCTGATCAACAAAGTGATTCACATTCCCCTCTTTAAGTTGAACAATAAATAAGTAGACAGCTATGACTGCAAAAGGTAAATTGTAGACCCTAGTCATTGGCCCTAAAGGTAGGTGAATGAACTTGTCCACTGTGAGCTCAAATGTCAAAATGTCAGAAGTAAATGCAAAGGATTAAGGGGTGAAACCTTCAAAAACATTCACTCTGAAAGAAATTTCTCTAAACTTCCCATCAAATGTAAATGCCTGTGGAGAATCTTTTTGAGGGGAGGAGGAAAATAACTTTTTGTAATGCACAAGGAGGGAATTTCATACTTGAATGTATATGTGTTCGTATGTAATTACCTGTTTATAATTACTTATTTGTACTACACAGGGAGGAACTTCTATACTCTTAAGTATGAGTGTGTGTGTGTAAATACCTATTATTATCATACGGGAAGGAAATTCTATATCTAGATCCAATCTCTTAAATTCTATCTTCTACAGAGTCCATAAAAAACCTTGTCCATCCCCAATATATTTTCAAAGGCAAAGCATAGCAAAAGTCTACTGTGGGTACAAGCATAAGACACTCTCAGGGTGAAATCGCTGTACATAAGATTGCTGAGAATAGCTTTTCTAAAGATGTGAGCACTAGCAACCCACCTCATGTGCCTCAGGCTATCTTGAGAGAACAATGTTCTTTCTTTACTCTTCCTGGCTGCCACTTCATTTATAAAATCTTACTTCTGGGCACTGTTTTTTTCCCCACCTCTACTTCAAGATAGTGAGCTCTTACCTTTTTGAGAAGGAGAAAGCCCAGACTCTTGCCTGGAAGCAAGAAAATGTACATACCCATAAGATTTCTAAGCACAATAGGCCCTAAAAAGCATGATCAGGAACCTGCTCCCTGTAACACCTCATCAGTATCTTGCCTCATTCAGATCAAGACCCTTTGGTACCAAAGCCTCGCCAATTTCATGCCCAAATGTCTGCAGATGGTAAGGAAGGCCAAAGGAGAGCTGAAAAAGTAATAAAATGCAAGTGTGCCATTACCTTTGAAAATGTGCGGGGAAGAAGACAAGGTTTCTTGCAGACAATGTATCAAATGATTTTTTAACCTTCTGTATGCTGTTCACATTCATAATTTCATCATTTAGTTTCCATCCACCAGTCATTCTATAAAAGTACTTTACAGCTTTTTTTAAGTTTCTACCTTCATATCATGTTATGGTGTCTGCTGCACTAGTCTTGCATTTTTCAAAGAACTACTTACTGATGACTTTATCAAACTGGGTTAAAAACTTACAGGTGGTGGTTAGATCACCCATGAATACGTTCTTCTAAGGTGGACAAATTCAAACTTTTTAACTTTTCCCAGTAACTCATCTCCCTTCTTATTCTGGTACTATCCCATCTTTGTTCCCATCCTCTGATCACTCCTCTTGACCTTCTGTATTAGAGCTTTGTGCTCCTTTAGGTGCACTGACCAATCTGAGAAGCATACTCTAGTTTTGGCCTAACATATGCTGTGAACAGTTTACTGAGTACATCCTTAACCATGTACCTAAATGCAACTGTATTATAAGCCAACAAAAAGGTTGTCTCCAATTCTCCTAAACTGGGGGAAATGGTGACCTTCTGTATTAGAGCTTCGTGCTCCTTTAGGTGCACTGACCAATCTGAGAAGCATACTCTAGTTTTGGTCTAATATATGCTGTGAACAGTTTACTGAGTACATCCTTAACCATGTACCTAAATGCAACTGTATTATAAGCCAACAAAAAGGTTGTCTCCAATTCTCCTAAACTGGGGGAAATGGTGACAGATTAGTAACAAAGTCAACATCCAAGTCCCTTTCCCACACAGATTCCTGCAGCTTATTTCCTGCAGAATAAGTTTTGCCTTCTTTAAATGTGTGTGAGTGTTAATCAGCAACTTTGGTCATGAAAGTACCCTCTGGTAACCCCATACAACGTTTCAAATACATATCCTTATTCTAAATACTTACCCCATGACCTGAGCACTCAAGAGCATTGTTATTAGTCTCACAATGTCCAGGCTCAATGTAGGGGTACAAAGATTCACAAGTCTGATTGACACATATCAGCTTTTCTCCACATGCTGTTCCATCATGCACCAACGTCCAGTCTCCACCCTTTCCATCATCACCCATTTCATAACGAACAGTCCTGGTGGTTTGGAGAAAGGGTGATAATAACATCAGTTGGCAGTCTTATTGAGAAATCTGCAAACAGGGATGAAAAACTAAATAAATTATTGGCCTCTGCAAACACTGCACTAGACTTGCCCTCTGCCAGTTGCCTGCTAAGGATGAGGCACTAAAGGCTAAGAAGCAGCACTGGAGTTCTTTAGTTATGGAGACTTTGTTGCCATGGCCATGCCTTTGAGGGAGTTCTAAATAGAACAGACATCAGAGATATAGATAGATAGGTAACCATCTTTGCCCTCCCAGATAATGTTCTCTCTTTCCACATATTCTTTTTAGTGCTCCAAGAACCTTCACACCCCCCCACACTTACCCTATGGTTTACTTCTACTTCAATGGTTCCATTTGCTGCCATGTCAATGCCCAGATATCCAAGACACTTCACTTCTTCCAAGTTTTCTCTACTCAAACTCACATCCAAGCTAACCTGTCTCTCACCCATGATGAACCTAATAAACTTGCTTTTATTTATATTCACTCTCAATTTTCTCCTTTCACACACTTCGAAAATCAATCACCATATTTTGCAGTTTCTTTCTCGAATCTGCCACCGTTGCAATATCATCAGCAAACAAGAACTGACTCACTTCCCATGCCCTCTCATCCCCCACATACATACTAAATATCTTAAGTGCAAACATAAAATGTGATGGGTAAACATTCAATAATTCTTTACAGCATGAACAATAAATATTATGGAACACTGGGGAACATTTGAGTATAGTTATGCAAGTTAATTATACACAAATATACTGTTATTACACTCACATATAAGTAAAAACAAAGTATTTACAGCACAAATGAAAACATTATACATGATGTCACAACATATCTAAGGAAGAATTTCCAAGTTTTTTATCTCAGGATTTTTGCCAAACACAGAACACGAGTCAGTTATTGAACACACAATGTGTTTAGTAAGACAATAATGAGCCCTCTCTAGGCCCTAAAACCCATTTTCTATGATACCAAAATCATCTGGTCTTCCTCTATAAGACAGCAAAGTACTAATATAGTTAGCTTGTCACCAATGAGTTAGAAATTCAATGGTTTTGGTGTGGGTGATCAGTCATGTGCTCTGCCTAGAAAATGCAAAAATTGGAAGCATGACAATGCTGAGCCCATCAGAAACAGGAACCAATGAATGTTGTGATGGCAGGCTCATGACTCCCTCTGCAACTGAGTATCAAGCCAAGTCTCCAGGGCCAATCTTACACACATTGCTTATGATTACTCAAGTGTGCTGTGCTTGTGCTTTCAATTTTTACTAATAGCTTTGCAGTACATGTGCAAAGTGAGTTCATCTTATTATGAAATGCAGCCAAATATATCAGGCTGCCCTCTGAGGAAAAAGAGGTATGTTAGCATTAGGAAAGTGTGAAATCATTGCAAAAATCTTGCCTGTTTGATTACACTGGTCAACAAAGATAGTGTCCCACTCATGGAAAAAGTATATGTTTCTTATGAATTTTTGCATGCTGAATCCAAATAGGTTTGCAGAATTTCTCTATTACCCATAGTTTTTTGTTCCAGCATACTCGCATATCATTACATACAGTACATATGTACGATTGCTCTATGGAGCATTTGAAACACAGCTATTTTCATTGCTTGTGAAGAGCAATAGTTTCTTTTTGAAAGCACAAGCCTAAATAAATGAGTCACCAGGGGCTGGAAATGTTGGGATATTCAAATCGTGCCCACTCCTGAGTAGCAGTTCTCTGTCAGTTGCAGGTTAGACCTCAGTGTGTAAACAGTGTCTTTTCCACTCTACTGACAGATTGTGTTTTTGCGTATTCAAGTGATGTGCTGATACCCCATCCACTATCATAACGTTGAGAAACTGTTTTTTTTTTTTTTTTTTTTGCTTTGTCGCTGTCTCCCGCGTTTGCGAGGTAGCGCAAGGAAACAGACGAAAGAAATGGCCCAACCCACCCCCATACACATGTATATACATACAAGTCCACACGCGCAAATATACATACCTACACAGCTTTCCATGGTTTACCCCAGACGCTTCACATGCCCTGATTCAATCCACTGACAGCACGTCAACCCCGGTATACCACATCGATCCAATTCACTCTATTCCTTGCCCTCCTTTCACCCTCCTGCATGTTCAGGCCCCGATCACACAAAATCTTTTTCACTCCATCTTTCCACCTCCAATTTGGTCTCCCACTTCTCCTCATTCCCTCCACCTCCGACACATATATCCTCTTGGTCAATCTTTCCTCACTCATTCTCTCCATGTGCCCAAACCATTTCAAAACACCCTCTTCTGCTCTCTCAACCACGCTCTTTTTATTTCCACACATCTCTCTTACCCTTACGTTACTTACTCGATCAAACCACCTCACACCACACATTGTCCTCAAACATCTCATTTCCAGCACATCCACCCTCCTGCGCACAACTCTATCCATAGCCCACGCCTCGCAACCACACAACATTGTTGGAACCACTATTCCTTCAAACATACCCATTTTTGCTTTCCGAGATAATGTTCTCGACTTCCACACATTCTTCAAGGCTCCCAGGATTTTCGCCCCCTCCCCCGCTTCCATGGTTCCATCCGCTGCCAGATCCACTCCCAGATATCTAAAACACTTTACTTCCTTCAGTTTTTCTCCATTCAAACTTACCTCCAAATTGACTTGACCCTCAACCCTACTGTACCTAATAACCTTGCTCTTGTTCACATTTACTCTTAACTTTCTTCTTTCACACACTTTACCAAACTCAGTCACCAGCTTCTGCAGTTTCTCATATGAATCAGCCACCAGCGCTGTATCATCAGCGAACAACAACTGACTCACTTCCCAAGCTCTCTCATCCACAACAGACTTCATACTTGCCCCTCTTTCCAAAACTCTTGCATTCACCTCCCTAACAACCCCATCCATAAACAAATTAAACAACCATGGAGACATCACACACCCCTGCCGCAAACCTACATTCACTGAGAACCAATCACTTTCCTCTCTTCCTACACGTACACATGCCTTACATCCTCGATAAAAACTTTTCACGGCTTCTAACAACTTGCCTCCCACACCATATATTCTTAATACCTTCCACAGAGCATCTCTATTAACACTATCATATGCCTTCTCCAGATCCATAAATGCTACATACAAATCCATTTGCTTTTCTAAGTATTTCTCACATACATTCTTCAAAGCAAACACCTGATCCACACATCCTCTACCACTTCTGAAACCACACTGCTCTTCCCCAATCTGATGCTCTGTACATGCCTTCACCCTCTCAATCAATACCCTCCCATATAATTTACCAGGAATACTTAACAAACTTATACCTCTGAAATTTGAGCACTCACTCTTATCCCCTTTGCCTTTGTACAATGGCACTATGCACGCATTCCGCCAATCCTCAGGCACCTCACCATGAGTCATACATACATTAAATAACCTTACCAACCAGTCAATAATACAGTCACCCCCTTTTTTAATAAATTCCACTGCAATACCATCCAAACCTGCTGCCTTGCCGGCTTTCATCTTCCGCAAAGCTTTTACTACCTCTTCTCTGTTTACCAAATCATTTTCCCTAACCCTCTCACTTTGCACACCACCTTGACCAAAACACCCTATATCTGCCACTCTATCATCAAACACATTCAACAAACCTTCAAAATACTCACTCCATCTCCTTCTCACGTCACCACTACTTATCACCTCCCCATTTGCGCCCTTCACTGAAGTTCCCATTTGCTCCCTTGTCTTACGCACTTTATTTACCTCCTTCCAGAAGATCTTTTTATTCTCCCTAAAATTTAATGATACTCTCTCACCCCAACTCTCATTTGCCCTTTTTTTTACCTCTTGCACCTTTCTCTTGACCTCCTGTCTCTTTCTTTTATACATCTCCCACTCAATTGCATTTTTTCCCTGCAAAAATCGTCTAAATGCCTCTCTCTTCTCTTTCACTAATAATCTTACTTCATCATCCCACCCTTTCTAATCAACCCACCTCCCACTCTTCTCATGCCACAAGCATCTTTTGTGCAATCCATCACTGATTCCCTAAATACATCCCATTCCTCCCCCACTCCCCTTACTTCCATTGTTCTCACCTTTTTCCATTCTGTACTCAGTCTCTCCTGGTACTTCCTCACACAAGTCTCCTTCCCAAGCTCACTTACTCTCACCACCCTCTTCACCCCAACATTCACTCTTCTTTTCTGAAAAGCCATACAAATCTTCATCTTAGCCTCCACAAGATAATGATCAGACATCCCTCCAGTTGCACCTCTCAGCACATTAACATCCAAAAGTCTCTCTTTCGCGCGCCTGTCAATTAACACGTAATCCAATAACGCTCTCTGGCCATCTCTCCTACTTACATATGTATACTTATGTATATCTCGCTTTTTAAACCAGGTATTCCCAATCACCAGTCCTTTTTCAGCACATAAATCTACAAGCTCTTCACCATTTCCATTTACAACACTGAACACCCCATGTATACCAATTATTCCCTCAACTGCCACATTACTCACCTTTGCATTCAAATCATCCATCACTATAACCCGGTCTCGTGCATCAAAACCACTTACACACTCATTCAGCTGCTCCCAAAACACTTGCCTCTCATGATCTTTCTTCTCATGCCCAGGTGCAAATGCACCAATAATCACCCATCTCTCTCCATCAACTTTCAGTTTTACCCATATTAATCGAGAAGTTACTTTCTTACATTCTATCACATACTCCCACAACTCCTGTTTCAGGAGTACTGCTACTCCTTCCCTTGCTCTTTTCCTCTCACTAACCCCTGACTTTACTCCCGAGACATTCCCAAACCACTCTTCCCCTTTACCCTTGAGCTTCGTTTCACTCAGAGCCAAAACATCCAGGTTCCTTTCCTCAAACATACTACCTAACTCTCCTTTTTTCACATCTTGGTTACATCCACACACATTTAGACACCTCAGTCTGAGCCTTTGAGGAGGATGAGCACTCCTCGCGTGACTCCTTCTTCAGTTTCCCATTTTAGAAAGTTAAAAAAATACAAGGAGGGGAGGATTTCTGGCCTCCCGCTCCCGTCCCCTCTAGTCGCCTTCTACGACACGCGAGGAATGCGTGGGAAGTATTCTTTCACCCCTATTCCCAGGGATAATATACATATATATGCATATACACTGTGTAAATAATCCAATTCTTTCTGTTACATCTGTGATGCATTGATATTCATATTGCAAAAAATGGTCTTTCACACCCCTCATTACAAAATGCTAAGAGCACTACTTTGGTTGTAAAGTGGGTGACCAGAATATAGGTTGGGCCCCCCATATTTATTGTGTCACGTGTCAGGCTTTTCACAGCATGGGCAAAAAGCTCACGCCATATGCTTTTTGCAATTCCTATGGTTTGGAGAGAACCCAAAGATCGTGCTTTTGCCTGACAAATATAAATGGTATAACATCAAAATCCAAGCAAACACTGTTAAATATCCTAATTCATCATCTGCTATGAGGTCAGTGCCTCATAGTCAGGAATCACCTGTACCACAGCCTCCAAGAAACATGACACTGAGTGACGATGAGTCTAGCGATCAGAAAGTGGACCAATTAAAGGACAATAGGGATCCAACATTTTAAACCACATATGCCGAGTCAAGGAGATCTTAATGATCTCATCCGCGATTTAAAGTTGTGTGAGAAACAAGACGAACTTTTGGGTTCCAGGTTTAAGGGCTGGAATCTTCTCCAGAATGAAACTAAAGTTTGTTTTTATTATGATTACTAATGTCGTTTTCAAAGCATTTTTCTCCCTTGAAGATGGCCTGGCATTTTGCAATGATGTTCATTCTGTTGTGAAGGCACTTGGCCAAGAATATAACACAGATGAGTGGCGCTTGTTTACTGACTCATCATAAGTAAGCTTGAAAGTGCTTCTACTCGACAATGGAAATAAGTTCCCCTCTGTTTCTCTGGCTCATGCAGCTAACATGGAATAACTGTATGATAACATGAAGCTCCATTTGGAAAAAATTAAGTACGGGGACTTTAAGTATTATGTGTGAGGTGAACTAAAGGTTGTGGCACTTTTACTCGAAATGCAACTTGTTTACACGAAGTTCTGTTGTTTCCTTTGTGAGTGTGACAGCCAGGACAAGATAACTCATTATGCAAAGGAAGTGTGGCCAAAACAAACATCACTGACTCCAAGGATAGAGATTGTCATCAATCCTCCTCTTGCTGATCCTGAGAAAATTCATCTACCTCCTTTACACATTAAGCTTGGGTTGATGAAGAACTTCATCAAAAGTATGGATAAACTGGCCATGGATTCACATATCTGAGGAATAAATACCTCAGAACCAGTGATGTAAAAGACAAGGATGTTATCTTCATAGGACCACATATCAGGGAACTGCTTTGAGATGAAAAGTTCAATGAAGAGCTAAATGATGTTGAAAAACTGCATGGCTGTCATTTTACAGAGTGTGCAAAGATTTTTTGGGAATCACAGACTACAAAACTACTGTGATGTCGTAAAAGATCTAGTGACTTCATCCAAAGCTCTGGGGTGCAATATGGGTCTAAAAATTAACTTTTTGGACTCACACTTAAGACTTTTTCCCAAAAAATCTTGGGGCAGTCAATGATGAGCACAGTGAAAGATTTCACCAGGTCATTTTGGACATACAAAACAGTACCATGGAAACTGGAGCCCCTCGTTAGCAGGTTACTGCTGGACACTAAGTAGGGATGTTCCTGAGGCCATATATAGCCAAAAATTTTAGAGGCAAATTTTTAAGTGTAATACCAGGAAGCAGGAGGCTGGAAATCTTCCCCTCCCATTTTTTAATTTTCCAAAAGAAGGAACGGAGAAGGGGGTCAAGTGAGGATATTTTCTCTAAGGCTCAGTCCTCTGTTCTTAACACTACCTTGCTAATGTGGGTAATGGCAAATATGTATAAAAAAAATAAGCCTTATCTATGAACAACATACTCTTATTGTAATATTTAATTACTCTGTCCCTTAGAAAAATTCTAAAAACAAAGAAGAATTCACTGTAAAAGGTACATTATGCTCCACCTATTTTTGTTCGAAGGAAAAAAAAATTTTGACCAGCGTTATCATTATCATACTATTTGATAGAAATGATCTCTTCTCCTACACTATTCTAATAATCTGCAACAAAATAACCCTTCAAAATAGGACCAAATTCAACAAAATCTATCAGTTTTTTTTATGATATTTTCACTATTTACTTCCACAAAACTTTGATGCTTGTTTTCTCACATTCAAATTCAGCATGCTCATCAATGACATTCTTAATACTTCATGTATGTAACCACACTCTAAACACACACAAAATATCTAGTTACAAAATACCTCCACTACCAGTAAAGTTAAGAATGCTTTTAACCTAGTTTTTAAAAATTCACGAGGTAAATTATACACAGAACTATACATACTCATATACATATAAATATATTTTTTTCACACATACTTGCCATTTCCTGCATTAGCAAGGTAGTGCCAAGAACAGAGGACCAAGCCCCAGAGGGAACATCCTAATTTGGCCCCCTTCTCTAGAGAAGTTCCTTCCTTTGGAAAATTGAAAATGAGAGGGGAGGATTTCCAGTCCCCTGCTCCCTCCCCTTTTAGTCGCCTTCTACAACATGCAGGTAATACATGGGAAGTATTCTTTCTCCCCTATCCCCAGGGATTCCCCATACATATATACAATGAAAGCTAAAGAATCCAAACAATTTGGAGCCAAGCAGTGTCTAAACTCCTGAAAATTACTTACTTTTGAGTGAATCTCCAATCAAATCAATTCCATCCATAATTTAAGGTCAAAGCAATCAAATAGCTGTATTAAATAAATCAATGCACTAATCAGAACATAAAGACTGTCATCATGACTTATCAAGACTCCCTCATCCTCTCTGTTCTTTTCTACCCACCAGACAACTATAATGTGATCTTCTGAGTGTTAACAGGCAATATTCTGAGATCCAGTATGTGACATGAGAATACACTTCATACATCTGCATACAAATTATTGATCTATGTTAAAGAAAAGTCTTCAAAAATGTTTAAGCAAGAATTTCAAAACTTAAAACCAAACAGGGGAGAGTTAAAAGAGCTAGTCTTTAACTAAAAACCTTCTTGCAGAATAATAAAAGAAATGAAGGAAATGGCCTTAAAACTTCCAGAGCCATCAACTGCATGGTATTCACAGAACAGAAAGAAAGAAAGAGAAAGAAAAAAAAGATGGACTCACTTGCACTCATATTCCTGTCCACCCATAGCGACAATGGTACGGGAGTAACTCTGATCCATGTTAGGTGTAACTGGGTGCTGCATCCCATGCTGGCACTGCAATGTTCCACACATGATGTTCCTGCGCAAAAAAATAAGACATAACCAGGATGATGCCAAGTGGCTACGTTCTTCAACATTTACAACAAACATTTGTTCTACCTTAAGTTATGCTTTACCTGCCTGGTTATCCCCTTTCTCCAAAGAAAACATAAATACAAACCAGACAAAACAGATTATCAAAACAATCACCGGTTTCTCTGCTACCACAAACACCCTACACCAGCACAACAAAACCAAAATACTTCCAATACAGTTCCACCTTAACATGTTTGGCACCAAAGTCTTTGCAATGGCTCCAGCTCCCTCCCCTTCAAACTACTACATAACCAATCACCTAACTCCATGCAGAGAGAAAGCACTCACCCCTGCTCCATACTTCAGCGACCTATTGTCATAGATCCCCAAAATCTCACAAAACATTGCAATGAAAAGATATATTCACACATGAATGATGTGACAAACATTTAAAAAACAGCCCCTAATGCAATCAAACTGCACTCCACAGCTCACCTGATGCTAAACTCCCCAGACACACTTTCTCCTCTGGTCTGGGCATTAACCAACTCACCAACATTACAAACTCCAATTCAACATATCATGATGAACCTTAATGCTCAAGAGGCAACTTTCATGCTAAAGACATTGTGCAGTTGCTCCTCAGAGTGTCCTGTATTCACCCCTAAGAGACTAAAACATATCTCCACTGCACTTTTTAACCCAATGACAGTTGCTGTGCCATATATGGCATGGGGCACCTCTGGCAGTTGGTTGCAAGTGTGCTGAATGGAGAATAAAAAAATCCTAGGTGTGGTATACAGCAAAATGAGTCAAGAATCAACTACTGGCAACTCATATGATGTTTCTATATTCTTTGCCCAATTTTTTACTCAATTGCTCTGTAACCATCAAAATGCCATGGGAAATAGCATCATTTTTGTCCTGACTAGGCAGCAAAAAGAAAAGGTATACAGATATTTTTTTCTTTTATAGTTAGATGAGATGGCACAGGCAACTGAATGCCCAAATATAAGTTGCCTATGTAGACAACTAATCAGAAGGATGTCAGTCATATCTGAATTTGAATATGAGTGTGAAAGACAATGAGAAAAATATGGAGCATTCAAAACTGTCAAAGACTACTTGGATACAAACAGACGCTCCAGTACCCAAAAGAGTACAGAGCGATGAAGATGGAACACATGAAATGGAACCAAGCAATGAATATCATCTTGCATGAAAAAAATAATTGGAATATAAACACAAGAAGGACTTGGGGCTCACAATCATTTAACCTGTATCCAGTAAATAACTTGAGGAAAGACAATAAAAAGGTGAAATATGTTCAAGTCAGTTTTCATACCGATAAATATCTATGTATAAACTGACCCAAAATAGTGCATACATCATCAATATCTTCACTCCAGTTATCATATGAACACAGGTTTGCTTCAGAGGATCCAGTGGTAGGAACCAAAAAATGTAGCTAATGATGGGATCTAAGATACTGTTACAGATCAGTAATCTGAGACTTGCCCATGCTAAAAAAGAAGAGGACAAGGGTAAACATGAGACGTTCTATGTGTGTTGCTGCATCTAATAATGTCAACATTGGTAATTCTTTGAAATACGGTAGAAGTGATGAACTAGAGAACACAACAGTAATAAAAGGAGAGATGTGCCTACAATAATAAGAAATGCTAATACATCTAATAGCTGATGAACTGAAAAAGGTAAGTGAAGGAGTACTGAATGCAGGAAAGAGTGAGATATTCAAGAAAAAGAGATTGTTCTCATCAGCATAAAACTTCCTCTCCATAAGAAGAAACAGATAATTGCAAATAAGTAACCACAGACGCATGTACCATAAGAGCTACTAGATATGTGTGGTCCTCCACAAAGACTGACGAATTCCAGTAGTTATGACCACTAACCTACTTATAATCTACTTACCTCTAAGTTGCTTATTCTCAGTGAATGGATATAGCACCCACAAGGATACACTTCGAGTCCATAAATAGGAAATTTAGCTATTTTAGTTATCATGCAAAAAGGAGCCAATCTCAAGACAGGCACTTGGACAGACAAACAGAATTCTGGGAAATATAAAAATAATAAGTTGTTGTTTTCAAATGAAAATGCTGATATCTAAAATCGTCAGTAAAAAAAAAAAGATTTACAAAAACAAAGTTTTGTGAAATTTTCTTAAGAGATAGATAAAGCAACACACACATGTTTCAAGGGAAATCAAATGGGTGCAGGATCTAAATTTCTCCAAGAAAGGTTGCACTAGCTCTTAATACGACTATCATCAAACCAGTAAAATGACCTAAACCAATAACATAATCAGAAGAAAGGTAAAATACAAATAGGATGAAAAACAAACTGGAAGGTAAAGAAACCAAGCTCACATAAAAATCATTACAAACAGCCATAATATTATCCAATTACTTACTGTACTCTAGGATATGACTTTCTTTAGTATAACATTAATAAAATTTCATTTTCATCCTAATTTCTATTTTCATACTTACCCAAGTTCACATTTGATGTATGAACCATTATGGTGGCGGCCACAGTTGCCATAGATGACACCATCTACATTAAACTGCTTGTAGCATGTCTCATCTGAAGCCTGACCACCTAAAGGGAAGATATATTTCCTTCTAGTAACATCTTTACAGTTAATGGGTAAAATTCCTTTTATATAAAATAAAATTAATCTTGGAGAGAGTGCCATTTCAATTACAGAAAGCATAAATAACCTCTGGAGTGGACTGAAATCTAACTGTCTTCTTCTATTTAACTGTTAAGCTTACGAAAATACCATATGTGATGAAGAAATTAACATTATGAGAGAGGCAAATTTCTATACATTTCTTTTTCCATTTGGTAATATACAAGGATAAATGACTATAAAAAACATATAAACATCTAAGAATACATAAAGATAATACATTAAAAATTTGAAGGACCTTCCTAGGAACTGAGATATGAGTTAATATTTTTATAAGGGCATATATAACAAAAATTGCAGATAAAAACATTTATATCAGTGAAAATATGAGCCTTTTAATACAACCACTGGCAAATGAAAATTAACTCTGACACTCCAGCTACAAGAAAACCTGACAAACATCGTAAGTGCAACAAGAACATCAGGAAAAACTCATGGAAAACGAGTTTTAAAGCATATGGACCGAGATCAAGGAGTTCACCTATTGCACAGAGTATGTAGTATAAGTGAGGAGATGAATTATGAAAAATGGCTATCCAGAACCCTTGTATATTGGTAGGAATAACAAAATACCAAACAAGAGAACAGGGCTAGCACCATTAGTCGTAGTTTAATAATCTGTTATACTGCCAAATTTTGTGACTGCAAGCAATCCAGAGAAACTATGCCACTGACTTTTAGGATGATTTAACTACTAGCAGATTTTGTGGTCAAAATGAAATCAAGAGTATGAAGAAGATAAGAATCTTTGACAAAATCTAGAATCTAGAGGAGCAAAAACAGGATCATGGTGTCAATAATGGTATAACATTCTCTTACTTCCCAAAAAGAGAAGCTGTAATATTACAGGTTCTCTTACTTCCCAAAAAGAGAAGCTGTAATATTACAGGTTATATCAAAATTTCAAGAATTCTAATATACATTGGTTGGAGAAACAACATTCAAAACAACCTTCACTACATCTAATGCAGCAAAAAATAAGAAGGATCAGCTTGGATTTGTAAAACATGGTTAAATTCTAAATAACTGAGCAGTAATATGCCTGTCATGACAAATAATGGAATAATCTGTATTATCACTGAGCTAGCAGTATGATGAAGTGCTTGAATACCTGGATAAATAGATCCGTATGAAAATCTTCATCATCATTTAGTTAACTGATAATATATCCATTTTCTGACTAGGGTGAGTGTTTTATAGATGGACTGAAAGTACCTGGCAGATCATTAGAAACAGTAAGATAAAAAACTGTTATGTCTTATAAAGAAATATATTGCGTCTCGAACTCCAAAGGAAAATATCTTTCAAGCCATTCTTCCCACCCTTTTCATGTCCTACTCGTTCAGTGGTTTGCAATACATTTTAACACCATAATAACATAAACGCTAAATCTGATTTATCTACTTTATCTTGCTACCACTGCTTCATATATACAGGTAATCTCAGTTACAAGAGAAAAATATCTGTCTTTCAAGTACAATATTCTCTTATTCACTATGATGCAAGCTTAATGGTCTCTGCTTCATTTACACAACAACAAATATGTCAATATCAATTCTTCAATGACCCTAATTTACACAGGTTAGAAGAGGTGAAAAATAACAGCAGCAGAGATGTACAGTTCTATGCAGAGTATCTCTGAAATTAACAGGAAAAATGAAAATACTAGAAGGAAATGTACGGTGAAGTAAAGAATTCTGGAGGTGATTGGTATGTAATGATCATATGGAATGTATGGCATATGATATCTGGTTAAAGGTAAAATAAGGAGAGGCAACTTAAGAAGAAATGGAAATGTACCATGAGATGATCCATTACAAGTAAGGATATTTCACATGAGGATACAATTAGAATACTTTGGGATTAGACACAATGGAATAATTTCTGTGCAGAAGTGTTGTGAGTGGAAATCATTAGTTACTACTACACTTGTAATATTTGCCTGCTATAAAACAAGCTAAAGGGAGTGCCCCACCAGGCAAGTATCCAACCAGAACATTCCTGTCACCCTGAATGGCCAATAGCTTCCACTCAACAAAACACTAACTATTCAGAGCATCACATACAACACACACCTGATATCTAATCCCACACCAAAAACATCAACACGAATGCAAAAAAAAACTAAATGCCCTCAGAACACCAACTGGTACCAGATCTGGACAAGAAAAAGAATCCTTTTGTATCCTCTACAAGTAATTCATCCACTCCAACTTAAGCTATACCTCACCTGCCTAGTCATCTACCCTGTCAAAAGCAAATTTAAAAAAGCTACAAACTATACAAAAAGAGCACTCAGAACAATCATTGGCTGCTTACAAACTACAAACACTGAAAATAATGATCCTCCCGACACATTCTCAACTTAGATGCTTGGCACTCAATTCTGTGAAACAACATGAAACCCTTCACATCCAAAACACTCCATAACTAATCACCAACCCTGAAATAGAAATAAAAAGCTTACACCTGCTTCACATTTCAGCATACCATGCTTACAAAACCCCCCATCCTAAACAAATAGGATAAAACATATACACAGTGAAATATCTCAACAAGCCTTCAAAAATTACTTTCCCAAATCAGTTTTAAATGCCACCACACCAAACATAAACCCAACTAAAACTACATTCCCCACAAATATATGTATTACACTTTCTCGTTTGTACACTAGACACCATCATTCTCTATAACATCACAAATAGTGATTCAACATACACTCCTTTACGCCCATGATGTAACTGCCACAAAGAAGATGCTGAAAACTCATCCGCTCTTCCTACATATATACACACACAGAATCACTTTATGACCTAGGCTCCTGCCCAGTGAACAAGGTTGGTTTCTTGAACATTGCAGCAGCCTATAGAAAACAGAGGAGCCCTTTAGGGCAGGTAGGTTAGGAAAAAAAAAAATCAGGTACTATCCTTCTCAGCACAAGAAAAAGAACATATAGTTGTGCCAACAAGGGAAAACCTATACTAATTGGAGAGTAAAGAACAATTTGAAACAACTCTCAATCACCCAGCACATGGGAGGTGGAGGTGAGATAAAAAAAGAATACATGAGAAAATACCGGAAAAATGGAAAACGTCAAGAACATGCCAACACTTGAAACAACTGCTGAAGGACTTTATGTACTGTCTGTGTATAAAAGAGGACTGAAGTACCAGACCTTACATGAAAATATGAAAAAACTCCAAGACTGTAGATGGCCTCAGCATACATTTACATGGAAAATGTAGATGAAGAGAAGATGGAGAGAGATGCAATGCAGTCAAAAGGATACACAATTACTCTGCGGGAAAGAGTAGGCTTAAAGTGTGTGTAAGACTAATCACTCCTGTTGACAAAAAAAAACTCACAAGGCAATGCTTCCAAAACAACTGATACCAACTAACTTACTAAAAAGAAAGCAGCATTAGGTACATTATCCTTTACAAACATCCTCTGTCATCCTCACATCTAAAATCTTTCAGATCTACTGAGCTTTCATGGGAGAGAATCATATAATTCTTTCTGAGCTCTAAAATAAAGAAAAAAAAAATCTAAGGTTATATGTATGTCAAACTTGATATGCAGATCAATTTGTAACCATTCAAGTTTTTTAGAATTACTCATTCTTCATCAAACATACGTGTTCCTTTTAAAAAAAATAAATGAGAAGAGTACTGTTAAACTCACCATAACCCCAAATTAGCTCACACTGATTATTAAGTGTAGGGCAAATACCCTTGAAGCAGTAGCCCTTTCCATTACCACATTTGTTGCCAGTTTTTTTGTATATGTCCATGGGGCAGCTTCCATGTAGTCCATTACAAAATTCTGGAATATCACATTCAGTTTGGGCTTTGCGACACAAGTAGCCTTTTCGGCGCAGCTGTAAGGGATAAAACTACATAATTATCTTGTTTTGCTTTTATCAAGCACTACTGAGAATCATAATCATCTTGTTTCACTTTTATCAAGCACTAATGAGAATCAAACAAATAAATTACGGTTATAGCTTTTGCCACATCTTCAAAGGAAGACAATAATTCTATAATTGTTCTATAAGACAAAGTATAGTCACAGTATCTTACCCGGCAATTATCACAGCAAGGACCTGAGGCACATTCAGCCTCTAGTTTCAGACGACACGTAAGGGGATCACAGCATGGGTCAATGAGGTCACACTTCTCCCTTGGTCCACAATCGCATTGTTCGCCCTCATCCACTATCCCATTGCCACACTCATAAGACTATGACATGGAATAGTTAACATCAACACATAAAACTGATTGTAAATAACAAAAAAAAGAAAACTTCTAATTTTGCAAGAAGTGTATAAAGTTCTAAGTACCCTGCCTGGTATACTTAAAACTGACTTTTTCTGTTTTTGCAAAAAAGAAACTTCTTACAGTGGAAATTCAGTTTCTTGAAAGGAACTACAAAAAGCAATATTAGCCTTTATTCTTTATCCTTGTCATAATAAATATGTTCTTGATTATCCCTTGATATTTCTTCCTAAGATATACAATTATGCTATAGCAAAATTAGTCCAATAATGTCCTGCTTTTTGCTGTTTGGTTATTTTCAAGTCATAACTCAGAAACAATACAGTCACCCCCTTTTTTAAAAAGGGGGTGACTGTATTGTTGACTGGTTGGTAAGGTTATTTAATGTATGTATGACTCATGGTGAGGTGCCTGAGGATTGGCGGAATGCGTGCATAGTGCCATTGTACAAAGGCAAAGGGGATAAGAGTGAGTGCTCAAATTACAGAGGTATAAGTTTGTTGAGTATTCCTGGTAAATTATATGGGAGGGTATTGATTGAGAGGGTGAAGGCATGTACAGAGCATCAGATTGGGGAAGAGCAGTGTGGTTTCAGAAGTGGTAGAGGATGTGAGGATCAGGTGTTTGCTTTGAAGAATTATTTTTTATTTTATTATTATACTTTGTCGCTGTCTCCCGCGTTTGCGAGGTAGCGCAAGGAAACAGACGAAAGAAATGGCCCAACCCCCCCCCCCATACACATGTATATACATACGTCCACACACGCAAATATACATACCTACACAGCTTTCCATGGCTTACCCCAGACGCTTCACATGCCCTGCTTCAATCCACTGACAGCACGTCAACCCCGGTATACCACATCGCTCCAATTCACTCTATTCCTTGCCCTCCTTTCACCCTCCTGCATGTTCAGGCCCCGATCACACAAAATCTTTTTCACTCCATCTTTCCACTTCCAATTTGGTCTCCCTCTTCTTGTTCCCTCCACCTCCGACACATATATCCTCTTGGTCAATCTTTCCTCACTCATCCTCTCCATGTGCCCAAACCACTTCAAAACACCCTCTTCTGCTCTCTCAACCACGCTCTTTCTATTTCCACACATCTCTCTTACCCTTACGTTACTCACTCGATCAAACCACCTCACACCACACATTGTCCTCAAACATCTCATTTCCAGCACATCCATCCTCCTGCGCACAACTCTATCTATAGCCCACGCCTCGCAACCATACAACATTGTTGGAACCACTATTCCTTCAAACATACCCATTTTTGCTTTCCGAGATAATGTTCTCGACTTCCACACATTCTTCAAGGCCCCCAGGATTTTCGCCCCCTCCCCCACCCTATGATCCACTTCCGCTTCCATGGTTCCATCCGCTGCCAGATCCACTCCCAGATATCTAAAACACTTCACTTCCTCCAGTTTTTCTCCATTCAAACTCACCTCCCAATTGACTTGACCCTCAACCCTACTGTACCTAATAACCTTGCTCTTATTCACATTTTGTATGTAGCATTTATGGATCTGGAGAAGGCATATGATAGAGTTGATAGAGATGCTCTGAGGAAGGTATTAAGAGTATATGGTGTGGGAGGAAAGTTGTTAGAAGCAGTGAAAAGTTTTTATCGAGGATGTAAGGCATGTGTACGTGTAGGAAGAGAGGAAAGTGATTGGTTCTCAGTGAATGTAGGTTTGCGGCAGGGGTGTGTGATGTCTCCATGGTTGTTTAATTTGTTTATGGATGGGGTTGTTAGGGAGGTAAATGCAAGAGTCTTGGAAAGAGGGGCAAGTATGAAGTCTGTTGGGGATGAGAGAGCTTGGGAAGTGAGTCAGTTGTTGTTCGCTGATGATACAGCGCTGGTGGCTGATTCATGTGAGAAACTGCAGAAGCTGGTGACTGAGTTTGGTAAAGTGTGTGGAAGAAGAAAGTTAAGAGTAAATGTGAATAAGAGCAAGGTTATTAGGTACAGTAGGGTTGAGGGTCAAGTCAATTGGGAGGTGAGTTTGAATGGAGAAAAACTGGAGGAAGTGAAGTGTTTTAGATATCTGGGAGTGGATCTGGCAGCGGATGGAACCATGGAAGCGGAAGTGGATCATAGGGTGGGGGAGGGGGCGAAAATTCTGGGGGCCTTGAAGAATGTGTGGAAGTCGAGAACATTATCTTGGAAAGCAAAAATGGGTATGTTTGAAGGAATAGTGGTTCCAACAATGTTGTATGGTTGCGAGGCGTGGGCTATGGATAGAGTTGTGCGCAGGAGGATGGATGTGCTGGAAATGAGATGTTTGAGGACAATGTGTGGTGTGAGGTGGTTTGATCGAGTGAGTAACGTAAGGGTAAGAGAGATGTGTGGAAATAAAAAGAGCGTGGTTGAGAGAGCAGAAGAGGGTGTTTTGAAGTGGTTTGGGCACATGGAGAGAATGAGTGAGGAAAGATTGACCAAGAGGATATATGTGTCGGAGGTGGAGGGAACGAGGAGAAGAGGGAGACCAAATTGGAGGTGGAAAGATGGAGTGAAAAAGATTTTGTGTGATCGGGGCCTGAACATGCAGGAGGGTGAAAGGAGGGCAATGAATAGAGTGAATTGGAGCGATGTGGTATACCGGGGTTGACGTGCTGTCAGTGGATTGAATCAAGGCATGTGAAGCGTCTGGGGTAAACCATGGAAAGCTGTGTAGGTATGTATATTTGCGTGTGTGGACGTATGTATATACATGTGTATGGGGGGGGGGGTTGGGCCATTTCTTTCGTCTGTTTCCTTGCGCTACCTCGCAAACGCGGGAGACAGCGACAAAGTATAATAAAAAAAAAAAATAAACTCAGAAAGTATGAATGGCAGCGCTTCCCCTGACAATCCCAAGCTAAAAGCCAAGTCAATACATATTGTTTCTGAATTACTATTTAAAGGATAAACAATAAATTCAGATGAATTTGTTCTAAGATGGTAAAACTCGGGAAGTATGAGCATTTGTGGCTTTGCCAAAAATTCTGGTTCTGACTTGATATACACAAAGCAAGACTGCATTACTTCATTAAGTCCTCCCAAACATAGTGGGTGAAAAACAAGTGATGTATGGGGAGAAAGAGGTACAGGCACAAGGAAAACCCTAATTCTATTTCTGTTGATGCTGGGAACAATGAAAGAGCGTAGCAGTAAGAAGACTAAGACTTTTACTCTGCTGGAGCCATTTATGTTCAAATTGCTCCTTAGTCTTGCTTTCAAAAAGTAATCATCTTTGCTTCTTTACAGAGGTTTTCCACTTTACTGACATGAATGTCACCACATTTTATGTTTATTTCTTAAACTATCCAGAAGTTATAGTTCTTGGAACTCCTTTATTGAAAAGCCAATATTCAATTTGTCTAAGAAAGTTCAGATATTTTTTCATTGTCTGAGGAGTGCTAGAACAGTATTTATGATCCATGTGAATGGTGATGGAGCTCTGTTTATGCTGTTAATATGCCAAGATTATGAACTTGTACAAATTTTGGGTTCAAAAACTTTAACAGGATAGGATATCTTTCAAATGTTGCTGAGAACAGAAAACATTAATAATATGCTGTTACAATATCATTACATGCTAATGCTAAAATAATCATATGCTACTACAAAAATGCCTATCCAAGTAAACAGACAGATGTGAATGAAGTGTGAAATCTAATTCTTTAGGAAGCACAGTGAAACATCATTAAACCAGTGTATCATAGTTCAGCAACTCCCATGTTTCATTAAAAAAACTTACAGTAATATATAAGACAATTAATACTTAGAAAAAATAGCATACACTATGGTCTAATTGAAGAGCTAGCACTTCCCTAGGATGCCAAGTCCTGACAAAGTTGTATGTTGAAATGGTGTGGACAAGTTGCTAATACAAAGATATATATATGTATATCTAATCTATGTACATCTTAAACTTAAGGTTCAAGTAATTTATTGCAAAATGTAATAATATAACAGATAAAACAATAATTAATACCAAGAATTTCATCAAATATAAAGAATGTTCTTGAATAATCATCTGTGCTTCTGTATCATTTAAGCTAACCCACAGACTCTATCAGGGATGGTACATTTTATTGGCAATGTCAACTGTGGAGCCTCTTATCAGGCATGGCATACTGGTGGAATCAACGGTTGAACCTCTATCATGCATGGTATACTGGAGGGGTTAACCAATGGGGTTAACCAATGAGTCCTAATCAAGCACAGTATACTGATGGAGTCAACCATGGAGCCTCCATCAGGCATAGTATACTGGCAGGATCAACCATGGAACCTCTATCAGGAGTAGTGTCCTAGCATGGTCAACCGTGGAGCCTTTATCAGGCACAGGCATGGTATAAGGATGGGGTCAACTGTGGAGCATCTATCAGACATACAGTAGAACACTGGTAGGGTTAACCATGGAGCCTATTTACATACTTCACCTAGCTACAGTATCAAGAATCTATTGGCTCAATTAATGACTTGTTTCATTACAGTAGTGTACATCTTGATATCTAGTACAGTATATATCAACTCCTTCACTCATGCATTTTTCACTGAAGTGCTCAAAAAAAAAAATCTTAAATACATCTTGTTGTATGGTTGCGAGGCGTGGGCTATGGATAGAGTTGTGCGCAGGAGGGTGGATGTGCTGGAAATGAGATGTTTGAGGACAATATGTGGTGTGAGGTGGTTTGATTGAGTAAGTAATGTAAGGGTAAGAGAGATGTGTGGAAATAAAAAGTGTGGTTGAGAGAGCAGAAGAGGGTGTTTTGAAATGGTTTGGGCACATGGAGAGAATGAGTGAGGAAAGATTGACCAAGAGGATATATGTGTCGGAGGTGGAGGGAACGAGGAGAAGTGGGAGACCAAATTGGAGGTGGAAAGATGTAGTGAAAAAGATTTTGAGTGATGGGGGCCTGAACATGCAGGAGGGTGAAAGGTGGGCAAAGAATAGAGTGAATTGGATCGATGTGGTATACCGGGGTCGACAAGCTGTCAATGGATTGAATCAGGGCATGTGAAGCGTCTGGGGTAAACCATGGAAAGTTCTGTGGGGCAAGGATGTGGAAAGGGAGCTGTGGTTTCGGGCATTATTACATGACAGCCAGAGACTGAGTGTGAACGAATGGGGCCTTTGATGTCTTTTCCTAGCGCTAACTCGCACACATAAGGGGGGAGGGGGATGTTATTCCATGTGTGGCGAGGTGGCAATGGGAATAAATAAAGGCAGACAGTATGAATTATGTACATGTGTATATATGTATATGTTTGTGTGTGTATATATATGTGTACATTGAGATGTATAGGTATGTATATTTGCGTGTGTGGACGTGTATGTATATACATGTGTATGGGGGTGGGTTGGGCCATTTCTTTTGTCTGTTTCCTTGTGCTACCTCGCAAACGCGGGAGACAGCGACAAAGCAAAATAATAAATAAATAAAAAATATACATATCAACAAATTAGCAAATTAAAAAAAAACATTTCTTACAAACGTCATAATTCTTAATATACATTGCATTATTCCTTATTCTTTAAACAAATGCTTAGCTAGGACGTCCTTGGTCTAATAAGGGAAGGAGTTGAATAGTTCAACTTTTTCAGTATATTTTCTTCAATGGATGATTAAGTTAGTAAAAAAGTGCTGTAAATTAGATTACTATATTCTATTAATAAATCTAGGATGCTTTTTCTGACTTTACTGTTTGCTAAACCTACACAATCCTTGGAAATACTTACCATCTATATTCCGCAAAAAAATTTAATCTGGCAATTGGTTCATCCTAACCATTCTGAACTAAACACAATTCAATGTGTAAATAACACTGAAAAATTTCATTAGCGATAAAATATCTCAAAACATCTATCTATCATTCTTATCCATAATTCTAAATAAACTGAAATGATTAAAGTCACTCAACCTAATGACTCATTCATGTCCATCCAGATGTCTAAGAAGAAACAACAGCAAAAGTACTACTACTTTATACAAGAGTGGACATGAGAAATGATATTATTATTTCTTTTTATTATTATACTTATTCACCATTTTCTGTGTCAGAGAGGTAGTGCCAGAAAACAGACAATGAATGGCCCATCCACTCATGTACACATATAAATATATTTCTTTTTCTTTCTTTCATACTATTCGCCATTTCCCGCATTAGCGAGGTAGCGTTGAGAACAGAGGACTAGGCCCTTGAGGGAATATCCTCACCTGGGCCCCTTCTCTGTTCCCTCTTTTGGAAAAAAAAAAAAAAAAAAAAAAAGTGAGAGGGGAGGATTTCCAGCCCCCCGCTCCCTATATATATATATATATATATATATATATATATATATATATATATATATATATATATATATATAAATATATATATATACATAATCACCCATACACGCACATATACATACCAACATATACACATATACATACACATACACAGACACATACATATATACACATGTACATATTCATACTTGCTTGCCTTCATCCATTCCTATTGCTACCCCGTCCCACAGGAAACAGCACCGCTACCCCCTGCTTCAGCGAGGCAGTGCCAAGAAAACAGACAAAAAAGGCCACATTCGTTCACACTCAGTCTCTATCTGTCATGTGCAATGCACCAAATATACAGCTCCCTATCCACATCCAGGCCGCACAAACTTTTCCAGGGTTTACCCCAGACATTTCGCATGCCCTGGTTCAGTTCAATGACAGCACATCGACCCCAGTATACCACATCCAATTCACTCTATTTCTTGCACGCTTCTCACTCTCCTGTAAGTTCAGGTCACGATCGCTCAAAAATTTTTCACTCCATCCTTCCACCTCCAATTTGGACTCCCACTTCTCCTTGTCCTCTCCACCCCTGACACATATATCCTCTTTGTCAATCTTTCCTCACTCATTCTCTTCATATGACCAAACCATTTCAACACATCCTCTTCTGCTCTCTCAACCACACTCTTTTTATTACCACACAACTCTCTTACCCTTTCATCACTTACTTGATCAAATCACCTCATACTACTTACTGTCCTCAAACGTTTTATTTCCAACACATCCACCCCCTCCATACAACCCTATCTATAACCCATGCCTTGCAACCACATAATATTGTTGGAACTACTCTTCCTTCAAACATAGCCATTTTTGCTCTCTGAGATAACGTTCTCTCCTTCCACACATTCTTCATCGCTCCCAAAACCTTTGCCCCCTCCCCCACCCTGTGACTCACTACCGCTTCCATGGTTCCATTTGCTGCTAAGTCCACTCCCAGGTATCTAAAATACTTCACTTCCTCCAATTTTTCTCCAATCAAACTTACATCCTAATTAACTTGTCTCTCAACCCTACTGAACTGAATAACCTTGCTCTATTCACATTTACCCTCAACTTTCACCTTTCACACACTTTTCCAAACTTAGTCTTCAGCTTCTGCAGTTTCTCCCACAAAATAGCCACCAGAGCTGTATCATCGGCGAACAACAACTGACTCACTTCCCAGGTTCTCTTATCCCCAACATACTGCACATGCATCCCCCTCTCACCAAAACTCTAGCATTTACCTTCCTAACCACCCTATCCATGAACAAATTAAACAAACATGGGGACATCATACACCCCTGCCGCAAACTGACCTTAACTGGGAGCCAATCACCTTCCTCTCTTCCTACTCGTAAATATGCCTTACATCCTTGGTAAAAACATTTCACTGCTTCTAGAAGCTTACCTCCCACACCATATACTCTTAAGACCTTCCACAAAGCATCTCTATCAACCCTATCCTATGCCTTCTCCAGATCTATAAATGCTGCATGTATATCCATTTGTTTTTCTAAGTATTTCTCACACACATCCTTCAAAGGAAACACCTGATCCACACATCCTCTACCACTTCAGAAATCACACTGCTTTTCCCCAATTTGGTGCTCTGTACATGTCTTCACCCTCTCAATCAACATCCTCCTAAATAATTTCCCAGGAATACTCAACAAACTTATGCTTCTATAGTTTGAACACTCACCTTTATCCCCTTTGCCTTTGCACAGTGGCACTATGCACACATTCTGCCAATCCTCAGGCACATACATACATTGAATATCCTTACCAACCAATCAACAACACAGTTAACCCCTTTATAAATGAATTCAACTGCAATACTGCCTTGCTGGATTTCATCTTATGCAAAGCTTTCACTACCTCTTCTCTCTTAATGAAACCATTCTCCCTAACCCTCTCGCTTCGCACACCATCCCGACCAAAACACCATACATCTGCCACTCTATCATCAAACACATTCAACAAACTTTTGAAATACTCACTCTATCTCCTTCTCACTTCATCACTATCTGTTATTACTTCCCCCCTTGCCCCCTTTCACCGATGTTCCCATTTGTTCTCATCTTATGCATGTATTAACCTCCTTCCAAAACATCCTTTTATTCTCCCTAAAGTTTTATGATACTCTCTCACCCCAGCTCTCATTTGCCCTCTTTTTCAACCGTTGCTGCTTCCTCTTGACCTCCTGCCACTTTCTTCTGTACATCTCCGAGTTATATGCACTCCTTGTAAGTGTCGTCCATTCGCCTCTCTCTTCTCTTTCACTAACAACTTTACTTCTTCATCTCACCACTCACTACCCCTTCTAAACTGCCCACCCACCTTTCTCATGCTACACGTATCTTTTGCACATGCCATCACTGCTTCCCTAAATACATCCCATTCCTCACCCACTCCCCTTACATCATTTGCTCTCACCTTTTGTCATTCTATACTTAAGCTCTTTTGTACATCTCCCAGTCATTTGCACTTCTTCCTTGTAAGTATCATCCAAATGCCTCTCTTTTCTCTTTCACTAACAACTCTACTTCTTCGTCCCACAACTCCGTATCCTTTCTAATCTGCCCACCTCCCACCTTTCTCATGCCACACGCATCTTTCGCACAAGCCATCACTGCTCCCCTAAATACATCCCATTTCTCACCCACTCCCTTCACATCATTTGCTCTCACCTTTTGCCATTGTACATTCAGTCTCTCTTGGTACCTTCTTGCAAAATTCTCCTTTTTTGAAAACCTCTACAAATCTTCACCTCTGCCTCCACAAAATAGGAATCAGGCATCCTCCCAGCTGCCTCTCCCAGCACAATAACATCCAAAAGTTTCTTTTACTCACCTTTCAATCAACACATGCCAATAATGCCCTTATACTTATAATCAAAACAAAAAATCAAAATTACCTGTGGTGGTCTCCTTGAATCAACTGGAAGTTTCCCACTGGATCCTGGTCGATTGATTTTAAACTAGAAAATAAGAGGCAAGGGAGAAACTGGTGAAACAGTGCACAGAAATAACTTATCTACAGTTACGGCAAAAATCATATTATCATAAATAAACATGTATGAAAATAAATTTGCCAATAATTGCTGCAGACTATTTGGTGATGAAATAATAAAATCCTACATGTGTTGGAATAAAACTAAGTTCTATCTTTCACTGTAGTTAACATCCTTCTGCATCAATTTATACATATTATTTACATAAAGAATTATTGCTCTAACTGGCCTGTAATGCTACCCCTAGGGATACTGATTTACATTCAACACTTCACTTGTCACCACTGTTTTCAGGAAGATTCAGCTCCTGCAATCTTCCCACTCCACCATCTTCCTTGAATCTTCATTCAATCATGCAGTCCTTTTGTTTCCACAACATATATGTATAAGGCACCACACCACTCTAGCAGCCTCTATCGTGTATTCTTTACATGCCTCTACACCAACTCACATTCATCTTGTACTTTCTCATTAATGTTTCTCAATTTCATATTCAACTTCTTCTGGAACTTAAGTTTTACACTTACACTCCTCAATTTCTTTATCTTTAACCTTATTTCTTTCTGAGCATTCTAGCCCTATATCAAGGAAAATCAACAACCTAAACTTTACTATCAAAATATGACAAATCTATCCAACCTTAAGACTACGCATCAAGTACAATATCTATAATCTTTTGCTTACTCATAACACATTCAGACACTTCCTTGTACACCATCTCCTCTGTGCATGTAACATGTGTAACTAAGTACATCCTTATGGTGAAAAAGTTTATTTCCCATTCTCATACCTGCTAATGTACACATTCCCTGAATTCTTTATCATTCTCACCTGGAACCCCATACAGCCCTCTCACTCTTACACTGTCTATCCATCCAATAAAATTCAAGCACCACATAAAATTTGTCCCCTAGATCAATGTCCTAAACTGCACTTTCTAATTCTCTACAAGATTTCATCTCAAGTCTCTTCATCATTGCATGGCACATAGGAAAATATGAAAATCAATTCTAACCTATCACACTTGATATAAGCAATTAACAGTCTTGAGCAGATACATTTGTAGCCAAAATATTTTCTCCATAACCTGCAATGATATCATTATAAAGTCCTGGCAAAAGCTAACTGATATACCTTGGTTGGTGTGTGGAGGAGACAGCTGGCTTCTTCAACAGTTTGCAAAGCATGATGATAGTCATCTACTGAACACTTGGAGAACTTTGAAGGTTGAACATTGTCTTGGCCTACAACATTCTTTGACATAATACATCCATGCCAGTCTTGACAGTAACAGTTGGGCCCTCCTGAAATTTTTAAGTTTGTGGTTACTGTCTTGGTGCACAAGGTTTTAAGCAAATCTACCAATGAAAGTTATTGATACAGTATCAATGAACTGAAGATCTAAATTTAGGACATGATATTCCTCATTACAATAAAAGGATTCATGGGTATGTTCAAGAGAAGAATCACCTGAAGGACAGATAATATGTTCCATATAGGTTTAGTTCTGGATAAGAACTTGTCCTTCAGACCTTTTTTTTTTTCTAATAACACCAGGGGCTCCTGCTTATTCTTTTTCCTAAATCATATCTTTACCGTCTCAAAGTACAATAAAAAGTGCTTTTTAATATTCGTTGTAGTGACATTATCATGAGGCCATCCATATATAACAAGCTTCAATCATTTCACTCTCTTGTTCACACTTACTTCCATCATCATGTTTCATGTAGAGGTTGTGGCCAATCATGTGAGTCATGGTGGAGGCTACCAGATGTGGCTCATACACATTGAGGTCAACAGAGATTCCAGCAGATTTGGAAGTGCAGATACTGTTGGGAACACCCATCCCAGATTCTCCACCCTGGAAATGCTCCCCACTGGAACAGGGGATGTAAACTTTAGCAGTCACAGCAAAAATTTCAATAAAGAATTCAGAGATTAAACGGTAGCAATGAAACTTTCAGAGTAATAAGATAAATGGAACAGCAGTGAAGTTCAAAAAGGACATAAAAGGTAAGATGGTATTAGAGCGGGCTTATCAAGAAAGGGATCCGGTGTTTTATCAATATATTTACAGAGGAATAAGTTTGTTGAGTATTCCTGGGAAATTATATGGAAAGGTATTGATTGAGAGGGTGAAGGCACATACAGAGCATCAGATGGAGAACAGCAGTGTCCTTTCAGAAGTGGTAGAGGATGTGTGGATCAGGTGTTTGATTTGAAGAACGTGTGTAGAAATACTCTGAAAAACAGATGGATTTGTTTGCTGCATTTATGGATCTGGAGAAGGCATATGATAGGGTTGATAGAGATGCTTTGTGGAAGGTCTTAAGAGTATATAGTGTGGGAGGTAAGTTGCTAGCAGTGAAATGTTTTTCCCAAGAATGTACGGCATGTGTACAAGTAGGAAGAGAGGAGAGTGATTGGTTCCCAGTGAAGTTCGGTCTGCGGAAGGGGTGTGTGATGTCCCCATGGCTGTTTAATTTAATTTGTTTATGGATGGGGTGTTTAGGGAGGTAAATGCAAGAGTTTTGGAGAGAGGGGCGAGTGTGTGTGTGTGTGTGTGTGTGTATGTGTGTGTGTGTGTGTGTGTGTGTGTGTGTGTGTGTGTGTGTGTATACATATACATATACATATCATCCCTGGGGTTAGGGGAGAAAGAATACTTCCCACGTATTCCCTGCGTGTCGTAGAAGGCGAATAAAATATATATATATATATATATATATATATATATATATATATATATATATATATATATATATATATATTTTTTTTTTTTTTTTTTCAAACTATTCGCCATTTCCCGCATTAGCGAGGTAGCGTTAAGAACAGAGAACTGGGCCACTGAGGGAATATCCTCACCTGGCCCCCTTCTCTGTTCCTTCTTTTGGAAAATTAAAAAAATTGAGAGGGGAGGATTTCCAGCCCCCCGCTCCCTCCCCTTTTAGTCCCCTTCTACGACACGCAGGGAATACGTGGGAAGTATTCTTTCTCCCCTATCCCCAGGGATAATATATATATATATATATATATATACACATATATATATATATATATATATATATATATATATATATATATATATATATATATAAATACATATATATATATATATATATATATATATATATATATATATATATATATATATATATATATATATATATATATATATGTATATTTTTGCTTTGTCGCTGTCTCCCGCGTTTGCGAGGTAGCGCAAGGAAACAGACGAAAGAAATGGCCCAACCCACACCCATACACATATATATACATACACGTCCACACACGCAAATATACATACCTACACAGCTTTCCATGGTTTACCCCAGACGCTTCACATGCCCTGATTCAATCCACTGACAGCACGTCAACCCCGGTATACCACATCGATCCAATTCACTCTATTCCTTGCCCACCTTTCACCCTCCTGCATGTTCAGGCCCTGATCACACAAAATCTTTTTCACTCCATCTTTCCACCTCCAATTTGGTCTCCCACTTCTCCTCGTTCCCTCCACCTCCGACACATATATCCTCTTGGTCAATCTTTCCTCAATCATTCTCTCCATGTGCCCAAACCATTTCAAAACACCCTCTTCTGCTCTCTCAACCACGCTCTTTTTATTTCCACACATCTCTCTTACCTTTAAGTTACTTACTCGATCAAACCACCTCACACCACACATTGTCCTCAAACATCTCATTTCCAGCACATCCACCCTCCTGCGCACAACTCTATCCATAGCCTACGCCTCACAAACATATAACATTGTTGGAACCACTATTCCTTCAAACATACCCATTTTTGCTTTCCGAGATAATGTTCTCGACTTCCACACATTTTTCAAGGCTCCTAGGATTTTCGCCCCCTCCCCCACCCTATGATCCACTTCTGCTTCCATGGTTCCATCCGCTGCCAGATCCACTCCCAGATATCTGAAACACTTTACTTCCTCCAGTTTTTCTCCATTCAAACTTACCTCCCAATTGACTTGACCTCAACCCTACTGTACCTAATAACCTTGCTCTTATTCACATTTACTCTTAACTTTCTTCTTTCACACACTTTACCAAACTCAGTCACCAGCTTCTGCAGTTTCTCACATGAATCAGCCACCAGCGCTGTATCATCAGCGAACAACAACTGACTCGCTTCCCAAGCTCTCTCATCCACAACAGACTTCATACTTGCCCCTCTTTCCAAAACTCTTGCATTCACCTCCCTAACAACCCCATCCATAAACAAATTAAACAATACATCCCTGGGGATAGGGGAGAAAGAATACTTCCCACGTATTCCCAGCGTGTTGTAGAAGGCAACTAAAAGGGGAGTGAGCGGGGGGCTGGAAATCCTCCCCTCTCGTTTTTTTTAATTTTCCAAAAGAAGGAACAGAGAAGGGGGCCAGGTGAGGATATTCCCTCAGAGGCCCAGTCCTCTGTTCTTAACGCTACCTTGCTAACACGGGAAATGGCGAATAGTTTGAAAGAAAAGATATATGTATATATTTTTATATTTCTATTATACTTTGTCGCTGTCTCCCGTGTTTGCGAGGTAGCGCAAGGAAACAGACGAAAGAAGTGGCCCACCCCCCCCCCCATACACATGTATATACATACGTCCACACACGCATATATACATACCTACACAGCTTTCCATGGTTTACCCCAGACGCTTCACATGCCTTGATTCAATCCACTGACAGCACGTCAACCCCGGTATACCACATCGCTCCAATTCACTCTATTCCTTGCCCTCCTTTCACCCTCCTGCATGTTCAGGCCCCGATCACACAAAATCTTTTTCACTCCATCTTTCCACCTCCAATTTGGTCTCCCTCTTCTCCTCGTTCCCTCCACCTCCGACACATATATCCTCTTGGTCAATCTTTCCTCACTCATTCTCTCCATGTGCCCAAACCACTTCAAAACACCCTCTTCTGCTCTCTCAACCACGCTCTTTTTATATATACATATATATTTTTTTATTATTTTGCTTTGTCGGTCTCCCGCATTTGCGAGGTAGCGCAAGGAAACAAATGAAAGAAAAGGCCTAACCCACCCCCATACACATGTATATACATACACGTCCACACACGCAAATATACATACCTATACATCTCAACGTATACATACATATACACACACAGACATATACATATATACACATGTACATAATTCATATTGTCTGCTTTTATTCATTCCCATCGCCACCCCGCCACACGTGAAATAACAACCCGCTCCCCCCGCATGTGCGTGAGGTAGCGCTAGGAAAAGACAACAAAGGCCCCATTCGTTCAGTCTCTAGCTGTCATGTATAATGCACTGCTCCCTTTCCACATCCAGGCCCCACAGAACGTTCCATGGTTTACCCCAGATGCTTCACACGCCCTGGTTCAATCCATTGACAGCACGTCGACCCTGGTATACCACATTGTTCCAATTCACTCTATTCCTTGCACGTCTTTCACCCTCCTGCATGTTCAGGCCCTGATCACTCAAAATCTTTTTCACTCCATCTTTCCACCTCCAATTTGGTCTCCCACTTCTCGTTCCCTCCACCTGTGACACATATATCCTCTTAGTCAATCTTTCCTCAATCATTCTCTCCATGTAACCAAACCATTTCAAAACACCCTCTTCTGCTCTCTGAACCACACTCTTTTTATTACCACACATCTCTCTTACCCTTTCATAACTTACTCGATCAAACCACCTCACACCACATATTGTCCTCAAACATCTCATTATATTCCTACGAGTCCACGGGGAAAATGAAACACGATAAGTTCCCATGTGCACTTTCGTGTAATAATCACATTATTAGGGGAGACACGAGAGAAATATAAGTTAGTTGATATACATCGAAGAGACGAAGCTTGGACACCATTTGGTAAACATGCGATTGTCCTTGTTTCCCGCGTCAAGGAGGCAGCGCCAGGAAACAAACAAAGAATGGCTAATCAACTCGGGGATAGAGGAAAAATGATACTTCCCAGATATTCCCCGCGTGTCGTAGGAGGCGACTAAAGGGGGCGGGAGCAGGAGGCTGGAAACCCTCCCCTCCTTGTATTTCAATTTCTAAAAAGGGAAACAATATATATATATATATATATATATATATATATATATATATATATATATATATATATATATATATATATATATATATATATATATATTCCCAAAGTATTTACCACGCCCTCCATAGTCCACAAATACTAATACACGCTATCTTTTCATTCCAGTGCCATTCTGATCAAACATTTAATGATAGTTTCCCTCATCATCCATGCACCTATCTCCCACATCACTGTCCATTCACATTCTTGAACATGTACCCTGTTATGTCTCCACTTTTAGTCATTCTCTTCCATCATTATTATCATCATCATCATTCTCTCTCGCACATCTTTACTCGAGCTACTCACGTGATCAGATGTGATGTGTCCTTGTGGAACTTGTCAAGGTTGTCCCCCACGTAGCCGTAGAAGTTGATGAGTGCTGTCGAGATAGGCTGGTTTCTGCCCAGGTCGATTAAGTTCCTACCAGACCAGGTCTCCAGGTACGTGATGGTGATCCTCGTGTTGATTGTCTTGAAGTACTTTAACCACAAGAGGAATTAGTGTTGTGATGGAGGCTGGGGGTCACGAATGGGGTTCGGGAAATATCTGTCACTACAAAAAGAATCGTGAAAGGAGAAAGCTGGGAAACGTATACGACAGGGCATGGTATATGTTTATGGCGGCTTAGTAATGATACGAGTGGGTACGAACGGGATTTATAGATGGTAAGACAAAAGGAATGTTATCAGAGGTGTATTAAGTGGAAAGGAACAGGAAATAACACAAGATAGAACCGAGAGTGGTGGGGTGGGGTTAGGGGATACGGGTGATATGTGAAGTGATATAATCAAGAGAAGATGGGAGAGAAAGCATTAAATATTTGCTAAAGGGGAAGAGCAGGAGAGATCTATTATACGTAACGTGAGGGGAAGACAAAGGAATCAATTACTGGGTGTCAAGGGGAAGGCAAGGCGTTATAAACGCACTCTCAGACCGCAGATACAAACAACTAACAGTATTTCTTTATGAAATCTAAGTAAATGAATTAACTTACTCTTAAGACATGTCACTGCCAACTAATACATGATCCATCCTGTGTACATAATACAGCTGGTTCATTATGAAAATCATCAGGGAATTACGTTAGATAAAAAAAAAAAAAGTGATATTAGGGTCCTGCAACCCTACATGTTAATGAGGATCTTTACGCCCTTAAATAACTGGCAGGAGCCAACTGGCAGCCTCACCACGAGAAAATTGGGGAATTATAAACTCGGGTGCACAAGAGAACTGGTTTGCCTCTATTATGTGTGGTTAGTGACTAAACCACAAAAATGCTACTTGGCATCTGAAGTTACTCCATACTGATAATATTACATATAACAAATTATGTTATGCTGTAAGATCGTTAATTGGTTAAACCTTTAGTGTGAAGTGTAAACAACATTCCAACCCATGAATGGTATATATAAGCAGCTGTTTACGATGAAACTCTTCTCAAGTGAGACCCTGCATGGACGATCACTCCCGAGCAGATATGTATTAACCTTCCACTACGTCTCCTACGGTAAAGCTAACGCCATGACATCCATGAATCACAATATTACGGCCGAGGTAAGAATTTTTAAAAGGTATAAGATGAAATGTATCCTCTCCATTCAGAATTTTACTTTGCTAGAAAAAAAGAAAATAGCTAATTTAGGTAAATCTTTCATTGTGATGAACCTGACTGGCACAATAAAGCAACAATACTGTCAGGAAACGTGATTAATACAACTCTTATAGTGTCTGCTACAAACCTTGTATTTGTACTGACAGAAACCCAGCTAAACAAAGTTCCAGTTTCGATGGCAAATCTGTACTTTGTACTGCCAAGTTCTGACCATCATTTTTTACTTCATAACATAGCAGTGATTTTTTTTTTCCAATGCTCTACTACTGGTCAACACCAAATATGATGCAATTTACTGCCTCTTTTCGAATGTTCTGGTCAACACTGTTCCGAGTTTAGTATTAAATGGAAAGGATAAGTCCCTAGCAGGTGACACATGCAACAAACTGAATGCTCTACCATTACCTCAGCGGGCACAATGTCTTAGCTTGTTAATCAATAAACAGCCTAGATTAAAAAGAATATATACGGATGACTCAGAAGAAACAAAGTACCAATTAAAGATATCGAGTCATAAAGACAGTTGCTTATACATGACGAGGACAATAAACAAAACATAACAAAAGTAAAAAGGCTGAAAGTAAATGCAACGATTTGGAGTCAAACGAAGTGTCCACCTAACATTTTTAGAGCTGAAAATAACCCTTGAGCACGACAGCCCCGGGTATGATGACCCTTATGAAGGCTCAGGTCAAAGGTCATACCATCATATATCCAGTGGTTGTGGCGCTGGGCTCAAGGGGTCGAACTGTTTCCATGTAGGTGACTAATATCAATCATCAGTTACTGACATCTTTTAACGTTTTTCTTATAATTTGCCAAGTTCTATTCAGTGATATCTGACAATATCTACTTACATCTGTATTTGCTTACGATCATATTCACAGCAATTAACTTCTCCCAGAGGGCTATCTCTTAACAGTCGTCTCCCTATAATCCACTTTGAATCCAGAAACTTTAGAAAACGTTGCGTTTCCTCTTCATCATTTTACGGTGTTTCTCCTCACGTACTCCAATACCAACGGCATGTTGCTGTCACGGGACAACAATGGTACTACAACCCTTGCGGTATGATGACCTGACCCTCTCGAGGGTTAGGTCAAAGGCCAGGCCGTCACACCCAACGATGGCAATGTCGTCCTTACTGGGTTACGCAAACGTTTGTCCTTCACAAACTTTATATCTCGTGTACATCATCCCGCTGGCAGGATTACCACAACAACAACCTCAGGCACTAAAATACGCCAACAAATTACCGTGGAGAGTATTAACATCCCGGAGACCCCAGTTAACCGAGCCTTACTATCATCCTACGTCAACAGCACTAATTTACATCATATTCAACACCCAGATATGCTAATATAACATGTCTCTGCACTTAGTTATAACAACTCTAACATCCAGATAGGCTAATATAACAATGCCTCTGCATAAACGAACTCACCAGATCCGCTATGTTGGCAATCTGAAGGGCGTCGTTGATTGCTCTGTCGCGGGAATAGTTTCTGTCCTCCATCTGTAATAAAGGGGCAGAAGGTAAGACATATGAATATGAGTCATTTAAATGATGGAAGTACATGAGAGTATGTACATGGCAGTACATGGGAAGATCAATTAACAGAAGACCTAGAAGTCTATGATAAGATTATCTGCTGCAGAAGAGTACATGGAAAGACCAGATAACAGAAGACCTGATGGTCTATGACAAGGTTATGTGTTGGAGGACAATGATACTATTACATGCCTATTCTACATAAAAGGAAAAAGTGTAGTACAGCAAAAGCCTCCTCTCCACCCACCAAAATAGATGGAGACAGGATAGTACAGCAGAAGGCTCCACCCCAACCATCACTATAGATGGAGACAGGATAGCACAGCAGAAGGCTCCACCCCACCCATCACTATAGATGGGAACAGCTTACTAAAGCTGAAGATTTATTTCATTATAGAATCAAGGTTCATGATTTACTTAAACTTTGAGAAAGGGATGAATGTTGCTCAAATGGCTATCAAAAAGTAATAAAGCATAGAGGAGTTACTGTCATATCGTGGTAAAGTAATAACAAGGAACCGATAGTTAACAAGGGATCTGCGAAAAAATATGGGTATAGTTGTAACGATGACGAAAATCAAGTTCAAAAAAGTTAAGCTGAGAAAGAAAATGATAATCAATTGCGTAAAGTTGTTAAAATGCAAAAGTAGATCAGTGACTTTGCTAATGGGTCTCCAATGAAGTAACTAGGCCAAACAATTCTAAATCATGATGACGTAACAGTCACCCTGACCCCTGATTTGCTGTCACGGTTGTGACGTCGACATCAGAAAAGAAGGGGGGGACTTGTAAAAGCCCTTCTGATTAGCTGTCATGTTTGTGACGTCAATATCGTGGGGAGGGAGACTCGCAAAAGCCCGCCTTGATTGGCTGTCGCATCTGTGACGTCAAGACCCCACGACTTGCAAAAATGCCCCTTGTCGCTTTCACAACACACGATATGTACACCTCTTACTGGGTGTGTGGAGGGTGTTTGTGGCGTGTAGAGGGTGTGACAGTGTGGAGGGTGTTTGTGACGTGTGGAGGGTGTTTGTGACGTGTGGAGGGTGTTTGTGGCGTGTAGAGGGTGTTTGTGGCGCGTGGAGGTGTTTGTGGTGTGTGGAGGGTTTGTGGTTTGTGGAGGTGTGTGTGTGTGTGTGTGTGTGGGAGAGGGGAGGGAGTTGTGATGCGTGACGCTCGCTGCCGTAAACGGTTTGTCAGTCTTCCAGGTAACATCGGCAGTACACGACTGTCGTTAACAAAACCAAAATCCCAACCATATGACACAAGCACCAGACAGTCCACAAACCACCACACGCGCACTTGACAATTCACAACACACTGAGCCATGTTCCGTGTGTGATGTTTGTGGAATGTCGAGTGTTTGGGATTTTGGTTTTACTGACAACAGTCGTGTGGAGCCGATACTTATTTTTTTTCTTTTTTACACGACAGGGACAATGTCTCATTTACATGTAACATATATAATCCAAATTCATACTATTCCTGATATCATAAACATAGCCACGCGATCTCTATGTTCCTCAAACAAATCCTGTTCTGAATGTATGACTTTTGAGTAAATAGTAAATCCCTCTGATAAAATCTGTAAAGTTCATTCTAGTTTTGGAAATACATCCGAGCTGAATTAAGAAATTCTTGCTGTACAACAGGTTGAGCGCCACCTGATTAAATGCGGAAATAAAAGATATCTATCGCCTTGTATGTCACATGAATTAATCCATACCCAGTCGTCAAATTTCAGCGACAGTTTATAATATAACGATTGCCTCCACTTTTCACCTCTTAATCGTGACGGGACGATCCTCATGCACTACAGCATTACGACCCTTCCTAGGTACGAAAGCTTCGCCTCATACCATCCAGCGCTCAAGGGATTATCATACACCCAACCCTGTAAAGTTAACCTGTACATATTTCACGCGAGGTATTTCATCGTGGCCTCCGGTTTCTAATCCCAGGAAATAGCCTGGTCGTGGCTGGTCTTGTGCAAGGTCCGTCCCTCCTTTGTAAACATCTGGCCGTTTCATCTGGAGGTGACGTACACGGATCGCTCAACCGTAATTACGATTCTTACACGGAGCCAACTATATCATCCACAATTTTTGTACTTTTAAATAATCTTATCGTCTGCACGAGACATTTTTGTTTTATTTCACCCTACTACGTATTTGCAGGTTATCTTTACAATCATACTTCCCTTATCTTTTTACTCGAGTGAGAAATAAGGAGACAACACCTCACAGGTTTCATCTGCATGTGACACATTTTCCCAACTGTCGTTATGATCCTTTCACTTCACCTGCTCCGGCTACGTAGTTCCAGATAGGCATAAGTTGCTCATTTCACGTACGTTTCCATTCAGTATATACAACAACAACAAACATCCTTAAATAATAGTAATTACATTATCATGGGAAAATGGTATTACACAGCACCCAAGAAGAACGTCGGGCAACAGAAAATGATCAGAAAATAGCCACTGGCATCAAGCAGCACTTGCAGAGCATCAGGGTCTGTTGCCATGGAGATACGGACAGGGATCTCGCAGGGTTAAGTTTAGCTGTTCCATCTCTTGTATTCTATGATACGGCTGTAAATTCCTCCCAAGGCTACTTAGCCATGATGAGGTCTTTAAAATTAACCCAACAGCTGGGCCATTCGGTGTTAAGATGCGCTGCACGTACGAGCAGCGGGGAGGCGAAATTGAAAACATATTCGTCGTATGTAAAGCGAGCAGCGAGGGACTGACTGTGGGTACAACTTTAACTCCTGTCAAAACACCACCGAATGAATTTTGATAATCAACAGAGTATAATTCAATCATATATGTAATCTGAGCCCCACAGACCAACGATCTTATGATCATGTTACGCTGACTTCTCTCATTTTGCGCCATGATATATGCAGTTAGGTCTCTACAAATATTTATTCACCACGTTTCTCTACGTAGACATTGAGGCATCTCAAATTTTCAGCGCATCTCCATCTTTACCTGTCTGTCTATATACGTTTAGAGTCGCCAAGACTGTCCGGCACAGCCCATTCTTGTGTGTGGCATTACTACCAGCAGAGGTTGGGTATATGTTCTTGGGGTGCCATTACTTAATAATACAATATTTCAAACAATCTATTAAATATCTTACAGAATCATTAAAAGAGTATAAGAAGATCCTTTGGGAAGATGCAAGTCGTGTCAATTCTGGCGATCTTTAGGGGGTTAGTTTGTAAGTTGTGTCCAGAGGTGTGCACAAGGGGCGTATCTATGGAAAATAACGCCTATGGGAAGCACTGAAATTGCGCCCCTGGCTTGATCAAAAATGTACATACAGTGGATGTATATACAGTGTAATCATAAACTATTGAAGAGTTAGGCCAAACTTAAATTAATATAAACGCTTAAAGATTTAAAGATATTTGATCAAAACTATAACGTTTTTTAAGCTAAAAATTACCCTGAACTATTATTACATTCAATTTTTGGCATTTTTCTCAGAAAAATAGATTTCCTTTAAAAACTCATTATAAGAAGTATTTTTCAAGCTGAATACAAATCTGATGTTAAAATATCCTTAAGTCGTCTTTATGACATTTATTTATGCTGTTAAATGAAGCGAATTTTAAAATATTTTCTGCTCATTTGCATCGTGTTTACTGGGTATGTATCGGTAACTGGGAGCATAATGATATATTTTACATGATTATTTTAAGTATAGAAGTGTTTGAATATCTTACCTTTCAATTTTACAATAAAAAGTTTTGTAAGCTAAAAATTACCCTGAACTATTACCTTCAATTTTTGGCATTTTTCTCAGAAAAATAGATTTCCTTTAAAAACTCATTATAAGAAGTATTTCACAAGCTGAATACAAATCTGATGTTAAAACATCGTTAAGTCGTCTTTATGATATTTAAGCTGTTAAATGAAGCGAATCTTAAATTATTTTCGGCTCATATGCATTGTAGTTACTGGGTATGTATCGGTAACTGAGAACATAATGATATATTTTCCATGATTTTTTTCAAGTATATAAATGTTTGCATATGTTTTCTTTCAATTTTACAATAAAAAGTTTTTTAAGATAAAAATTACCCTGAGCTATTACCTTCAATTTTTGGCATTTTTCTCAGAAAAATAGATTTCCTTTAAAAACTCATTATAAGAAGTATTTTTCAACATGAATACAAATATGATGTTAAAATATCGTTAAATGATCTTAATGACATTTATTTAAGCTGTTAAATAAAGCGAATTTTAAATTATTTTCTGCTCATTTGCATTGTATTTACTGGGTATGTATCGGTAACTGAGAGCATAATGATATATTTTCCATGATTATTTCAAGTATAGAAGTGTTTGAATATCATATTTTTCAATTCTAAAATAAAAATTTTTTAAGCTAGAAATTACCCTGAACTATTACCTTCAATTTTTGGCATTTATCTCAGAAAAATAGATTTCCTTTAAAAACTCATTATAAGAAGTATTTTTCAAGCGGAATACATATCTGATGTTAAAATATCCTTAAGTCGTCTTTATGACATTTATTAAAGCTGTTAAATGAAGCGAATTTTTTAACATTTTCTGTTCATTTGCATCGTATTTACTGGGTATGTATCGATAACTGACAGCATAATGATATATTTTCTATGATTATTTCAAGTATATAGGTGTTTGAATATCTTATCTTTCAATTCTAAAATAAAAAGTTTTTGAAGCTAAAAATTACCCTGAACTATTACCTTCAATTTTTGGCATTTTTCTCAGAAAAATAGATTTCCTTTAAAAACTCATTATAACAAGTATTTTTCAACCTGAATACAAATCTGATGTTACAATATCGTTAAGTCGTCTTTATGACATTTATTTAAGCTGTTAAATGAAGCTAATTTCAAAATATTTTCGGATCATTTACATCGTATTTACTGGATATGTATTGGTAACTGAGAGCATAATGATATATTTTCCATGATTATTTCATGTATAGAAGTGTTTGAATATCTTATCTTTCAATTTTAAAATAAAAAGTTTTTTAAACTAAAAATTACCCTGAACTATTACCTTCAATTTCTGGCATTTTTCTAAGAAAAATAGATTTCCTTTATAAACTCATTACAAGAAGTATTTTTCAAGCTGAATACAAATCTGATGTTAAAACATCGTTAAGTCGTCTTTATGATATTTATTTAAACTGTTAGAGGCAGCGAATTTTTAAATATTTTCTGCTCATTTGCATCGTATTCACTGTGTATGTATCGGTAAATGAGAGCATAATGATATATTTTCCATGATTATTTCAAGTATAGAAGTGTTTGAATATATTATCTTTCAATTCAAAAATAAAAACATTTTTAAGCTAAAAATTACCCTGTTTTACCTTCAATTTTTGGCATTTTTCTCAAGAAATAGATTTCCTTTAAAACCTCATTATAAGAAGTATTTTTCAAGCTGAATACAAAACTGATGTTAAAATATCGTTAAGTCGTCTTTATGACATTTATTTAAGCTGTTAAATGAAGCGAATTTTAAAATATTTTCTGCTCATTTGCATCGTATTCACTGGGTATGTATCGGTAACTGAGAGCATAATGATATATTTTCCATGATTATTTCAAGTATAGTAGTTTTTGAATATCTTATTTTTCAATTCTAAACTAAAACGTTTTTTAAGCTAAAAATTACCCTGAACTATTACCTTTAATTTTTGGCATTTTTCTCAGAAAAATAGATTTCCTTTAAAAACTCATTATAAGAAGTATTTTTAAGCTGAATACAAATATGAAGTTAAAATATCGTTAAGTCGTCTGTATGAAATTTATTTAAACTGTTAAATGAAGCGAATATTAAAAAATTTTCTGCTCATTTCCATCGTATTTACTGGGTATGTATCGATAACTGAGAGCATAATGATATATTTTCCATGATTATTTCAAGTATAGAAGTGTTTCAATATCTTATCTTTCAATTTTAAAATAAAAAGTTTTTTAAGCAAAAAATTTCCCTGAACTATTACCTTCAATTTTTAGTATTTTTCTCAGAAAAATAGATTTCCTTTATAAACTCATTATAAGAAGTATTTTTCAAGTAGAATACAAATCTGATGTTAAAATATCGTTAAGTCGTCTTTATGACATTTATTTAAGCTGTTAAATGAAGCGAATTTTAAAATATTTTCTGCTCATTTTCATCGTATTTACTGTGTATGTATCGGTAAATGAGAGCATAATGATATATTTTCCATGATTATTTCAAGTATAAAAGTGTTTGAGTATCTTATCTTTCAATTCTATAATAAAAAGTTTTTGAAGCTAAAAATTACCCTGAACTATTACCTTCAATTTTTGGCATTTTCATCAGAAAAATAGACTTCCTTTAAAACCTCATTGTAAGAAGTATTTGTCAAGCTGAATACAAATCTGATGTTAAAATATCGTTAAGTCGTCTTTATTACATTTATTTAAGCAGTTAAATGAAGCGATATTTAAAATATTTTCTGCTCATTTGCATCGTATTTACTGGGTATGTATCGGTAACTGAGAGCATAATGATATATTTTCCATGATAATTTCAAGTATTGAAGTGTTTGAATATCTTATCTTTCAATTTTAAAATAAAAAGTTTTTTAAGCTAAAAATTACCCTGAACTATTACCTTCAATTTTTGGCATTTTTCTCAGAAAAATAGATTTCCTTTAAAAACTCATTATAAGAAGTATTTTTCAAGCTGAATACAAATCTGATGTTAAAATATCGTTAAGTCGTCTTTATGACATTCATTTAAGCTGTTAAATGAAGCGAATTTAAAATATTTTCTGCTCATTTGCATCATATTTACTGGGTATGTATCGGTAACTGAGAGCATAATGATATATTTTCCATGATTATTTCAAGTATAGAAGTGTTTGAATATCTTATCTTTCAATTTTAAAATAAAAAGTTTTTTAAGCTAAAAATTACCCTGAACTATTACCTTCAATTTTTGGCATTTTTCTCAGAAAAATAGATTTCCTTTAAAAACTCATTATAAGAAGTATTTTTCAAGCTGAATACAAATCTGATGTTAAAATATCGTTAAGTCGTCTTTATGACATTTATTTAAGCTGTTAAATGAAGCGAATTTTAAAATATTTTCTGCTCATTTGCATCGTATTTACTGTGTATGTATCGGTAACTGAGAGCATAATGATATATTTTCCATGATTATTTCAAGTATAGAAGTGTTTGAATATCTTATCTTTCAATTCTAAAATAAAAAGTTTTTTAAGCTAAAAATTACCCTGAACTATTACCTTCAATTTTTGGCATTTTTCTCAGAAAAATAGATTTCCTTTAAAAACTCATTATAAGAAGTATTTTTCAAGCTGAATACAAATCTGATGTTAAAATATCGTTAAGTCGTCTTTATGACATTTATTTAAGCTGTTAAATGAAGCGAATTTTAAAATATTTTCTGCTCATTTGCATCGTATTTACTTGGTATGTATCGGTAACTGAGAGCATAATGATATATTTTCCATGATTATTTCAAGTATAGAAGTGTTTGAATATCTTATCTTTCAATTCTAAAATAAAAAGTTTTTAAGCTAAAAATTACCCTGAACTATTACCTTCAATTTTTGGCATTTTTCTCAGAAAAATAGATTTCCTTTAAAAACTCATTATAAGAAGTATTTTTCAAGCTGAATACAAATCTGATGTTAAAATATCGTTAAGTCGTCCGTATCAAATTTATTAAGCTGTTAAATGAAGCGAATTTTAAAATATTTTCTGCTCATTTGCATCGTATTTACTGGGTATGTATCGGTAACTGAGAGCATAATGATATATTTTCCATGATTATTTCAAGTATAGAAGTGTTTGAATATCTTATCTTTCAATTTAAAAAAAAAAGTTTTTGAAGCTAAAAATTACCCTGAACTATTACCTTCAATTTTTGGCATTTTTCTCAGAAAAATAGATTTCCTTTAAAAACTCATTATAAGAAGTATTTTTCAAGCTGAATGCAAATCTGATGTTAAAACATCGTTAAGTCGTCTGTATGAAATTTATTTAAGCTGTTAAATGAAGCGAATTTTAAAATATTTTCTGCTCATTTGCATCGTATTTACTGGGTATGTATCAGTAACTGAGAGCATAATGATATATTTTCCATGATTATTTCAAGTAAGTGTTTGAATATCTTATCTTTCAATTCTAAAATAAAAAGTTTTTGAAGCTAAAAATTACTCTGAACTATTACCTTCAATTTTTGGCATTTTTCTCAGAAAAATAGATTTCCTTTAAAAACTCATTATAAGAAGTATTTTTCAAGCTGAATGCAAATCTGATGTTATAATATCGTTAATTTGTCTTTATGACATTTATTCAAGCTGTTAAATGAAGCGAATTTTAAAATATTTTCTGCTTATTTGCATCGTATTTACTGGTCATGTATCGGTAACTGAGAGCATAATGATTTATTTTCCATGATTATTTCAAGTATAAAAGTGTTTGAATATCTTATGTTTCAATTCTAAAATAAAAAGTTTTTTAAGCTAAAATTACTCTGAACTATTACCTTCAATTTTTGGCATTTTTCTCAGAAAAATAGATTTCCTTTAAAAACTCATTACAAGAAGTATTTTTCAAGCTGAATACAAATCTGATGTTAAAATATCGTTAAGTCGTCTTTATGACATTTATCTAAGCTGTTAAATGAAGCGATTTTTAAAATATTTTCTGCTCATTTGCATCATATTGACTGGGCATGTATCCGTAACTGAGAGGATAATGATATATTTTCCATGATTATTTCAATTGTAGAAGTGTTTGAATATCTTATCTTTCAATTTTAAAATAAAAAGTTTTTGAAGCTAAAAATTTCCCTGAACTATTACCTTCAATTTTTGGCATTTTTCTCAGAAAAATAGATTTCCTTTAAAAACTCATTATAAGAAGTATTTTTCAAGCTGAATACAAATCTGATGTTAAAATATCGTTAAGTCGTCTTTATGACATTTATTTAAGCTGTTAAATGAAGCGATTTTAAAATATTTTCTGCTCATTTCCATCATATCGACTAGTCATGTATCCGTAACAAAGAGCATAATGATATATTTTCCATGATTATTTCAATTATGGAAGTGTTTGAATAACTTATCTTTCAATTTTAAAATAAAAAGTTTTTGAAGCTAAAAATTACACTGAACATTCAATTTTTGGCATTTTTCTCAGAAAAATAGATTTCCTTTAAAAACTCATTATAAGAAGTATTTTTCAAGCTGAATGCAAATCTGATGTTAAAACATCGTTAAGTCGTCCGTATGAAATTTACTTAAGCTGTTAAATGAAGCGAATTTCAAAATATTTTCTGCTCATTTCCATCGTATTTACTGGGTATGTATCGGTAAATGAGAGCATAATGATATATTTTCCATGATTATTTCAAGTATAGAAGTGTTTGAATATCTTATCTTTCAATTTTAAAATAAAAAGTTTTTGAAGCTAAAAATTACCCTGAACTATTACCTTCAATTTTTGGCATTTTTCTCAGAAAAATAGATTCCGTTTAAAAACTCATTATAAAAAGTATTTTTCAAGCTGAATACAAATCTGATGTTAAAATATCGTTAAGTCGTCTTTATGACATTTATTCAAGCTGTTAAATGAAGCGAATTTTAAAATATTTTCTGTTTATTTGCATCGTATTTACTGGGCATGTATCGGTAACTGAGAGCACAATAATATATTTTCCATGATTATTTCAAGTATAGAAGTATTTGAATATTTTATCTTTCAATTCTAAAATAAAAAGTATTTGAAGCTAAAAATTACCCTGAACTATTACCTTCAATTTTTGGCATTTTTCTCAGGAAAATAGATTTCCTTTAAAAACTCATTATAAGAAGTATTTTTCAAGCTGAATACAAATCTGATGTTAAAACATCGTTAAGTCGTCGGTATGAAATTCATTTAAGCTGTTAAATGAAGCGAATTTCAAAATATTTTCTGCTCATTTCCATCGTATTTACTGGGTATGTATCGGTAACTGAGAGCATAATGATATATTTTCCATGATTATTTCAAGTATAGAAGGTTTTGAATATCTTATCTTTCAATTTTAAAATAAAAAGTTTTTTAAGCTAAAAATTTCCCTGAACTATTACCTTCAATTTTTGGCATTTTTCTCAGAAAAATAGATTTCCTTTAAAAACTCATTATAAGAATTATTTTTCAAGCTGAATACAAATCTGATGTTAAAATATCGTTAAGTCGTCTTTATGACATTTATTTAAGCTGTTAAATGAAGCGATTTTTAAAATATTTTCTACTCATTTACATCATATTGTCTGGGCATGTATCCGTAACTGAGAGGATAATGATATATTTTCCATGATTCTTTCAATTGTAGAAGTGTTTGAATATCTTATCTTTCAATTTTAAAATAAAAAGTTTTTGAAGCTAAAAATTACCCTGAACTATTACCTTCAATTTTTGGCATTTTTCTCAGAAAAATAGATTTCCTTTTAAAAACTCATTATAAGAATTATTTTTCAAGCTGAATACAAATCTGATGTTAAAATATCGTTAAGTCGTCTGTATGACATTTATTTAAGCTGTTAAATGAAGCGATTTTTAAAATATTTTCTGCTCATTTCCATCATATTGACTAGGCATGTATCCGTAACTGAGAGCATAATGATATATTTTCCATGATTATTTCAATTATAGAGGTGTTTGAATATCTTATCTTTCAATGTTAAAATAAAAAGTTTTTTAAGCTAAAAATTACCCTGAACTATTACCTTCTATTTTTGGCATTTTTCTCAGAAAAATAGATTTCCTTTAAAAACTCATTAAAAGAAGTATTTTTCAAGCTGAATGCAAATCTGATGTTAAAACATCGTTAAGTCGTTCGTATGAAATTTACATAAGCTGTTAAATGAAGCGAATTTCAAAATATTTTCTGCTCATTTGCATCGTATTTACTGGGTATGTATTGGTAAATGAGAGCATAATGATATATTTTCCATGATTATTTCAAGTATAGAAGTTTTTGAATATCTTATCTTTCAATTTTAAAATAAAAAGTTTTTGAAGCTAAAAATTACCCGAACTATTACCTTCAATTTTTGGCATTTTTTTAAGAAAAATAGATTTCCTTTACAAACTCATTATAAGAAGTATTTTTCAAGCTGAATACAAATCTGATGTTAAAATATCGTTATGTCGTCTTTATGACATTTATTTAAGCTATTAAATGAAGCGATTTTTAAAATATTTTCTGCTCATTTGCATCATATTGACTGGGCATGTATCGGTAACTGGGAGCACTATGATATATTTTCCATGATTATTTCAATTATAGAAGTGTTTGAATATCTTATCTTTCAATTCTAAAATAAAAAGTTTTTTAAGCTAAAAATTACTCTGAACTATTAACTTGAATTTTTGGCATTTTTCTCAGAAAAATAGATTTACTTTAAAAACTCATTATAAGAAGTATTTTTTCAAGCTGAATACAAATCTGATGTTAAAATATCGTTAAGTCGTCCGTATGAAATTTATCTAAGCTGTTAAATGAAGCGAATTTCAAAATATTTTCTGCTCATTTGCATCGTATATACTTCGTATGTATCGGTAACTGAGAGCATAATGATATATTTTCCATGATTATTTCAAGTATAGAAGTGTTTGAATATTTTATCTTTCAATTTTAAAAAAAAAAGTTTTTGAAGCTAAAAATTACCCTGAACTATTACCTTCAATTTTTGGCATTTTTCTAAGAAATATAGATTTCCTTTAAAAACTCATAATAATATAATAAGAAGTATTTTTCAAGCTGAATACAAATCTGATGTTAAAATATCGTTATGTCGTCTTTATGAAAATTATTTAAGCTGTTAAATGAAGCGAATTCTTAAAATATTTTCCGCTCATTTGCATCATATTGACAGCATGTATCGGTAACTGAGAGCATAATGATATATTTTCCATGATTATTTCAATTATAGAAGTGTTTGAATATCTCATCTTTCAATTCTAAAATAAAAAGTTTTTAAGCTAAAAATAACTGAACTATTACCTTGAATTTTTGGCATTTTTCTCAGAAAAAGAGATTTCCTTTAAAAACTCATTATAAGAAGTATTTTTCAAGCTGAATGCAAATCTGATGTTAAAACATCGTTAAGTCGTCCGTATGAAATTTATCTAAGCTATTAAATGAAGCGAATTTCAAAATATTTTCTGCTCATTTGCATCGTATGTACTGGGTATGTATCAGTAACTATGAGCATAATGATATATTCTCCATGATTACTTCAATTATACAAGGTTTTGAATATCTTATCTTTCAATTATAAAATAAAAAGTTTTTCAAGCTAAAAATTACCCTGAACTATTACCTTCATTTTTGGCATTTTTCTCAGAAAAATAGATTTCCTTTAAAAACTCATTATAAGAAGTATTTTTCAAGCTGAATACAAATCTGATGTTAAAATATCGTTAAGTCGTCTTTATGACATTTATTTAAGCTGTTAAATGAAGCGATTTTTAAAATATTTTCTGCTCATTTGCATCATATTGACTAGGCATGTTTCGGTAACTGAGAGCATAATGATATATTTTCCATGATTATTTCAATTATAGAAGTGTTTGAATATCTTATCTTTCAATTTTAAAATAAAAAGTTTTTGAAGCTAAAAATTACCCTGAACTATTACCTTCAATTTTTGGCATTTGTCTCAGAAAAATAGATTTCCTTTAAAAACTTATCATAAGAAGTATTTTTCAAGCTGAATAGAAATATGATGTTAAAACATCGTTAAGTCGTCCGTATGAAATCTATTTAAGCTGTTAGATGAAGCGAATTTCAAAATATTTTATGCTCATTTGCATCGTATTTACCGGGTATGTATCGGTAACTGAGAGCATAATGATATATTTTCCATGATTATTTCAAATATAGAAGTGTTTGAATATATTATCTTTCAATTTTAAAATAAAAAGTTTTTGAAGCTAAAAATTACCCTGAACTATTTCCTTCAATTTTTGGCATTTTTCTCACAAAAATAAATTTCCTTTAAAAACTCATTATAAGAAGTATTTTTCAAGCTGAATACAAATCTGATGTTAAAATATCGTTATGTCGTCTTTATGACATTTATTTAAGCTGTTAAATGAAGCGATTTTTAAAATATTTTCTGCTCATTTGCATCATATTGACAGGGCATGTATCGGTAACTGAGAGCATAATGATATATTTCCATGATTATTTCAATTATAGAAGTGTTTGAATATCTTATGTTTCAATTCTAAAATAAAAAGTTTTTTAAGATAAATATTACTCTGAACAATTACCTTGCATTTTTGGCATTTTTCTCAGAAAAATAGATTTCGTTTAAAAACTCATTATAAAAAGTATTTTTCAAGTTGAATACAAATCTGATGTTAAAATATCGTTAAGTCGCCTTTATGACATTTATTCAAGCTGTTAAGCGAAGCGAATTTAAAAATATTTTCTGCTCATTTGCATCGTATTTAATGGGCATGTATCGGTAACTGAGAGCATAATGATATATTTTCCATGATTATTTCAAGCATAGAAGTGTTTCAATATTTTATCTTTCAATTCTAAAATAAAAAGTTTTTGAAGCTAAAAATTACCCTGAACTATTACCTTATATTACTGGCATTTTTCTCAGGAAAATACATTTCCTTTAAAAACTCATTATAAGAAGTATTTTTCAAGCTGAATGGAAATCTGATCTTAAAACATCGTTAAGTCTTCCGTATGAAATTCATTAAAGCTGTTAAATGAAGCGAATTTCAAAATATTTTCTGCTCAGTTGTATTGTATTTACTGGGTATGTATCGGTAACTGAGAGCATAACGATATATTTTCCATAATTATTTCAAGTTTAGAAGTGTTTGAATATCTTATCTTTCAATTTTCAAATAAAAAGTTTTAGAAGCTAAAAATTACCCTGAACTATTACCTTCAATTTTTTGCATTTTCCTCAGAAAAATAGATTTCCTTTAAAAACTCATTATAAGAAGTATTTTTCAAGCTGAATAGAAATCTAATGTTAAAATATCGTTAAGTCGTCTGTATGACATTTATCTAAGCTGTTAAATGAAGCGATTTTAAAAATATTTTCTGCTTATTTGCATCATATTTACTGGGCATGTATCGGTAACTGAGAGCATAAAATTTTCCATGATTATTTCAAGTATAGAAGTGTTTGAATATCTTATCTTTCAATTTTAAAATAAGTTTTTGAAGCTAAAAATTACCCTGAACTATTCCCTTCAATTTTTGGCATTTTTTTCAGAAAAATAGATTTCCTTTAAAAACTCATTATAAGAAGTATTTTTCAAGCTGAATGCAAATCTGATGTTAAAACATCGTTAAGTCTACTGTATGACATTTATATAAGCTGTTAAATGAAGCGAATTCTAAAATATTTTCTGCTCATTTGCATCGTATTTACTGGGTATTTATCGGTAACTGAGAGCATAATGATATATTTTCCATGATTATTTCAATTATAGAAGTGTTTGAATATCTTATTCAATTTTAAAATAAAAAGTTTTTGAAGCTAAAAATTACCCTGAACTATTACCTTCAATTTTTGGCATTTTTCTCAGAAAAATAGATTTCCTTTAAAAACTCATTATAAGAAGTATTTTTCAAGCTGAATGCAAATCTGATGTTAAAACATCGTTAAGTCGTCTGTATGACATTTATTTAAGCTGTTAAATGAAGCGAGTTTTAAAATATTTTCTGCTCATTTCCATCGTATTTACTGGGTATGTATCGGTAACTGAGAGCATAATGATATATTTTCCATGATTATTTCAAGTATAGAAGTGCTTGAATATCTTATCTTTCAATTCTAAAATAAAAAGTTTTTGAAGCTAAAAATTACACTGAAGTATTACCTTCAATTTTTGGCATTTTTCTCAGAAAAATAGATTTCCTTTAAAAACTCATTATAAGAAGTATTTTTCAAGCTGAATGCAAATCTGATGTTAAAACATCGTTAAGTCGTCCGTATGAAATTTATTTAAGCTGTTAAATGAAGCGAATTTTAAAATATTTTCTGCTCATTTGCATCGTATTTACTAGGGTATGTATCGGTAACTAAGAGCATAATGATATATTTTCCATGATTATTTCAATTATAGAAGTGTTTGAATATCTTATCTTTCAATTTTAAAATAAAAAGTTTTTTAAGCTAAAAATTACCCTGAACTATTACCTTCAATTTTTGGCATTTTTCTCAGAAAATAGATTTCCTTTAAAAACTCATTATAAGAAGTATTTTTCAAGCTGAATAGAAATCTGATGTTACAATATCGTTGTCTTTATGACATTTATTTAAGCTGTTAAATGAAGCGATTTTTAAAATATTTTCTGTTCATTTGTATCATATTGACTGGGTAAGTATCGGTAACCGAGAGAATAATGATATATTTTCCATGATTATTTCAAGTATAGAATTGTTTGAACATCTTTTTTTTCAATTTTAATATAAAAAGTTTTTTAAGCTAAAAATTACCATGAACTATTACCTTCAATTTTTGGCTTTTTTCTCAAAAAATAGATTTTCTTTAAAAAATCATTATAAGAAGTATTTTTGAAGCTGAATGCAAATCTGAAGTTAAAAGATCGTTAAGTCGTCTGTATGACATTTATATAAGTTGTTAAATGAAGGAAATTTCAAAATATTTTCTGCTTATTTGCATCGTATTTACTGGGCATGTGTGTGTAACGCAGATCATAATGATATATTTTCCATGATTATTTCAAGTATAGAAGTGTTTAAATATCTTATCTTTCAATTCTAAAATAAGTTTTCTCAGAAAAATATATTTCCTTTAAAAACTCATTATAAGAAGTATTTTTCAAGCTGAATACAAATCTGAAGTTAAAATATCGTTAAGTCGTCTTTATGACATTTATTTAAGCTGTTAAATGAAGCGATTTTAAAATATTTTCAGCTCATTTGCATCATATTTACTGGGTATTTATCGGTAACTGAGAGCATAATGATATATTTTACATGATTATTTCAAGTATAGAAGTGTTTGAATATCTTATCTTACAATTTTAAAATAAAAAGTTTTTTAAGCTAAAAATTACCCTGAACTATTACCTTCAATTTTTGGCATTTTTCTCAGAAAAATAGATTTCCTTTAAAAACTCATTATAAGAAGTATTTTTCAAGCTGAATACAAATCTGATGTTAAAATATCGTTAAGTCGTCTGTATGACATTTATTTAAGCTGTTAAATGAAGCGAATTTGAAAATATTTTCGGATCATTTACATCGTATTTACTGGGCATGTATCGGTAATTGAGAGGATAATGATATATTTTTCATGATTATTTCAATTATAGAAGTGTTTGAATATCATATCTTTCAATTCTAAAATACAAAGTTTTTTAAGCTAAAAATTACCCTGAACTATTACCTTCAATTTTTAGCATTTTTCTCAGAAAAATAGATTTCCTTTAAAAATTCATTATAAGAAATATTTTTCAAGCTGAATACAAACCTGATGTTAAAATATCGTTAAGTCGTCTTTATGCCATAAATTTAAGGGGTTAAATGAAGCGAATTTTAAAATATTTTCTGCTTATTATGGATTGTATTTACTGGGCATGCATCGGTAACTGAGAACAAAATGATATATTTTCCATGATTATTTCAATTATAGAAGTGTTTGACTATCTTATCTTTCAATTCTAAAATAAACAGTTTTTTAAGCTAAAAATTACCCTGAACTATTACCTTCAATGTTTGGTATTTTTCTCAGAAAAATAGATTTCCTTTAAAAACTCATTATAAGAAGTATTTTTCAAGCTGAAAACAAATCTGATGTTAAAGTATCCTTAAGTCGTCTGCATGATATTAATTCTAGCTGTTAAATGAAGCGAATTTTAAAACATTTTCTGCTCATTTGCATTGTATTTACTGGGTATGTATCGGTAACTGAGAGCATATTGATTTTACATGATTATTTCAAGTACAGAAGTGACTGAAATTTTATCTTTCAATTTTAAAACAAAAAGTTTTTGAAGCTAAAAATTACCCTTAACTATTACCTTCAATTTTTGGCATTTTTCTCAGAAAAATAGATTTCCTTTAAAAACTCATTATAAGAAATATTTTTCAAGCTGAATACGAATCTGATGTTAAATTATCGTTAAGTCATCTTTATGAAATTTATTTAAGCTGTTAAATGAAGCGAATTTTAAAATATTTTCTGCTCATTTGCATCGTATTTACTGGGCATGTATCGGTAACTGAGAGCATAATGATATATTTTCCATGATTATTTCAAGTATAGAAGTGTTTGAATATCTTATCTTTCAATTCTAAAATAAAAAGTTTTTTAAGCTAAAAATTACCCTGAACTATTACCTTCAATTTTTGGTATTTTTCTCAGAAAAATAGATTTCCTTTAAAACCTCAATGTAAGAAGTATTTCTCAAGCTGAATACAAATCTGATGTTAAAATATCGTTAAGTCGTCTTTATGACATTTATTCAAGCTGTTAAATGAAGTAATTTTTAAAATACTTTCTGCTTATTTGCATCGTATTTACTGGGCATGTATCGGTAACTGAGAGTATAATGATATATTTTCCATGATTATTTCAAGTATAGAAGTGTTTGAAATGTTATCTTTCAATCTTAAAATCAGAAGTTTTGAAGCTAAAAATTACCCTGAACTATTACCTTCAATTTTTGGCATTTTTCTAAGAAAAACAGATTTCATTTAAAAACTCATTATAAGAAGTATTTTTCAAGCTGAATACAAATCTGATGTTAAAATATCGTTAAGTCGTCTTTATGACATTTATTTAAGCTGTTAAATGAAGCGAATTTCAAAATATTTTCGGATCAGTTACATCGTATTTACTGGGCATGTATCGGTAATTGAGAGCATAATGATATATTTCCTATGATTATTTCAATTATAGAAGTGTTTGAATATCTTATCTTTCAATTTTAAAATAAAAAGTTTTTGAAGCTAAAAATTACCCTGAACTATTACCTTCAATTTTTGGCATTTTTCTAAAAAAAAATAGATTTCCTTTAAAAACTCATTATAAGAAGTATTTTTCAAGGTGAATACAAATCTGATGTTAAATTATCGTTAAGTCATCTTCATGAAATTTATCTAAGCTGTTTAATGGAGCGAATTTTAAAATATTTTCTGCTCATTTCCATCCTATTTACCGGGTATGTATCGGTAACTGAGAGCATAATGATATATTTTCCATGATTATTTCAAATATAGAAGTGTTTGAATATCTTGTCTTTCAATTCTAAAATAAAAAGTTTTTGATGCTAAAAATTACAATGAACTATTACCTTCAATTTTTGGCATTTTTTTATCAGAAAAATAGATTTCCTTTAAAAACTCATTATAAGAAGTATTTTTCAAGCTAAATACAAATTTGATGTTAAAACATCGTTAAGTCGTCTTAATGACATTTATTTAAGCTGTTAAATGAAGCGATTTTCAAAATATTTTCTGCTCATTTCCATCGTATTTACTGGGTATGTATCGGTCACTGAGAGCATAATGATATATTTTCCATGATTATTTCAAGTATAGAAGTGCTTGAATATCTTATCTTTCAAGTTTAAAATAAAAAAATCTTTAAGCTAAAAATTACCCTGAACTATTACCTTCAATTTTTGGCATTTTTCTCAGAAAAATAGATTTCCTTTAAAAACTCATTATAAGAAGTATTTTTCAAGCTGAATACAAATCTGATGTCAAATTATCGTTAAGTCGTCTTTATGACATTTATCTAAGCTGTGAAATGAAGCGATTTTTGAAATATTTTCTGCTCATTTGCATCGCATTTATTGGGCATCTATCGGTCACTGAGAGCATAATGATATATTTTCCATGATTATTTCAAGTATAGAAGTGTTTGAATATCTCATCTTTCAATTCTAAAACAAAAAGTCTTTTAAGCTAAAAATTACCCTGAACTATTACCTTCAATTTTTGGCATTTTTCTCAGAAAAATAGATTTCCTTTAAAAACTCATTATAAGAAGTATTCTTCAAGCTGAATGCAAATCTGAAGTTAAAACATCGTTAAGTCGTCTGTATGACATTTCTGTAAGCTGTTAAATGAAGCGAATTTTGAAATATTTTCTGCTCATTTGCATCGTATTTACTGGGTATGTACCGGTAACTGAGAGCATAACAATATATTTTCCATGATTATTTCAAGTATAGAAGTGTCTGAATATCTTATCTTACAATTCTAAAACAAAAAGTTTTTCAAGCTAAATAAAACTTTAAAAAAGCTTTAAAAACTCATTATAAGAAGTATTTTTCAAGCTGACTGCAAATCTGAAGTTAAATCATCGTTAAGTCGTCTGTATGCCATTTATGTAAGTTGTTAAATGAAGCGAATCTTAAAATATTTTCTGCTCATTTGCATCGTATTTACTGGGTATGTATCGGTAACTGAGAGCATAATAATATATTTTCCATGATTTTTTTCAAGTATAGAAGTGTTTGAATATCTTATCTTACAATTTTAAAACAAAATGTTTTTCAAGCTAAAAATTTTTCTCAGAAAAATAGATTTAATTTAAAAACTCATTATAAGAAGTATTTTTCAAGCTGAATACAAATCTGATGTTAAAATATCGTTATTTATTCAAGCTGTTAAATGAAGCGAATTTTAAATTATTTTCTGCTTATTTGCATCGTATTTACTGGGCATGTGTCGGTCACTGAGACCATAATGATATATTTTCCATGATTATTTCAAATATAGAAGTGTTTGAATATCTTGTCTTTCAATTCTAAAATAAAAAGTTTTTGAAGCTAAAAATTACCCTGAACTATTACCTTCAATTTTTGGCATTTTCTTTTTATCAAAAAATAGATTTCCTTTAAAAACTCATTATAAGAAGTATTTTTCAAGCTAAATACAAATCAGATGTTAAAACATCGTTAAGTCGTCGTAATGACATTAATTCAAGCTGCTACATGAAGCGAAGTTTAAAATATTTTCTGCTCATTTCCATCGTATTTACTGGGTATGTAACGGTCACTGAGAGCATAATGATATATTTTCCATGATTATTTCAAGTATAGAAGTGCTTAAATATCTTATCTTTCAATTTTAAAATAAAAAAATTTTAAGCTAAAAATTACCCTGAACTATTACCTTCAATTTTTGGTATTTTTCTTAGAAAAATAGATTTCCTTTAAAAACTCATTATAAGAAGTATTTTTCAAGCTGAATAAAAATCTGATGTAGAAATATCCTTAAGTCGTCATTATGACATTTATTTAAGCTGTTAAATGAAGCGAATTTTAAAATATTTTCTGCTCATTTGCATCGTATTTACTGGGTATGTATCGGTGACTGAGAGCATAATGATATATTTTCCATGATTATTTCAAGTATAGAAGTGTTTGAATATCTTATCTTTCAATTTCAAAATAAAAAGTTTTTGAAGCTAAAAATTACTCTGAACTATTAACTTCAATTTTTGGCATTTTTCTCAGAAAAATAGATTTCTTTAAAACCTCAATGTAAGAAGTATTTTTCAAGCTGAATACAAATCTGATGTTAAAATATCGTTAAGTCGTCGTAATGACATTTATTTAAGCTGTTAAATGAAGCGATTTTTAGAATATTTTCTGCTCATTTGCATCATATTTACTGGGCATGTATCGGTAACTGAGAGCATAATGATATATTTTCCATGATTATTTCAAGTATAGAAGTGTTTGAATATCTTATCTTTCAATTTTGAAATAAAAAGTTTTTTAAGCTAAAAATTACCCTGAACTATTACCTTCAAATTTTGGCATTTTTCTCAGAAAAATAGATTTCCTTTAAAAATTCATTATAAGAAGTATTTTTCAAGCTGAACACAAATCTAATGTTAAATTATCGTTAAGTCGTCTTTATGGCATTTATTTAAGCTGTTAAATGAAGCGATTTTTAAAATATTTTCTGCTCATTTGCATCATGTTTACTGGACATGTATCGGTAACTGAGAGAATAATGATATATTTTCCATGATTATTTCAAGTATAGAAGTGTTTGAATATCTTATCTTTCAATTCTAAAATAAAAAGTTTTTGAAGCTAAAAATTACCCTGAACTATTACCTTCAATTTTTGGCATTTTTCTCTGAAAAATAGATTTCCTTTAAAAACTCATTATAGGAAGTATTTTTCAAGCTGAATGCAAATCTGAAGTTAAAACATCGTTAAGTCGTCGTAATGACATTTATTAAAGCTGTTAAATGAAGCGAATTTTAAAATATTTTCTGCTCATTTCCATCGTATTTACTGGGTATGTATCGGTAACTGAGAGCATAATGTTATATCTTCCATGATTATTTCAAGTATAGAAGTGTTTGAATATCTTAAAATATTTTAAAACAAAAAGTTTTTGAAGCTAAAAATTACCCTGAACTATTACCTTCAATTTTTGGTATTTTTGTCAGAAAAATAGAT
>NC_092228.1:2315761-2318261 GCF_036320965.1 Panulirus ornatus
TTCATACCGTCCTGCTCGAGGGGGGGGGGGGGGTGGCACATCGTCTGGGATACACGTGTCTCCTCTGTAATACATTCGTCCCTGATACATCTCGTGCTGGTGAGACATGTAATATAAAGAGTAAACCCCCCCCCCTCTCTCTCTCTCTCTCACTCTCTCTCTCTCTCTCTCTCTCTCTCTCTCTCTCTCTCTCTCTCTCTCTCCTTCCTTCTCTTCTTTTTCCTCGTCTTTTCCACCCCCTCCTATCTCTTTAACCTCTCTGCTACTCTCTTCTCTCTCTCTCTCTCTCTCTCTCTCTCTCTCTCTCTCTCTCTCTCTCTCTCTCTCCTACACCAGACTGAGCGCGCGCGCGCAGGAGCACAACTCCTTCCTCCCCCAACCATTAAGTCCACACTAAGAGTTACTTACTCCCCATCACAGCAACACCTCCATCTAACAATTACGCCCCCCCCCCCCTGCCTCTCCTCCCCTCCCCCTTAACGAAGCCAGCGAGAGTGCATTAAGATTGTCGTGGGATGGCGTTGGCCGCGGGAGAGACGCGGGAGAGAAGGGAGAGATGGGAAAGCAACACACACGGAGGAAAAAGGGTGGGAAGGGAAGGAAAATAAGGGAATGTATATATACTGCAGAGTCCATATAAAATACCATATATCATACGATGAAAATTAAGTTCATGTCTTCACTTCAGTTGTAAGAAAGGTCACAATTATAGCATCAGAAACACTAGCAGTTGTGTCATTAGCAATACTATTACGTCAGTAACAACATGACTCGCAGGAACACCTGTAACACTGACATACATATATATATATATTTATATATATATATATATATATATATATATATATATATACAGAAGATAACTAAAAGACAAGCATGAAAAACAAAATAGTAAAAGAACGAACACACAAGAACTCAGAGCACTGGCCTAACAATACATCTAACACGTCAGAAGCAACACTACTGCGGAACAAACCGCCACAAATACATATAAACAACACTTGTCAAGAACAGCGCTCCAGGCTACCCCCATCTGCCGTGCGCTGAGACTGCAAGTTACAAAAACGTCCACAAATCGGGTATTGAGAATCCGGATTCCTTGTCCAATATTGACGATTGTGATAAGCCGATTTCCTCAACCCCGCTCAGATTTTACGTGTAAGGTTTCCTGTGTAGGATATTTGGCCGACATGATGTATTCTGGCTGACTGTGGAAGACTTGGGGAGGATCTGGGATTATATTGGGCAGCAAGTACAAGCGAGAGACTTGAGGACAAGAACGGCATGAGGGGAGTCTGGGCTGAGTAGTGGTAGGGGAGGGACGGGGTGAGAGAATGATGAAGTGAGAGTGAGAAGTGAGAAGTGACTTCAGCTGAGATAAGTTATATTAGTGAGATGGAAGAAGGGACTGGGTTTTACCTGCTTCCAGGCGATGACTCGCGAGGTGAGGTGTTATGAGGCAAGATGAGATATGAGGGACATGAGGTAAGATGATGGATGACTGGCGTGAGTTAGACAGGTGAGATGAGTGGGGGGAAATAGGTACCAACCACGTCAATAATTGAGGGCTAATGAGGAGTTTTGAGGCAAGATGAGAGCATGTCTGTGAGGATTACACAGAGTCACATACACACACTGACCCAGGGTCCAGGCGAGGTAGTCTGGCCACAACACTACTGAACAGGATGTTATCCTCTTGATATCATGACATAAGAAGAGAGCAGTAAGGGCTCTACCCCCAGCCACGACAACACGGTCTCACGCGCATACAACGATAACATAATGTCATATGTAAACAACACTATTACGGCGTCATATGCATACAACAGCAACACCTTCACCTTCTCTCCAATGTTAGTCCCACTCTTACACATCTTGAATGCAACTGAATTCGAACAACAACAGACCGCTATGTCATATGTGTGTGTATATATATATATATATATATATATATATATATATATATATATATATATATATACCTTGCTGTTGTCACCCCATCTTCCTCATCTGAGCTCTCCCAGGCTCTTCTTTATCCCAGGTGTAGTGAAAGAGTCCCCCCAACTGCCCTCGTACTCACCAGCTTCTCCCCACCGGCCATGGGGGAGACCAGGAGGGTCTCGTTGCCCAGTTGTATGATGCCAGCCAGACCATTGCATGTCCTGAAGGCTGCGATGGCCCCGGAGTAGTCCTTCACCGTGCCGTGGTAGTAACAGTGCTCGATCTGCAAGGAAACGGAGTGTGGGGTTAGTGTGTGGGTCTGGGGTTAAGGTGAGGGTCTGGGGTTAGTGTGTGGGTCTGGGGTTAAGGTGAGGGTCTGGGGTTAACAAGTGGGCGTGGGGTTAGTAAGCAGAGGATGGGTTAACATGTGGTATTTCCTTATCAAAACAAGACAAACACTATTTTTTAACAACATTCACATCAGCTCCTAACATATCACAGACGGAATATTCAAAATACACTACATATTTCATATGTAATATCCAATGTTTAATACTCA
>NC_092228.1:2323261-2363261 GCF_036320965.1 Panulirus ornatus
TTTAATACGTCTTCTTGAGTTCCTTCATTTTTCATACATTTTTTTTTTCATATTCTATCGCCAAATCTGGACACATCCCGAATTGGATTCGGGCAAACGTTCCTGTAATTACAAACTTTTATATGTGTAAATTTCATCCTTTAATTTTTGTGTACATTTCTTCTATAAATACCCATAAGATTTTTAAACATACTTAAATGTTTTTCATACTTTTTTATGAATTTTATATGATCGTCCAATCTCATCCAATATAAACACCTACTAATTCAAACTGTAAAATTTCTAATTTCCTGTTCTTAAATTCAAATTTTTCTTAAATCCTAATTTTTTGTGTGAAGAGATTGAGTAGTTAATGGAGAACGACACGCGCCTACTTTAGGGAAGTATTTACTAAATTAATTATTAATTTTTTATCCATAACTTGTCAAACTTTCCCTCATAAACTGAATGATGCTATATTAAGTGGCTAATGTCTCTTACAAGAAGCCATTAGTCCTGTGTGGATCAATTATATAACAGAGTCAAAATCTTAATGTTTCAGTAATCACACTCAAGTAACTCAAATTAACATTACATATATAAACCGAGTCTGGTTTAATATCCTTTATTAGCTACTGAGTTATGCCATGTATATCTTGAGAGAGTGCATGGTCTTAGTACTACCATAAACACATGAAGAACGTGTTCAAGACTTGTTATCCTGGTGATCATACCTTGACCCTGACGGCCTTAACGACCCTGGCAGTTGAAAGGCCCAAACCCTCAATAATCAGCCAACTAACTTTGGATCACTGCGTCATACTAGAGCAGTATGCGTCATACTAGAGCAGTATGCGTCATACATACAACACAAGACAAATCACGTGACCTATGTATATGTTTGAATTAATAATATATTTCAAGATTCTGGTCTTCCTCGTCTTCACACGAGAATCATCTTTCTTTTTTATTCATTCCTCCATTATTCATTGTAAGTCTCTTCATATCCATAATTGTTAGTCTTCCTCCAACACATTCGCTTGAAAAAAAAAAATGCCTTTTACTATCAAGGCGAAGGAAATTTGTTCACTAAACTGGAAATATTCATTTATTCAAATAATCAGTGTATAATGGGAGTGGATAATAGAGGCCTGCTGTATAATCTCTTGTCGAGAATAATGAATATTCAGTAATAACGCCAAAATCAAATATCACACACAGAATATTACCTAACATGGTAATTACTTCGCTCAAGATGCTAACACCAGGAGGCTATCGCAATACCCTGTAGCACACCACATCATGCACACTGTGTACACGATATATATATATATATATATATATATATATATATATATATATATATATATATATACTGTATATATATACATATATGGAACAACAGCAAGCGAATAATGAAAGAGAGGGTATGACAGATGGGAGGTAAGGTATAAAAGATGGGAGGGAGGGTACGATTGATGGGTAGGGGGGTACGACTGATGGGAGGGAGGGTACGAAAAGATAGAAGGGAGGGTGTGATAAATGGGAGGGAGGGTGTGATAGATGGGAGAGAGGATGTGACAGATGGGAGGGAGGATGTGATAGACGGGAGAGAGGGTGTGACAGACGGGAGAGAGGGTGTGATAGAAGGGAGGGAGGGAGCGACAAGCGAGAGGGCTGGCTGACGTAAGCAACCTGCTAATAGTGTAGGATCTCCCACCGTCGCGCATCATGGGTTCGGATCCCGTGCCGTCGCCGTGGGCCGATCCGCGCCTCAGCCCGGCTTACGGATGTCACTCTTCCTGCCGCGCCTTCAAGGGCGCTCCCTTCACCCTGCAGCTCTCTGTATCATTTCGCCTTCCTGGCGCACGAGAGTACGACCCTTGGGCACGGCGGTACAACCCCCTTCAGCACGGAGGTGTACGACCCTCGGGGTACGATGGCCTGGCCTATACACCCGAAAGTCGTACCATTCAACTGTCACAGTTCACGTTAAGGTGACGACTAACACAACTGTTAAACTTCCTACACACTCTGGTCCTCTCTCTCTCTCTCTCTCTCTCCCTCTCTCTCTCTCTCCTCTCTCTCTCTCTCTCTCTCTCTCTCTCTCTCTCTCTCTCTCTCTCTCTCTCTCTCTCCCTCTCTCTCTCTCTCCACCTTTAACTATACACAAAAATTTATACACTGAACACTGATAATTTTTCATCTCATGCTTGTCTAACTTGACCACAACGATGTGTTTTCATCTTTTCTCCTTTTTTTTTTTTCTAAGGCTGCAGTCACGGACGCAAGTCTGCATCAAGGCCGGGCCTTAACTGCAATATACAGAGGTTACAGAAAGGGAAAAAAAGGAGAGACGAGGGAAAGTATTTACGAAACTTGAAAGAAGTGAAAAACCTAAAATGTATCGAGTGATAGTTAACGGGAAAGACATGAGAGAGTACAGAGTTCCAAAGCTCCGAGGTGTAGGGAAAGATACAGTTATCAAAACAGCCCACCCTTGAGTTACACACACACACACACACACACACACACACACACACACACATACATATATAGGTTGAACTATGGAAGCTCTCACCTTAAATTCCTTTTCTGAATTTCTATTTAACATTTATCTTCAATTGATAAAATAAGTTCATAGTACACCTTCAGAGAAACTCCTGTGTGTGTGTGTGTGTAGAGAGAGAGAGAGAGAGAGAGAGAGAGAGAGAGAGAGAGAGAGAGAGAGAGAGAGAGAGAGAATGCACCTCACACGGCCAGTACATAAAGAACACGAGTCATAAATCTCACACGTCGTCCCAGCGAAGCATATAAACAAGGTCAAGTAGCGTACACACACACACACACACACACACACAGACACACACACACACACACACAGAGACACACACACACACACACACACACACACACACACACACATCCCGGCTGAGGCAATATATCTCATACACACTGGGCATAAAGACTGGGAACTACCGCCCACAACCACCCTCATATATCTCACCAAATGCTCTCTAATTGCCGCGCCTCCACATGAAACAAAACAAAAGACACTCGCTTCAAGTTCGCTCCAGCCGGCCGGTTCCCATACTGCTCACAGCATCTTATTACTACCGCCACTCTTTTCGAAAACACACGGGCTCTGTATTCCACGTCTGATAATAAAAGAAATCCTCTTCGATATTTCGAGTCTGATAATAAACGAAAGAATGACGATATTCGACACTAAAGTATTCCAAATCCGTTGTTCTCATCATAAACGAAAGTGCCCAAATTTGATACTGTCTGAATATAAACAAATCTTTCTCTTTCCTTCCCGCCAGTCGCTGAATACTGATCCCAAGTGTTTGACCAGTAACGCAGGGATGATGGCCACCTGTCGTATGTGCTTCCCCGATCTCTCTCTCTCTCTCTCTCTCTCTCATCACACAACTCCACGTACCCTCCAACAACAGCGGCATCTATCCATCTTCCCTATGCCTCTCCATCCGGGATATCACTCCTCGTCCCGTCCCTCTCCCTCTTCATTAGCGTCTCCCGTCTCTACATATGTCTCACTTGGAGACTTTCAGGACCTTCCACTGTGGTTCTAGCGACTCCTTGTCAACTTTGTCCTCTCAAGTCCCCTTCTATATGAGTCTTGAACGGATGATAATTTTCTGCTTGACACTCGCCTCATCTTCAGTCTTCCGCGATTTACAAAACCGTCATTTAACGAACGTCGTTTATAAAGAGAGGGTCACTAAAAGCAGCCATTTACATTATGCACATAGCTATATTTCATCCCTGTCTTACAGTGACGAATAACACAATACCAACGAACCAACGCACATTTCCCTACCACAATAAAGTCTACGGATTTACCAACGCGCATTTAACTATTAAATAAAGGATCTTCAAGGAAGAGGAAAGCGAAGTAAGGAGAACCATCGCAGCCACCGGGTTTCGAGCCCTTGATCATCCCCCAGTCCTCACTGTAGTACAACCCACATCACCATCTCACAACCAAGAGAATATATTCCCCAGTCATCCTGACCACGACCAGAGAGAACATTAACCAGGACTCCCTACAATCAACCAGTGGGACTGGCATTCATTGGGAGTAGCCACCAATCCCACCGTGATCGTGCCCAATCCCTAACCTACTTAACGACTGATTGGTGAATCCTGGTTGTATCTCTCCTCCTCTCTATCTCCCACTTCCTTATGTCTTGCATTCGCTCTTATCTAATCCTTCACTTATCATCTCTTTCTTAGATCCTTGTTCCTCTTCCCTAAAGCACATTTTCGTTCGGCTGTCTTTTCACTCTTCTTCCTCTTCCTCCTCTTCTTTCTCCTCTTCCTCTTCCTCCTCCTCCTCTTCTTTCTCCTCTTCCTCCTCTCCGTGGCCTTAGGCCACTGTAGCAGCAGAGTCACTTCACTCCCTAATGTAATCATCGTGTGGAGGCGTCGTCGTCTTGCTCAAGTAAATTCATCAGCGAGTGGCTGGCTGTGAGGCCGGGATACTGAATAATTGTCACTCGTGGGGGCAGGCTTCGAACCCCTCATGCTGGCTGGCCTGGCATTACACTGATCTCTACCACGACGTCACTAACGAATCCATCACGGATGTATATGCATTCATTAACTACTCTCTCTCTCTCTCTCTCTCTCTCTCTCTCTCTCTCTCTCTCTCTCTCTCTCTCTCTCTCTCTCCTTAATAACTACAGTCTCCAAACATAATATCTACTACATTCTACACCGGTTATTCCTCCACAATATGGAAACCTCTCCTTCAATTCACACTTCCTCCCCCAAAGACCTGACACTTAACAGTTTCAGCTCCATAAAACCCTGACTTCCTCAACCAGATCCTGAACTTTTCCCTCGCTATATTTCTTCTTCGTGTTCCAAATTCCTGACCACAATAATATGTCGCTTCTCTCAAAAAACAATTTACCTCTCTGTACCTAGATTAGTCTCCCAAGAACATCAATTGCTCTACCCATCTCTCCCCACTTCCATACATTTTCTACCCCACCCTCTAATACTCCCCATGACCACGAGTTTCTCCCCAGACCACCATTATCACCCAAACAGCAACATTGTCTTTCTAAGAACACTAAGCTCTCCCCAAGACGACCACTGAGCCTGGCCACGACAAACCATCGTCTCCCACACAACACAAGCGTCAGAATGACGTAAACACACAAGATAAAGCCACTTAACTCCCTCCTGCTTCTCCCTCCCTCCCTCCTGCTTCTCCCTCCCTCCCTCCTGCTTCTCCCTCCCTCCCTCCTGCTTCTCCCTCCCTCCCTCCTGCTTCTCCCTCCCTCCCTCCTGCTTCTCCCTCCCTCCCTCCTGCTTCTCCCTCCCTCACTCCTCTTCTGATATCGTTCTTCTTCCTCCCCAGCCCCCAACACCTCCTCCTCCTCCTCTTCTTTCACCTACAACTACTTATAATATTCCATCTACTTCCTTCCTCTCCTTACTTCACCTCCCAGTAGATGAGAAGACGCGATCACGCAAGACTCACCAACCGTCACTATAACTCAACATCCACTGTGCTGCCCTACCCTTACTGTCCCTCCCAGGGGCTGCGTCCCCTGTGATGACTGACGCAGCGATGACGTACACGAGCAGGAGAGATGCTAGAGCGATATCGAGAAGAAGGAATACCAGACATATGATAAGAATGGAAAGACAGAAGAGGAATAAACCTATATATATATATATATATATATATATATATATATATATATATATATATATATATATGACCGCTTTTATGGGGCCCCTTGCATTTCCAAGGTTACACTCCAAACAGAAGCAGGTCACACGGGGCGTATCCAGGAAGGGAAGATTCTCGACGTAGCTGTACATCTCTTCGTCGACTGACGGATGATGCAACCTCGTCGCAGGTTGACCTTCCTCCTGCAGTGTTATCATACGTGGGCAGAGTCCGGGAGAGAGAGAGAGAGAGAGAGAGAGAGAGAGAGAGAGAGAGAGAGAGAGAGAGAGAGAGAGAGAGAGAATGGAGTCAGTAACCCCGAGAGCCCTCTCTCCCTCCCCTCCCCCCCTCCTGAGCCATCATGCAGGACTGATGAGCACTGGCAGCTGTCATGCGGAAAGGTCAAAGGTCAAGCCGGGACCAGGGGGTGCGGCGTCCAACCAATAAGACAGCAGCAATCCTGCAACCACGAGACTGATACGCAACCCAGCATTCTACGCTGCACTTAACGACACACTCCAGCTATATATATATATATATATATATATATATATATATATATATATGGGTGACCTAGTCATTGTTGATATGCAATGAGCCTTCTTTACACACTCTAACAGAGTACAATAAAGACACAAGCTGAGAAATATATCATATCAAAATGATCATCAAAATCTAGAGAGCAAGGTTACACATGGAAATGATACACAATGAACAAAGACTTTATACATTAACAACCATTCTAACATTTATTCTTTATTTTTTTTTTGTACTAAATACGCCATTAAGTTAATATTTTATGTAAATACCCCAGCTCCTCTGTCTTCCTTGTATCTCATTAGTGTTAATTAATTTCACTCTTACGATCTCTGGCAAACACAGTGCCTTCCCCTCCTGATGGTGCATGAATAGCAGTTGCTGGCAATGATGCCTCACCCTTGGGGGGAAATGCTGACAACAGAGTATCATGTGTGTAGGAGAGAGAGAGAGAGAGAGAGAGAGAGAGAGAGAGAGAGAGAGAGAGAGAGAGAGAGTACATTTCCTATTTTTCCTTCTCAAACACATTTCACAAATCGTACGTACGTACTTCATCCACCCTCGCCCTTCCAACACAAACCGCCACACTGTACTATCAAATGATCATCCATTCTTTGTCTAACCGTAGATCATCATCGCTACAAAATCCTAGAAAAAATTATCTATCATATGCAAGAAAATACAATTATACACATAAGTACTTGACCATCATTCTACATCGCTACATACCATAATGCCACAACAGCGAGGGTGTAATGCTGGTGGCAGGATCCACAGCTTCCAACAACAGAATCGACGTAGCTGTGGCCAGACAACAGCTGCTAACAATATCGTAGACACATGAGTATCTGTGTCACGTGCAGTGTTACCAGGCGGGGCAACCTGCTACGTGTTATGTGAATCCTCACCAATACTGACCCACGTTTCTTATCTTAGTATATCTTCATCTATCATGTCTTGGTTTATGTACCGGTAAGACAGAGCCATCTGTTGACCTGAGGACGAAGCTTGGCGCGAGACCATAGCTGTAGCATACCCGCGCCTTCCTCCATCTTGGGATCATGCGCCTCGTTCCAGCTCACTTGCTATATTCCTGGACCCCTTCATTTACATTCCAGACCCATAACGTACATTCCAGATCCACCGTTTACATATCTTACGCCTCCACCTACGTTTGAAGTCCGTTTAATTGCATACCTCTTCACAAATATTAGCGTCGGGTATTTTTGGTTGCGTTTGGTGGCCACCCTCGCCATATTGCCTACACTTTTTCGACATGATGCATGAGCGCCATTTCTATGCCTTTACCAGCATTCCTTCCTCACTGCTTGTGCTGTATACCTTCTCAGGTCTACATACTTCCAGTGGTGATTTAAGTAACACTTTACGACTCTACTTACAAACAATACATCAAGAGTTATTTGTTGAAAAGTATTTCGAACTTTTACTTTTCAGATCTAAAATACTGAAAGTGTGATATAATCCACCTGAGACGAGTAATAAAGTATTCCTTTACTTTCTGCCTTACTAATAAATATCACATTATGATAAATAACGTGAGATTTCTTATTTTACTTCTAAACATTTTACTCTTCCTTTACACAACATCAGTATCCAACCGTTCTACATTTTCCTCCAGGATCCACCAGCCTCTGATGTACTCTGCCACGTCACTCAAATTCCATTTTCTTTCATTTCAAATGTTTGTATATCTTAACAGCTATAGCGTCATATAACGGTCATTCTAATCACATACTTAATATCATTTCAGTATATTCCAAGCTGATGCTCAAGTGAAATATATATATATATATATATATATATATATATATATATATATATATATATATATATATATATACCCTCTCAATGCTGTTCATAAATCATAAAAAATCAACTGTACGAGATTATTCTCTCTCTCTCTCTCTCTCTCTCTCTCTCTCTCTCTCTCTCTCTCTCTCTCTCTCTCTCTCTGTCTCTCTCTCTCTCTCTCTCTCTCAGTATTTACGTACGATAATTTGAAGAAAAAATTACACCCTAAAGTAGTTTTTTTTCCTCTTTCCTTTAGGAACATTTGCCGCTGACGAACCAATCAGGGGCCGACTTTTACATGACGTCAAAGGCCAGGATGCAATTACAGCCTCGTGATTGGCCAATCCTTCTCTGATCTGGGATAAAAATGGAAAATATACAACCAGGGGCTTAGCCGTCTGGTGGTGGGGACGATGTTGGAGATCATGGTTGGAGCGTTGGTGGTGGTGGTGGTGATGTGTTACCAGTGGTAACTGGTGGTGGTGGTGATGGTATTAATTGCACTGGCGTTTGTGGTGGTGGCCATGATGGTGAGGGTGGTGGTGGTGGTGGAGATCGTGGTGGTGGAGGCAGTGGTGGGGGAGAGGCAGGCTTGGTAACTATGGTAACAGCTCTCGCCAAGCTACGTGCACTCAACACACAGCAATCACAACTAGCAACCCCTCCTCTCTACGCACTATCACTCCATTATATAATATATAAACGTATATATATATATATATGAAGACTTCAAGTGAAGTGAACAATATTGGGAGAAAATATCAAAATCCTTCGTCAAAATAAGGAAAATCTACACATAAATTGTTACACTTGGCCGATCTACACAAGCGAGCGGGAGAAGAACATCAGAATGAAGAACATAATGTTATGGTTGTAAGGTAAGTAAGTACCCACAACGTTACACACGAGTATAACATACGTCAGAGCACCAAGGTCCTGCTTGAGCAAGAGCAAAGATGGCAGCAGAGTACCAGGCGAAGATAACACATGGCTCATGCGAAACAGAATCTCTGGACGGCCTTCGATACCCACCATCACCGTCTTAACCTGTGAGAGACATGCATACAATCTATACCCCACATCATGACCCTGCATGGTCAACCATCCCCTCCCTCCCTCCCTCACACACCTCCAGCCATACTGCTCACCACATACCACACCCGCTCACACCACAAACATCATACAGAAAGGCCAAACTAAACCAAACTCCCTAAGAACATTACTGACATCAGACTTCGACACAGAAGACTACATTCGTACCGTCTACAAACAACTCATTTGCTACGTTTTAACCTATATATGTATGTAGGCAAAAACATCATGTTTATGTATACACAATTCATCTTTGTAAATATATATATATATATATATATATATATATATATATATATATATATATATATATATATATATATATATGTATATATATATATATATATGCACACAATATACCGCTTTACTCCTCAACATATATCAGTGTAGCGCTGCGATCTGTTCAATTAGCTGCGTACAAACAGGAGCGTATATACTCACAACACATAAACGTACACATGACACTTTCACTATCGATCTGTAATATATATATATATATATATATATATATATATATATATATATATATATATATATATATATATATATATATATATATAATACTAGTTATCTTCCGCTATATCATCACGTAATTAAAGTTCACATTTCTTCCCATATTTCAATCTGTTCAGTAAAATTTTTATTCATATTCTCAACGTTTCGTTTTCTATTAAGAGAACATATATACATATTGTCTCTTCATATATTGTTATTGTTTGCAGGAACGCCAGAGTCTTCGTCAGTCTTCCCCGTTTTCGGTGGGGAAATAAACAATTACCTGCACACACTCTACGTTTTCTGAACCGTACCGATGAAAAGCACATGAAAAAAAAAAAAAAAAAAAGAGGAGGAAAATCTGTAGCCGTGGCTGGTCTACAAAACCAACAAAAATATCGAAGGGATACAAGCGAGGCTCAGCGTACACTATTGACTTTACTTGTGACTATCACATCTCTCCTCTGACTGACGGACGGACTGACTACAGGAAAAATAAACTGGAAAAAAAAGTAATTCAAAGCAAAAATGAGAGAGAGAGAGAGAGAGAGAGAGAGAGAGAGAGAGAGAGAGAGAGAGAGAGAGAGAGAGAGAGAGAGAGTAGATGACGGACTGGCTACAGGAAAAAAATAAACGGAAAAAAATAATTCAAAACAAAAATGAAAAAGTCGATTATTTTTCCTTTTTTTTTTTTTTTCTTTTACTCTGGAAATGGAAATGTGGGAATTAGCCTTTCATACGCCATCTATCAGCACATGGTTTAAGAAAATATAATCAAAAAACATTCATAAAGGAAAACCATTTGTAAAGAATGATAGATCAGGTGTGTGTGGCTCGGGTATCTAACACACAGAGATATTCAAGTCTGTGTGTGGTCTTAGATTTACGTTATAATGTGATTTATTATAATGTGATTTACGTTATAATGTGATTTACGTTATAATGTGATTTACGTTATAATGTGATTTACGTTATAATGTGATTTACGTTATAGTGTGATTTACGTTATAATGTGATTTACGTTATAGTGTGATTTACGTTATAATGTGATTTACGTTATATAGTGATTTACGTTATAGTGTGATTTACGTTATAATGTGATTTACGTTATAGTGTGATTTACGTTATAATGTGATTTACGTTATATAGTGATTTACGTTATAGTGTGATTTACGTTATAATGTGATTTACGTTATATAGTGATTTACGTTATAATGTGATTTACGTTATATAGTGATTTACGTTATATAGTGATTTACGTTATAATGTGATTTACGTTATATAGTGATTTACGTTATAGTGTGATTTACGTTATAATGTGATTTACGTTATATAGTGATTTACGTTATAATGTGATTTACGTTATATAGTGATTTACGTTATAGTGTGATTTACGTTATAATGTGATTTACGTTATATAGTGATTTACGTTATAGTGTGATTTACGTTATATAGTGATTTACGTTATATAGTGATTTACGTTATAGTGTGATTTACGTTATATAGTGATTTACGTTATAGTGTGATTTACGTTATAATGTGATTTACGTTATATAGTGATTTACGTTATAGTGTGATTTACGTTATAATGTGATTTACGTTATATAGTGATTTACGTTATAGTGTGATTTACGTTATAATGTGATTTACGTTATATAGTGATTTACGTTATAGTGTGATTTACGTTATATAGTGTAGGAAATGATGATTAACAGTCAGAGAAAAGCCTCAGCACAGCCGGGAACACAGAGGAATTCCTACATCAACAGACCAGGGCTGGACACGAGGCTACTGTGATGCTGGGAGACACATCACGATCACCTGGGTCACTGAGACACGTACATATATACACAACTCAGACGGAGGAAAACCTGCAGTTTGTGAGTACGGGAGGAGAGAATCATGCTTACTCCAGCGCTGGCTGCCAAACATTTATGAAGTCTAGTCTCAACCATGTCTACGGTAGTGATGTTAACTATGGCGACGGGTAACTCATGCACTATGTTAACAATCACTGCTGAAGAGGGCACTCTTATCCTATGGAATGGTTTAGCAATTAGGGTGGTTGAAAGTCCACACACACACACACACACAAATTGATTTACAAAAAAATTCTTTTATGATGACATTCGAATGAACTTCCGTAGGTATATATATATATATATATATATATATATATATATATATATATATATATATATATATATATATAAACAGGAGCAGAATATAACTATACGCGACACAAAGTTGTGGACTACGGTGGTTCATGACGACGATAAGACAAACGAGGACATTAATGCGTGACCAGCAGACGACCTGGGCTGACCTCCGTGACCCAGAGAGATCCGGGAGGGGGGAGGGGGAGGGGGGGAGCCTGTGACGTCATCCCAATGACCTGTACAGATGGGCCATTTCCGCCCTCTGCCCTCCTGTGGGATCACATCCTCTTGCCTCCACGGCCGGGGTGGGGAGAGAGAGAGAGAGAGGGAAGGGGAAGGTGGGTGGGGGAGCTCTAGGGTGAGAGTCCCCCACGTACCTGTGCTCTGTTACGCCTGCGTGGCACACGAGGGGGAGGGGAGGAGGGTGGGGGGCAGATAATCGATTTATATATCACAGCAGCAGGTAAGGCGTCTTCCTCGCACCTCTCCTAGACGGCGTGTAAGCTTAGCGCTGATTGGTGGAGTCTGTGTCTTGCGCTGTGCCCCGCACTCGGGGGGGGGGGGGAGACTTCGCCTCTGATTGGTGGCTATTCAAAGGGGAATGAGGTATGTCGTACGTACCCCCCCCCCCCGTTATAAAGATGGGGAGGGGGGGAGGGGGTGGTGGTCCTGTGAGAGGGAAAACTGAAATGGAATATGGCTACACCATACTGGTCTGTCTTCATGACCTAGTGGAGAGAGAGAGAGAGAGAGAGAGAGAGAGAGAGAGAGAGAGAGAGAGAGAGAGAGAGATGACCAACATTCTCTCTATTACAAAACAATTATCAAGAGATGATTCATTTATTTGTTTCTTTATTTCTCGACCCATTTAGTCCTGGCTGGCTGGCTCCTGCCTGCCATCGATTAATTCCTGGGACAAAAACATAAATAAATGCAGCCCCCACGTGGGGGGGGGGGGGGCTGGCCCGGCCGCCATGTTGTTGTATCTCGGGGCTGGGCGGGAGGGTGGGGGGACGATGTGTCTGGGGAGGGGGGAGGGAGGGAGGCAGGGAGGGAGCGAGGGAGGGAGGGAGGCAGGGAGGGAGGGAGGATGTGAGAGAGAGAGGGGGGCAGGTGGCAGTTGTAGCGAGGGAGATATGTGGGTGAGGGCAAGTATGAGGAAGATATCGTGAATGGTGAGTGAGTACTGAGGAAGAGTGAGTGTGTAAGGTGAGTATGAAGGGAGAGTACACCAGGGTGTGTACTGAACCAAGAGTGTGTAATGGGAGAGTATGTGAGGGAATGGGTGTGAAAGGGAGATTTAAGAAAGAATGGGTGTATTATGAAAGCATGAGGGAGTTTATCAGCAAGGGAGAGTATTAGGGAGTAAGTGTTGAAGGCAGAGTGCGAGGGAGAGAGTATAAAGTGAGAGTCTGGGGGAGAGTATGTAAAAGGAGAATATGAGAGGGAGTGTTTAAAGGGAAGATGGTAACAGGTATAGAGAGATAGAGGGAAGGAGATAGAGGGAAGGAGAGAGAGAGAGAGAGAGAGAGAGAGAGAGAGAGAGAGAGAGAGAGAGAGAGAGAGAGAGAGAGAGAGAGAGAGAGAGTTGCATCAACGAGACAACAACAACATGCAGCTGCAGTCAGGGGGGCCCCCTCCTCCCCCCTGCAGGGCGGCCAGTGTGACCGGGTGTAGTCACAACCACATCATCCATTTTCTATTTTCTTTACAAAAACGGGTCCGATACACTACCAGTAATTAATCATCGTTATCACCTTACAACAGTTATTGGCTTTCATAATTAACACTTAAAAACTACTAATCTTTATATGTATTCACATTATTCTAATACAAAATAATACTAGATTAATAACAACAGTAACAACAACAACAACAACAACAACAATAATAATAATAATAATAATAATAATAATAATAATAATAAGTGGTAACGGACGAATAAATTCAAAGACACTATATTCACTGCACTCATGCATTACCTCGCTAACCACCCAATTTCCTTCAACCACACACAAGAAAGGCATTTTCAAGCACTCTTCACAAAGTAGAGGATGAGCGAGAACTCTCCATGTGTATGTGAGCAGACAAGGCAACATATCTGGATATGCTGGTCTGATTCACCGAGTTGTTGGGCGATGCTCGGTGCACCGCTGGGTAACCCCCCATCACCAGGATGGTACGACCCCAACGGAACACGACGGTACGATCATTCAGCACGACGGTACGACCCTTTGTACACGACCCAGGGGTATGAAAGCCAGCCCCATCATACTCAAGGGTCGTACCGTCGTGTTAAAGGGCCGTATGTAGTCGCGCTCAAGCGCCGTACTTTCGTGTTCAATAGTCGTACCATTGACGTGAAGGGCTGCACCGCCTTTCTCTCAAGGGTCGCACCGTCGTGCTTACGGGGTCGTACCGTCGTGCTCAAAGCGTCGGGTCTTAACAGCCTATTCGGAGGAGGGGAAAAACCAAATCACAAGACAATGCTAGATGGGCGACACTCCGGAGAATATTGTTATTGAAGACTCTTAGTCCCATAAAAAAAACACACTTCTCTAAACTCTACTAACGTCTTACCTGTACCGTCAAGTGACCTAATCCTCTACGTCTCTCCAATCACGCACCAAACGTACTAATCTTCAATTCCAATCACCACAATCCCCGCATCTCTCTCTCTCTCTCTCTCTCTCTCTCTCTCTCTCTCTCTCTCTCTCTCTCTCTCTCTCTCTCTCTCGCTCTAACTCACTCCACAAACCCTCCTGTCAAAATTTCAATCCTATATCAAAACGCTTTCTCCACAACTCCTCTCTCTCTCTCTCTCTCTCTCTCTCTCTCTCTCTCTCTCTCTCTCTCTCTCTCTCTCTCTCTCTCCCGAGCGTCTCAATCTCATAAAATAAAGCTTTCGCTTCCTCCGTCGGGGTTCCAATCCCGTAAAGAGGCATTCGCATCGGCCGGCGCTCCTACCGGACCATGAGCAAGGGGGAGGGGGACTAGCGATAGGACAGCCAGCCCGGGGTAATGTGCCGAATTATAGACATTATCGACTCAACGCCGGTATTGGGTGGCAATGAGCATGGGGGGGGGGGGGGAGAGAGAGAGAGAGAGAGAGAGAGAGAGAGAGAGAGAGAGAGAGAGAGAGAGAGAGAGAGAGAGAGAGAGAGAGAGAGAGTTAAGATCACGAAAGCAGAAAGGTACACAAAAGAGGAAACAAGATAATAAAAAATAATATACTACAAGAGAGAGATAAAAAAGGAAGAGACGAAGGAAGAGACGAACAGGAAAAAAAACGATGGATTAAAAGGAGAGAAGACAGAAGACAAGGAGAGGAGACAGAAGACAAGGAGAGAAGACAGAAGACAAGGAGAGGAGACAGAAGACATGGAGAGAAGAGGAGAGATATACAATGAAGCGATAAGAACAGCATACACAACCAGAGATGAAAGGCAATGTGAAGGAAGACTACAGGAAAGATAACAAAGATAAGAAACGGTAAAGAAAACAGTTAAATACAACTACAAAACATACGATACAAATTCTTAAATAACACAGCACTTCGCTGCTGTTCAAGTATTATACAATGCTGTAAATCACACACTTCTGTCATATATTTTGACGTTACAACCTGACAACAACATATGTAGGTGTCTAAACTCTAGGTAGCAACATATGAAGGTGTTTAAACCCTAGACAGCAGCATATGTAGGTGTTTAAACCCTAGACAGCAGCATATGTAGGTGTTCAAACCCTAGACAGCAGCATATGTAGGTGTTCAAACCCTAGACAGCAGCATATGTAGGTGTTCAAATCCTAGACAGCAGCATATGTAGGTGTTCAAATCCTAACCACCAACATATGGTGGGAATGTAACCCCAAGAGAATAACAAAAGACCCATCATATACACACACACACACAAAAAAAAAAGACCCAGGATAAAACAGAATCACATCCTAACAAAAGCAGCTACGACGGAAAGACAAAAGCCCACCATAAATAGCCGCACATAACAATAGAACAAAAGTTAACCCAAATGTGATATAAAAAAAAAAGTAGCCACAGAAATAGGTTGAAAGAAAACATGCCAATTATATCCTCGACACTATAGAAAAAAAAAAGAGGGGCAGCCAAGCAAAACAAAAAAAGCAAGAGAGTGGGTAGGTAGCTATTCATTCGTGGGTCGGCCACAAAGACCATACAGTGAAAAACTTTCTACTTGTCCCCCCACAGAGACGATCCATGACACAAGCACCCCAGGGGTGAAGAGGGCTGACTGTAGGAAGGATGAAGAACGGAAAAAGGTTTTGACGCCCCCCCCCCCCCCCATCATCTTGGCCAGCACCAAACACACACACACACACACACACACACACACACACTAAGCCCGGGACCAGATCTGTGGACGAAGAGAAGGAACGGAGGAAGAGGAACGAGTGAGGGGGGGAAAAAGAGCAGGAAGAGATGGTTGTGAAGTATTAGTACTGGTGGTGGAGAATGTTCCGTAATGGTGGCGTTGGTGGAGAATACTGCGGAGTAGTACAGTGGTGGGGGCCGGTGGTGGAGACTGTAGTGAAGTGGAAGTGGTGGTGATGGTGGAGAATACTGTTGACTAGCAGTGTTGGTAGCCGGCGGTGGAGAATGTCACGTATCATTAGTGGTGGTGGTGGAGAAGGTTGTGGAGTAGTGGTGGTGGTTGGAGAAGTGTGTGTGTGTAGGAAGGTGAGGACTTCCCCCGTGGGCTGAGAAGGAGGAGCTGGAAGTCCCTGAGGATAACAAAGGACGTGAAGAAAATAAGAAAAAGGTAACAGAAGAAGACAATGGTTGAGGAGGAGGGAGCTGCGGGCCCCACTGAGGGAAGGGAGGGAGCAGAAAGTAGCAGTAGCAGGGGGAGCAGCAGCAGCAGCAGGGGGAGCAGGGGGAGCAGCAGGAGCAGCAGCAGGAATATGATAAGGTGGTGAGAGTGGAACTGCCGCCCACCGCCGCCCGCCCTCACAAACTGGGTCACTCATCATCCCCCCCGTCCCTGCCCCCATCCCATGACCCTCCCTTCCCCGGACACACACACACACACACACACACCAACCACACACACACACACACACACACACACACACACACACCACATCTCTTGAATTTTTACTGCTTACTCTCTTCCGCTGAGATGGGGGTGGGGGGTGGGGGGATTGGTCCAGAGGATCTGGGGTTCCTGAGAGAGAGAGAGAGAGAGAGAGAGAGAGAGAGAGAGAGAGAGAGAGAGAGAGAGAGGGAGAGAGAGAGAGAGAAAGGAACAGAGAAGGGGGCCAGGTGAGGATACTCCCTCAAAGGTCTAGTCGTCTGTTCTTAACGCTACCTCGCTAACGCGGGAGATGGCGAATAGTATGAAAGAAGAAAAAGAATATATATATATATTCTGGAAGGAAGGAATTTCTTTGTGGTACTTTCCAGGCCACATCGTCACGACGGTGAATCACCTGCTGGAAGGTGTGTGTGTGTGTGTGTGTGTGTGTGTGTGTGTGTGTGTGTATGTGTGTGTGTGTATGTGTGTGTGTGTGTGTGTGTGTGTGTGTGTGTGTGTATGTGTGTGTGTGTGTGTGTGTGTGTGTGTGTGTGTGTGTGTGTGCGTGTGTGGTTGGTGTGTGTGTGTGTGTGTGTGTGTGTGTGTGTGTGTGTGTGTGTGTGTGTGTGTGTGGTTGGTGTGTGTGTGTGTGCGTGTGTGGTTGGTGTGTGTGTGTGTGTGTGTGTGTGTGTGTGTGTGTGTGTGTGTGTGTGTGTGTGTGTGTGTGTGTGGTTGGTGTGTGTGTGTGTGCGTGTGTGGTTGGTGTGTGTGTGTGTGTGTGTGTGTGTGTGTGTGTGTGTGTGTGTGTGTGTGTGTGTGTGTGTGTGTGCGTGTGTGGTTGGTGTGTGTGTGTGTGTGTGTGTGTGTGTGTGTGTGTGTGTGTGTGTGTGTGTGTGTGTGTGTGTGTGGTTGGTGTGTGTGTGTGTGCGTGTGTGGTTGGTGTGTGTGTGTGTGTGTGTGTGTGTGTGTGTGTGTGTGTGTGTGTGTGTGTGTGTGTGTGTGTGTGTGTGCGTGTGTGGTTGGTGTGTGTGTGTGTGTGTGTGTGTGTGTGTGTGTGTGTGTGTGTGTGTGTGTGTGTGTGTGTGGTTGGTGTGTGTGTGTGTGAGTGTGTGGTTGGTGTGTGTGTGTGTGTGTGTGTGTGTGTGTGTGTGTGGTTGGTGTGTGTGTGTGTGCGTGTGTGGTTGGTGTGTGTGTGTGTGTGTGTGTGTGTGTGTGTGTGTGTGTGTGTGTGTGTGTGTGTGTGTGTGTGTGTGGTTGGTGTGTGTGTGTGTGTGTGTGTGTGTGTGTGTGTGTGTGTGTGTGTGTGTGTGTGTGGTTGGTGTGTGTGTGTGTGTGTGTGTGTGTGTGTGTGTGTGTGTGTGTGTGTGTGGTTGGTGTGTGTGTGTGTGTGTGTGTGTGTGTGTGTGTGTGTGTGTGTGTGTGTGTGTGTGTGTGTGTGTGGTTGGTGTGTGTGTGTGTGTGTGTGGTTGGTGTGTGTGTGTGTGTGTGTGTGTGTGTGTGTGTGTGTGTGTGTGTGTGTGGTTGGTGTGTGTGTGTGTGTGTGGTTGGTGTGTGTGTGTGTGTGTGTGTGTGTGTGTGTGTGTGTGTGTGTGTGTGTGGTTGGTGTGTGTGTGTGTGTGTGTGTGTGTGTGTGTGTGTGTGTGGTTGGTGTGTGTGTGTGTGTGTGTGTGTGTGTGTGTGTGTGTGTGTGTGTGTGTGGTTGGTGTGTGTGTGTGTGTGTGTGTGTGTGTGTGTGTGTGTGTGTGTGTGTGTGTGTGTGTGTGTGTGTGGTTGGTGTGTGTGTGTGTGTGTGTGTGTGTGTGTGTGTGTGTGTGTGTGGTTGGTGTGTGTGTGTGTGTGTGTGTGTGTGTGTGTGTGTGTGTGTGTGTGTGTGTGTGTGTGTGTGTGGTTGGTGTGTGTGTGTGTGCGTGTGTGGTTGGTGTGTGTGTGTGTGTGTGTGTGTGTGTGTGTGTGTGGTTGGTGTTGTGTGTGTGTGCGTGTGTGGTTGGTGTGTGTGTGTGTGTGTGTGTGTGTGTGTGTGTGTGTGTGTGTGTGTGTGTGTGTGTGTGTGTGTGGTTGGTGTGTGTGTGTGTGCGTGTGTGGTTGGTGTGTGTGTGTGTGTGTGTGTGTGTGTGTGTGTGTGTGTGTGTGTGTGTGTGTGTGTGTGTGTGTGTGTGTGTGTGTGTGTGTGGTTGGTGTGTGTGTGTGTGTGTGTGTGTGTGTGTGTGTGTGTGTGTGTGTGTGTGTGTGTGTGTGTGTGTGTGGTTGGTGTGTGTGTGTGTGCGTGTGTGGTTGGTGTGTGTGGGTGTGTGTGTGTGTGTGTGTGTGGTGTGTGTGTGTGTGTGTGTGTGTGTGTGTGGTTGGTGTGTGTGTGTGTGCGTGTGTGGTTGGTGTGTGTGTGTGTGTGTGTGTGTGTGTGTGTGTGTGTGTGTGTTGTGTGTGTGTGTGTGTGTGTGTGTGGGTTGGTGTGTGTGTGTGTGTGTGTGTGTGTGGTTGGTGTGTGTGTGTGTGCGTGTGTGGTTGGTGTGTGTGTGTGTGTGTGTGTGTGTGTGTGTGTGTGTGTGTGTGTGTGTGTGTGTGTGTTCTGCATGTTGGTTCAAGACACGCAGGAATCGTGGCTTGCGGACACATCACAGTTATTCATCAGTAAGGTCAAGGGATACGTGATAGTTCAGAGCAGCCATGAACCTTATGTGAATCATATCATTATCATTCACCATTTCACGCAAATTTCGTGTGTAATGTGCACGAAAAGTGTCAGGATTTTCGTCTCTCTGTTAACGGGTATTAAGGCGAAAATGATCAAGTACTGGAGTTGATCATAATGGATGGTTTCCACCTTTGCACATCATATTTCTAAGGTATTGCGAAGTGCCATGAAGACGTGTATATCTATCTCTGGTTTAGAGAGAGATTTCAAAAAGGTGTTTCTCTATCTTCTCCAGGTTGAAGAATGCGTAATAAGTAGTACTTCCCAAATGGTGAAGCATGTGTACTATCGCTGACCTTATCTAGAAGAATCTACAAATGTATTGATAAATGCCACAGCTGAATATAAATTATCTGTTACCTACCCACACCAAAGACAGATATAGACTTCTAGACTAAATATCTAAAAGCAAATTTACATAGATAAACACACACACAAGATCACAGGCACACATGGGCACCGAAGTACACATACACACACATACATAGCCCACATACACACGTACAACACATACACGATCAAAACCACTGGCACAAGTTCCTGGACCACCCCCACACAGAGCGCGCGGTCCGCTGCATCTTGGCCATGCACGTGTAAAAACACCTGTAAAAACACGTGTGGAAGAGAGCAGGGAAACAGGAGAGCTCCGGACACGTTACGAGCCTTCTTAAAATATCTTCCCAAACTAAACAAAAAACAGATACGATTCCAACATGGCAGAATTTAATCCTCTTCTTCCCAACATCAGAGTTTTTGGGCTTCATGACGTTCGTGGAGGAGGAGGAGGAGGAGGAGGAGGAGGAAGAATGACAGACGAGAAGATGCCTGAATATGAAGGAGTGTGTGTGAGACGTGCAAGTGATACAGCGAATTGGAGCTACGTGGTATACAGGGGACGACGTGCACCCACTGGGTGGAACCATAGCACACGAAGCGGGCAGTATGCACGACAGTTTGAGTGTGGATGTCCGTGAATGAGGCCATCTCTTCGTCTGTTCCTGGCGCTACCTCGCTAACGCAGGGATCGGCAAACATGACACAGTAGGAAGGTCAGGCACCCCCCCCCCCCCCAATCACCACAGCCAAGAGGAAAAGAAAAACGTCATTCGTTTGATCACACCGGTTAATACGAAGAGAGAGTCTGGAGATGACGGAAAATCCCTCTTCGAAAAGGTTCCATACCACTTAAGATGGTCCGTAAAGAACTACCTCTATTTTTTTTGTGGTCTTTAACTTGGACGTGGCCTGCACACAACATCGCCACAATCCTCCGCAAGTCTTTCATTCCTGGAGAGGATAAGCGACCTACTTCCCACGACACAGTGTGTCGTAAACACTTTATTTAATGTATCACATCTGGTATGGTATGGGAGGATATGGTAAGGCATGGTATGGGGTGGCATGGGATGGAAAAGTATGGTATGGGGTGGTGCGGGATGGTAAGGTATGATATGGGGTGGTATGGGATGAAAAGGTATGGTATGGTATGGTGCTACAGAAACCGGTGTGAAAAGGGAAGGGGTGGGGGGAAGGTGTTGAATTAGATAATAATAAATATAAAAAATGGTAGTAGGAACAAAAGCAATACGGACAGAAAAAAGATGATAATAAAAAAAGTATATTTTGGAGAGAGAGAGAGAGAGAGAGAGAGAGAGAGAGAGAGAGAGAGAGAGAGAGAGAGAGAGAGAGAGAGAGAGAGCAGTCATGACATTATCAATATATAATCACAAGCACATCTTCCATGGCCGCCAAGGTAGGTCTGCCTCTGACGACCGGAGAGCAGCCGCTCGACAGGTGGCTCACTGGTGCACAACACTGATCGCGTATTCCTAGGAACCTGAGTTCGAATCTCATAAAGGCTACAGCTTAAATGCAATACTTAAACACAGTATATATATATATATATATATATATATATATATATATATATATATATATATATATATATATATATATCGGCAATCGTGTGTGAGAGGTTATTAAGCCGGGTGCCGGCATTTATACTCAGGGCAGGTTTGTTCAGGCAATCGGATTATAGCTGATCCCACCGGCCGGCCAACAGGCTCTGCCGGCAACCCTGTCTCCCCTTATTGTGCCGGTGCCGGCATACTAACTCCCCTGGGTGGTAAACTCTATTTCTGGCATGAATCATACTTCAGACTTCCTATATGTATGTATATCTGTATATATATATATATATATATATATATATATATATATATATATATATATATATATATATATATATATATATCTGTCCTGTGTGTACCTAGGGAGAAACCTGAATTTCGTCTGTCAAACTATAAACTAGCAGTTTCGTCGTGGTCAAAGGTCGTACTGTCAGGGTTCAGGGTCGTACCATTGTGCTCGTTCTATCCTGGTAATCACGGGTTATGAAGACGTGTTCGAAGGTCGTTCCTGTCGTGCTTCAATGGTCGTTCCGTCGTGTTCAAGTGTCGTACCGTCGCGTTCGAAGGTCTATACTGTCGTATCGAAGGCCGTACTGTAGTGTTCAAAGGATTAATTAAACCTTGTCTTTCCCCGGATCAGACATTTCCCACTAACACTCAACAAGTCTCTATAATTAGCGTCTATGTAATGACAACCCCCCCCCCCCCCCATATGCCACTGGATGTGAACGATCATGCCTTACGCATGGACAAGATCAAAGCGTAAGTGTGTAAATTTCTCTGATACAAAACAGCGTCCATTAACACCCACTGTATTGCAAAGGTAAACAAATACATTTGCTGTAGATGGTGTAGATTTCAATGTATAAATGTTGCTACTGTAACCACTCTAGTGTGAAAATACTTGTGCGTAACCGGGAAGGATTATATTCCTTAATTAGGTTATCTTAATTAGACAATAGAGTTAATTACATTATACATTATTTTCATGGGATTTTACCCAGTGAGAGACATGTATATGACGTGCAGGGAGTCGAACTGCAGGGGACGCCCTAACACATGACTACGACTCCACCAAAGAGGAATTGAAATCTAAATTACAGTGTCTTTTGAAGTGATTCTACGTTGGATGCCAGAACACAAACAAACACACACACACACACACACACACACACACACACAGAAGTCAAACACGAAAAGAAAATGATTTAAAGTTTCAAACTAAAAGTAAGAATGAATAATGAATAACAGTGTCAATGAATAACATTTTGAATGGATGTCATGTGTAAAACATGGGTCCCGTTATTCACAAAGTTGTACACACATACAGAACGGAACTCTTACTGTCGCTGTCAATATACTTTATCAATGATGCTACCTTCTGATACAACCTCAAATGTGCCATACCAGCACTTTGAAAACATGTACTGACACTACATCAACCACGAAGGACAAGAAGAAGAAGAAGAAGTAGAAGAAGAAGAAGAAGAAGAAGGAATTTGTACAGAAACTGGAGGTTCGTTTAGAAAACGGAGGAGATTCGATCAGTCGATGGTTGTCATGCGTGAACAAGAGCACTGGTCGTTGGTGTAGACATGGTTACGGTGAGGCGTCGTGCGCGCATGCGCAGACACCGGTGCCGGGAGATCCCTACCTCCCCGTGCACCGCTTACTGCTACCACTACCTCCGAGAGAGAGAGAGAGAGAGAGAGAGAGAGAGAGAGAGAGAGAGGGCAGTCGCAATAAACAAAATACACACACACACACACACACACACACAAAGGCCTTTTACCTTTTTCCTGATATTTATATTTTGCTCTGGAAAAGGCGTAGCCAAAGCCGTCATAAATAACCCCGAATAAAAATGGTTCGGCCTCAAAGAGAGAGAAGCCCTTTTGTGCGTTGTTCCCACTCTGTGAGCCCAGGAACACGACCCCTAACGGCAAATATGGGACTTCTTCTTCCCCCCACAAGTTTGAAAAATCATCTCAACACTCACAAAGTTTTGCCAAAGCCATATAACCTCCTCCTTCACCCTCCCAAAACTTGGCTAACTTTATTCAAAACTTAACGCAAGGAGTGAAGTCACTTTCGCTCAAGAGAGAGAGAGAGAGAGAGAGAGAGAGAGAGAGAGAGAGAGAGAGAGAGAGAGAGAGAGAGAGAGAGAGAGCTGATCTCTTTACGACAGTGTTGTCATATGTCTTCGCTATGTTTGCTCTCTCTTTTACTATCTTTATCCTCCTATATCTCCACTTTTTCCATCCTTTCCGCCCCAGCACCCCTTTCCCATATATATATATATATATATATATATATATATATATATATATATATATATATATATATATATATATATACATATATATATATATATATATATATATATATATATATATTACTCTCTATGTTCTCTTCCGCTCCCACCATTCATTTTCATTCTCTCCCCCTCCCCCCTTCCACTCTCTCTCTCTCTCTCTCTCTCTCTCTCTCTCTCTCTCTCTCTCTCTCTCTCTCTCTACGCCTTCCCTCCTTAATTATCACCTCAGTTGATGAAACACACACACCCCCCTTGACCAATGTATATTTGACACTCCAATTCCTCTGGTTTATTCTAACCCACTCTAACCATCACCATGGAAAACGGTGTGTATATATATATATATTTAAGAGTTTAAGTTCATCATATTTTCCTTAACACCAAACAAGACCTACATTATTCCTTCTATACATGAAATCTATGATGGAGAGGGAGGTGGTGGAGGGGGAGGTGGTGGAGGGCACCACAGCTAGTTTCCATTACTCGTTTGGCTCACTTCCAAGCTATCTGGACGCTGTGGTGGTGGTGGTGATGATGGTGGAGATGGAGGTGGTGTTGGTGATGATGGTGGACATGGAGGTGGTGTTGGTGATGATGATGGTGAAATAGGAGGTGGTGCTGGTGATGATGGTGGACATGGAGGTGGTGTTGGTGATGATGGTGGAGATGGAGGTGGTGCTGGTGATGATGGTGGAGATGGAGGTGGTGTTGGTGATGATGGTGGAGATGGAGGTGGTGCTGGTGATGACGGAGATGGTGGTGGTGATAATAATGCTCTTTGTACCTGGTGACCAAAGTAGTAGCAGTGGTGGTAGTAGTAATAGTAGTAGTAGTAGTAGTAGTAGGAGTAGTAGTAGTAGTAGTAGTAGTAGTAGTAGTAGTAGTAAGAGTAGTAGTAGTAGTAGTAGTAGTAGTAGTAGTAGTAATAGTAGTAGTAGTAGTAGTAGTAGTAAGAGTAGTAGTAGTAGTAGTAAGAGTAGTAGTAGTAGTAGTAGTAGTAGTAGTAATAGTAGTAGTAGTAGTAGTAGTAGTAGTAGTAGTAATAGTAGTAGTAGTAGTAGTAGTAGTAGTAGTAGTAAGAGTAGTAGTAGTAGTAGTAGTAGTAGTAGTAGTAGTAGTAGTAGTAGTAGTAGTAGTAGTAATAGTAGTAATAGTAGTAGTAGTAGTAGTAGTAGTAGTAGTAGAAGTGATGGTGTTTCATTCCCCCTTCGTTCCCCCTTCCCCAGATACCGTCCTCTCCCACCCTCCCGTTGCCGCCCCTGGGCACAACGGTATACGACCCCTTGAAGCACGACTGCTGGGGAGGCTGTGGTCGTCGTCTTGCTCTGGAATCTGGGGCCAGTCAACCAACGCCTTACCTCGGGTGGACATCATCCCTCCTCATCCACGGTAAAATCTGTGCCGTCTCCCTCAGGGACGTACGACCCTTACTAGGGGAACCTGTCACCTCTCCCTGGGCAACCTGCGACATCTCCCTGTCCAGATCTGTGACCCCAGCCCTCACTCAGGCCTCCTCTCCCTACGCGGGGAGGCCGCTGTCCAACCACCAGGCTAAACGTCTGTTCAACTTAACTGTTGGGGAAGGCAAGGGGTTTCACTCTCTCTCTCTCTCTCTCTCTCTCTCTCTCTCTCTCTCTCTCTCTCTCTCTCTCTGCCCAACTTTCCCGCGTGTGTGTGTGTGTGTGTGTGTGTGTGTGTGTGTGTGTGTGAAGCACACGAAATTTAATTACATAAAAATAAAACATTTAACAGTCTATCGGACATCAAGAGAGGGAGGGTGATCGAAGTGTGAACAAAATATAACAAAAGGCATTCACGAAGATAATATACTTTTACCTCAAGAATGATTCTGTTTCCCATCTTCTATAGATCTTATTTCGGTTCTGTTAGGTGCGTCGCCGCCATTACATAGACCATGTGATCCCTTGTCAGCCATTCCCTCACACAATTACTCTCTGGCCGTCGGCAACTGAAGGCTGGGCCGTTGTGGTGTCTCTGTTTCTTTCCCTCCACCGCTAAGCTCTCGCGCTGTCAAGATTCCCAGCTTCACCGACTGACAGGTATTTCGCGCTGTCTTACTCCTAGCATCACATCCTCCAGCAGCAGCCCACGATACAGAGAGAGGCCATTGCTAGCCAGCACCAGGTCTTCCCCGGAGCTATTTACGAGATGAATGATGGTCGGAGGGCGCGCCCTTCCCACCCAAGCTACACATGCACACTCACTCACACACACGCACATGCCCTGAAACATACACGCAACCGTGGACACAAAAATACACACAGAGGTAGACATATATATATTTGCTCTCGCTATAAATGAATCTTTCTTTCTCCAGCCTCCATCCCCGCTCACCCCTACACCAACGATTCCAGTTTACAGGTGTGATATCGTAGTGCCACCCACTAAACATCCCCCTTCACCTACGCATTATCTCAGTATGGGAGCAAGCAGCAACCTGGATAAATTGAACGGTGCCAAAACGCAATTACCACCCCACATCTTTCTCCCTAAATCTCACTCGTTTCCTACTATTCAATTTCAAAACAACCCAATTCAAACCTAAGATAACATAAATACGTCGGGTATAACCATTTCCTCCACCCTATTATATAAACCGTACATAATCAACATGGCAAAGTAGGCTTACAAAAAGCTGGAAGTGTTGTATAGCTGACGTGGTTATCTTTCTTATAAGCAGTTGTTTCATATCTGTAGGAGCTTCACACGTCCTAGTGTGGGGAACTGTTCATCCATGTAGGTGTGTCTCATCCTCAGAGACCTTTGTATGGACCAGAAAATAATTAAAAAAACCTTTCGTCTCATTCATTCTCCTGGCGTCATCTCTCTTCACCCATCCCTTTCTGTATAGCGAGCTGTTCCTGCTCTCTCGCTCTCTCTGGAAGGTATATCATTTTGGCCACTGTTCTCGTGACCTGTCTTTATTCGTCCCCGCCCACAAGGCCTTAAACGCGAGGCATCCGGCTGGGTGCTGCTTCCCACAGTTTCTATGTGGAGACAGACCACTCGAGTATTGACCGTTCTGATACCTCCTCTTGATCGGCTATACTTTGGAATTCTCTCTCACTCCTCACGTCTCTCATCTTCCTGCAACATTTCTACCTTTCAGAGTGAAGTCCACAAAGACCCGTGGAGCCCTGGTTAATTTCAATTATCCTCTTCCCTTCACTCATTCCTTCCACCTGTGACCCGTGATGGCCTCTGGTTAGGTCATGATTTGTCCGAGCCACGTCGGCCTCCTCAAGCTTCTGTCTTGGCAGTACTGCTGTGTTGGGTGATGGACATGACTCGCCTGGAGGACTAGCCTCGTACTCAAACCTGTTTGCGGATGATTCCCGAGGCAACGAAGAGGAGGAAAAACGACTGCATCAGCTTACAAGGGAACCTGGACAAACTCCAAAGATGGCCTGACAAACGTCTGATGACATTCAATCGAAGTAAGTGCCCAGGTAATGGGGTTGGGACGGCGGGGGAAAAAAAAAAAAGGGTCCCATTGTGAAAACTACTTAGTGGAAATAAGCTACAGGATTCGACGTGTCAGAGAGATGTAGTGGGTTCGACACTGCCTAATCCGTGCCCGGAGCCATGTGTGATGGTGAACTGTCTGCTGGCGAATATTAAAATCGCAGTCAAGTGTATGGCTAAGAAAATGATGGGTAGACAAACTCACACTACAGACCAAAGCTGGATCATGTCTCTCAGGTGTGGCCAACGTAGCTACAAGAGTACGAAGATATGATTCAAAAGGTCAGGAGCCGAGAGCAAGCAATATGGTACCTAAATCAAGGAAGTTGAGCTACATTGAAGATGTGAAGGTTACATAGCTGTCAATCTTAGAGAAGAGAAGAGGAGGGTTGTGACCTGATATTATCTAATTTCTTATATGAACTGAATCAGGTCGACTGTGAGCATTTCTCTACCAGATGCAGTAGCAAAGTTACCAGAGGCTGTGATCAGAAGCCGAGCAACAGTAAAGATAAAGAAGGATAGAGAGACATGCTGCTGTAGTGTATGGCTGGCCTGAGCAAGGAGACTGTGCGTGCCAGCAACTTACAAAAGATTTAAAAGTCTTCTTGATGCTATGATTACAAACACACACACACACACACACACACACACACACACACACGGAATGCCAGTGTTCTGAACCTTTCCCACATTCATCCCTTCATACATACATACATACATGTATACGCCCATCCGGGCGTATTTACGTATCTAACATGTATACGCCCATCCGGCCGTGTTTACGTAACTCACGCAGACCTGAACCAAATTTAACGCGAGATTTCTACCTGACAAGTGAGCCTGGCGACGACCTTCATTAGAATAACATTAACCTCTTTCTTAATCTCTCTGAGAGTAGCGGCTCGGCCAAGCTTATTCCGCTTAAGCCGGCGTGTTCCAACTTTGGCTTACGCGAACGCTTGAGCGTAAGCTTAGCGCGTACACCAGAGCGGGATATTATCAGCTTAAGTGGCACCAAGTCTTGAGCTAAGCGTGGCAGCGGCTGTGATCATTCTGAGGAGATAAAGTCAACAAGTTTTAAGCTGTCTTGTTGCCCGAATTACGACGCTAACTCACCCGCTTGTGTGTACGTGTGTGTGTGTGTGTGTGTGTGTGTGTGTGTGTGTGTGTGTGTGTGTGTGTGTGTGTGTGTGTGTGTGTGTGTCTGTGTGTTAAAACATGAAGCAAACTCACCATCCCTTGTCGACTGGCTGGAATGTGACACTGATCTGGGCAACAGTTCGTACTGTCTGTTTGCAGCATCACCACAAACAGTGTCGTGTACCGTTGGTTACCAGGTCCTGTTATCAACAGCGACCACAAACAGTACCAGAGACTGAGACAGAAGACTTTACTAGCGGCAACAGTAAGAGAACGGCTCCGGCAACAGTAGCAGGAGGGGAGGTTGGGGTGGGGGCGCCGTAATGGCCTAATAACAATGGTGATGATAGCACCATTAGCGGCAGAACCATCACCATTACCCCGACCACTCACAACGGCACGACCAGATACGACACGAGGAGAGAGGAAGCCGTTGAAAAGACGACACCAGTAACGGAGGCAACAGAGGCACGTAACAGAAGCAGGTGTACACAGCAAGCAAGGTCGGTACGACGAACAGGAACAACAGGAGGCAACGAGGAAAACAGATGCAACGCCAACAGAAAGGACGATACTCGAACAGGAACACGCGTTGTGGTAACGGTACTGATTACATCAAACTACTTTTCTTAGTAGTAGTAGTACCGTCAGTCTCATGGATCGTATAACCCTCCCCCCATACATTCTCTCTCTCTCTCTCTCTCTCTCTCTCTCTCTCTCTCTCTCTCTCTCTCTCTCTATATATATATATATATATATATATATATATATATATATATATATATATATATATATATCTTTCTTTCTTTCATACTATTCGCAATTTCCCGCATCAGCGAGGTAGCGTTAAGAACAGAGGACTGGGCCTCTGAGGAAACATCCTCATCCAGCCCCCTTCTCCGTTCCTTCCTTTGGAAAAAGAATAAAAAAAAAAAAAAGAGAGGGGGGAGGATTTCCAGCCCCCCGCTCCCTTCCCTTTTAGTCGCCTTCTACGACACGCAGGGAATACGTGGGAAGTATTCTTTCTCCCCTATCCCCAGGGAATATATATATATATATATATATATATATATATATATATATATATATATATATATATATATATATATATATATATTAGATAGATAGGTAAATAATTAGATACAAATTAATATATACATATCGGAACAACTAAGAAGATAGAGAGACAGGACTGGATAATGAGGGGAAAACAGAAACATCTTTAAGACATTACGGACAAAACATAAGAGCAAGAGTTATATCAAAAATATTCTGGATTACTTGGAGGAAACTTCGCAGAAAACGGAATGTAGAAAACCAAAAGAACTGCGGAGGAAACACGAAGGAGGAAAAAATAACGATGAAACATTTACACAAAATTGGCAAGCCATATCAGGTGGGGAAAATATGTTACGCAGAGGAGGAAATAAAAGGAAACTGGAGGTGTATTAGGCGAGTACCGAGAACATAAGAACAAGGCGGGAGAGACGCTGTGGCTGGTAAGTGTAAAACGACTAGGCAATGGAGATATTAGAGGCAGGGAAAGTTGGCAGCAGCTGTGTGGGGGGGGAGGGGGGGAGACTTTCCCCCCTTCCCCCCACAGAAGGCCCAGAGTGGGTGGGAGGGGGTGGGGGGGGTAAGGGGGGGTGGGGGGGTAAGGGGGGGGTGGTAGAACAGTCCTGGACGCTGGCCAAATGTAACCCAGCCCACATAGGCAGTGAGGAGGGGACCACAGAGACAGTAGGATGGGGGGGAACACAAAGACAGTGGGGGGACCACAAAAGTAGTGAGAGAGAGAGAGAGAGAGAGAGAGAGAGAGAGAGAGAGTCGGGACGATCCTCAGAAATACAAAACATGAGACAGATAAACAGATGTAAAGACACAGATAAGATTGTGTGACAGTGTGATTACGTATATGTGCAATACGGGAAAGTAGCTCTTTTCGTGTGTGTGTGTGTGTGTGTGTGTGTGTGTGTGTGTGTGTGTGTGCGCGCGCGCGCGCGCTTCACCTCTTCGTTCCATTTAACGTAAAATCAGTCGGGAAATGTAAAATCCCGTCGCAATTTCTACTCTAAAGTAATCCAAATTAATGTTAAAAATTTAAACACCTCATTCATGCTGGTGGATAGAAATGAACAGAGGAAACTTATGCTTAGAGAGCCAGTACGACCCTTGAGCACAATGGTACGACCCTTGAACACAATGGTACGACCCTTGCTTGCATCATGTGTCGGCCTTGCCTCGGACCTGACCCTAAATGTCAAGTCAAACAAACCACGCTGGGATACCCTAGGGTCGTATGGTCGTGCTCAACCGTCGTGTTCAAGGGTCGTACCGTCGTGTTCAAGGGTCGTAACTTCTCTTTAGCTCCGTTCTCTCCTCCTGTACTATCATACTCTTCCAGTCCTTCCCTGTTTCTCCTTTCCATCCATCCCTTTTCTCTTCCCTTTTATTATCAACTCATTCCCCCTTCACTCCTTCCTCTTTCGGTCCCAGCCTCCCCGACGATCGTCTTCTGCTCCCCTCTGTCTCCCCGACCCAGGGGGAGAATTAAAAAGGGGGCCCGCGTGCCCCGTGAACAAACTGTTGGCCATCGGCACGCAAATATATCCTGGAGTCTTCCAGCCCGCGAGGGAGGCGTGGAATGTTGAGGAGGAGGAGGAGGAGAAGGAGGTGGTGGCGGTGGTGGTGAGGGGGAAGCCTGACCCTCTCATGTCATACTTGAGAGCCACACTCAAGGTTTACCAAGGCAAATAATGAGTGGTATGATAATGAGGACTTTCAAAACGAGAGAGAGAGAGAGAGAGAGAGAGAGAGAGAGAGAGAGAGAGAGAGAGAGAGAGAGAGAGAGAGAGAGAGAGAGAGAGAGAGAGAGAGAGAGAGAGAGACCATTAAAAACAACTGCTCAGGCCGGGTGGGCGAGGTTACTCCTCCACTAAGCATGGGATGGCGGGGGTTTGGGGTGGTTAGTGAACGAGGTGGAACGTCACCTGGTTCGTTCCTGTACCAACCCTGATCCCAGAGCCATCTGGTGAGCGCAGGATAAACACCAGGGCGTCCCTGGTACACAAGACCACACAGACACCTGAACGTTCTTACGCTTCCACCACTTGATACGCAACTTGATCTACCTCTCATAATATCCGAATCGGGAAATAATTACTGAGAACTTCCGACATTCTGAGTACAAATATCTATTTTCTCCCCGCCATCACCTTCTCTAAGAATTGTTCCATCCCCGGTTTGTATCTAATAATATCCAGAAGTATCTCTATATTATCCTTATGGCGTCCAGGAAATATCTACATACATCCCATGCCAATGCAGTAGCAAAATGTTTACCCCAATCACACGACAGTTTTGGTATTATGAAAGATATAAAAACGTCGTATATGCATATGTATATGTATATATATATATATATATATATATATATATATATATATATATATATATATATATATATTATACTATTCGCCATTTCCCGCGTTAGCGAGGTAGCGTTAAGAACAGAGGACTGGGCCTTAGAGGGAATATCCTCACCTGGCCCCCTTCTCTGTTCCGTCTTTTGGAAAATAAAAAAAAAAAAAAAAAAAAACGAGAGGGGAGGGATTTCCAGCCCCCACTCCCTCCCCTTTTAGTCGCCTTCTACGACACGCAGGGAATACGTGGGAAGTATTCTTTCTCCCCGGGCGTCCTCTCTCAAAGAAATGGTAAAGAAAAATGAGCTAAGGTCTCCATCATGACGACCAATATGTAAACATGCATCACGGCAACAAACACACACATCAGACTGAAAGACACAAAGATAAGCTTCTTAAACCCTGACCTACGCTGATGACGTAAGGAGGTCAAAAAAAAAAAAAAAATTATAGCCGGGTCATCAATTACTGTGACAAGCTTAAGCTTAGCCTTACCTAACCTAGCCTAGCTGTAGCATAGCATGGCATCACATTACCTTGCTTAGCCTAACCAAGCCTTGTTAAAGCTAAGCTGTTCCCAAGGGAGTGGGGTGGGGTGGTGGGTGTATGTATATATACATGTCACTGTGATGTGAATGTGGATACATGAAGGAGTTGTATGTATACACGTATGATTTTCAGTGTCTCTAAGTGTGTCAGTGTCAGGTGTGCGTAAATGTAAGAGTAAATATACATGTTTATGGATATAAGAGTAAGTAAATGTATATCTGTCAATGTGAAGAGTACATCTATATGTGTAAGCATGTAATGTGTAAAACGATTATCAGTAATTTTCTGTGCCTCTCTCACCACCCATATTCTCTCTCATTTACAATATTTACCAACATCAATATCGTCCCACAACCCATGACTTAGTCTTACTCTAAATATTCCTCGCATCATAATCTTCCTTCTTTCAACAATACTTCTTTTGTTCAGTCTTTCACCATCTCTAGTCATCTTCACCCATGATGTCTCTTACATTTTCATCTATTCATTTGTCTAATCACTCACTTCTCCCTCGTCCTCCTCAATTACTGCGTCTCTTCCCCCTCCTCTCCTTACACCCTCCACCTCCTCCTTATTCTTCCTCCTCCTCCTCCTCCTTCTTCTTCCTCCTCGTCCTCTTCCATCTTCTTCCTCAAAGAGATGTGAAGACGACTCTCTTCTGGATATACCTTTGAAGCTCAGGTTTTGCTCTCTCTCTCTCTCTCTCTCTCTCTCTCTCTCTCTCTCTCTCTCTCTCTCTCTCTCTCGGGGAGAGGCTGGTGGGTTGGGGGAGGGAGAGTTTTCACCATCTCATCATATTTCTAACATATTTCATGGTGGATGGGATCTATTTCATGGTGTCGAGGACAAATTTCATGGTAAATATACTTCACAGCGACGGAGCGCATTCTGAGATGGAACGGCCACAATTCTGGATATATCTAATTGTAGGGAGAGTATACTTCCTGGTAAGGAGGATATATTCCACGGTGGAGAGGGTATATTCCACTGTAGGGAGGCTCTAGTTCATGGTTGGGTATACCTTATGGTGGAGAGGGTATAACCATGGCAGGGCGGGAGGGTATACTGTATGGTAGGCCACTCCATCATGGTGGGAGGGTATACATCATGGTGACCCACTCACCACTCCACCTCCTCACCATCACTCTGCTCAGCCTCACCAACAGTTGACCAACACTTCCTCACCATCATCATTACCACTCCATCAACGCCTCACCATCACCACCACCACCACCACCACTCCATCAACGCCTCACCACCACCACCACCACCACCACTCCATCAACGCCTCACCATCACCACCACCACCACCACCACTCCATCAACGCCTCACCACCACCACCACCACCACTCCATCAACGCCTCACCACCACCACCACCACCACTCCATCAACGCCTCACCACCACCACCACCACCACCACTCCATCAACGCCTCACCATCATCACCACCACCACCCCATCAACCCCTCACCACCACCAGGCCACAGACTGGAACAGGCGACCACCATCATCCAGGTTCCAGGAACTGTGGGCTTGACTCAAAAAAAATAAAAAAGCTCTACTGCTCCTTTACTCACAATGTAATAAGAGAGCTAGTGTGGGGGTGGGGGGGGGGGGGAAGAGATGGAAGGTTCAGGAGTAATATGTAGCAACACTGGAGCTCATATTGCTCACATGAGGCCATGAGACGCCGGCGGGGTGGAGGATGAGAGAGAGAGAGAGAGAGAGAGAGAGAGAGAGAGAGAGAGAGAGAGAGAGAGAGAGAGAGAGAGAGAGAGAGAGAGAGAGAAGGATAGAAGCCCGGGATGGAGTCACAGGATACGGACAGATAGTCAGCTGTGAGGGACGGGTTACAGCATGGACGGGGACACAACCTTCTACGAATACCTCGTGAACCAGCGTCACGGATCGCTACAGCTGCTCATAATAACACAAAATAAAAGAAAACATACAAATCTTCTCCTAAATGATATGCTCATATGTGGAAACAGTTCTTTTTTCTTTTTCATAAATTCCTCAAAAACTATATCAATCGTTCATGGCAACGACTGTGAAGGAAACGTCTTTGTTACAATGTAAGAAGAGGGACGACTCCCTGGGATAGTCTGTGGTGATGATAGGAAGTCTGGGATGGTGTATATACCTTACTGATCTATATCTAGGACTAGCTAGTGCGGGGGGGGGGGGGGGAGGAATCTTGCCCTCCTGTATTACTCCATTCTAAAACCAGGAGCGATAGTCACCAAGCAACATTTTCTCCTGCACTGCTTGGTGAAGGTACTTGGTTATGGCGGGAAAGATCAGTCGGCGTAGAAAAATGATAAAAAACAACACCAAGGATTGCCAGTACACACCAACAGCCTGTGTTGTTAGGGTGTCATGCATTCCATCACACAGTGGTATCTGGAGGACCATGAAACGAGTGAGGAACGTGAAACGAACCGCCAGACACCAACCTCGACCATCACACCCCTTCCAGGTAAGACGGAACGACCCTTGGGTACGATACCCTGGCCTTTGAGCTGACCTTTAACGATCAGGTCATATGTAACAATATATACTGAGAGAGAAGGTCTAGAGGAAGGCAACAAAGGTCTAGAGGAAGGTAACAAAGAAAAAAAAATATTGAAGAGAATCGAGTTACAGGGAAAGATTACAAGCATTATGCGTCATATGGAGGAGAGAAGAGTAAGGAGTGAACTGATCACAACTTCTTAGGCTTTAAACCAGACTGATGACGAAGTGAAGGTCATCGAAAATGAAGAGACACACCAATCAGAGGTCATAACATGATATCAAGCAAGCAATATGTGAGAAAAGAATGTGAAGAGGTACTTTTACAGTAGAGCAGTGATACATGAATGGAATAACTTACGTGATGAGACACAATGTGGAGAACATTGGGAAGTTTCAGAAGTTGTATGATTGTGGAGAAAGTTGAGGAGACGTGGAAACACGAGTGTAGTACGAATTGGTAATTATACACATACACACATCTGGCTCAGACTGGGGTATGTGTGTGTGTTCTTGCATACATAAGAGTAAAGACATGGTATGTTTATATATATAAATATATATAAAGAGAGGGAGGGCGGCAACACAAGTGCAAAACTCTCTCCTTGTAACACACAAATAGTAATTACAAACAGTAATCATACAATTACACACACACACACACACACACACACACACACACACACACACACACTAAAAATATGAACGTAAAAGTCTGACTCCTTCCTTAGCAGTTTCATAATACGCGATAACGTTTTTCACTTTCTTCCTTTGTCCTTTAAGTTATCTCGAGCCAAAGTCACAGGGAAAACATTAGCCCAGCAATTTTTTCCCTGGCAAATGGAACAGTTGGCTCTGAAATTGAAATGGGGGAAAACCGACCATCTCACGGAGGGAGGCGGGAAAATTTCATCTGGGTTACAGTAAATATTCTCAAGATGACCACTAGGAATGAGAGAGAGAGAGAGAGAGAGAGAGAGAGAGAGAGAGAGAGAGAGAGAGAGAGAGAGAGAGAGAGAGAGAGAGAGAGAGAACTCCGGTCTCACCCCCCACTCAAATATAAGTGTCCCATTCTACCACAACAGTTGAGGGCAGGGTCCATGACTGCTTCACATGAGAAGCAATTACCTGGGTCTCCTTACGGGCAACACCGTCTGCCTGGATTAAGTTCACACAATTACCAAATGGATTTACACTCGTAAACTTGCCAAACCAGATTTAGTCTGGGTTGAACTGTACAAGGAAATGCCCCACAACGAAAGATACGAAGAAAATTTATTGTACAACGAACGAAGAGACCTAACGCAATCAATAAAGACTTAACTAACATTTTTTTTTATATAAAAAAAGGAAAATTTTTACGGATATCAAAACGAGCTTCACATTCCTGATGCTTCACTCAGGGAGCAAGAAGAAGCATCATGGTATATAATCGTTCTTTAAATTGAAACCGCGTTCGTGCTGCTGGCGAATGAGGAGAGAGGGAGAGAGAGAGAGAGGAAACCTACTCTCTCTCTCTCTCTCTCTCTCTCTCTCTCTCTCTCTCTCTCTCCCATTACCACCGTCGACCCCCGCGAAGATGAACTGCTTCCGGGTGATTACTTCTGGGTGATTACCAGGACTAGATTTATATGCTGGTTCCCCGACTGCCTAGGTACGTACGTACAGCGGGCCCTGGTGCACGGAGGCCGACGCACACACCCGTCTTGCCTACCTCATACATACCCCCCCTCCTCCTCCTCCTCCTCCTCCTCACTCCTCCTCCTCACTCCTCACTGAGCAAGACTCGAACACAAACTATCTCCAGTTCAGGAAAACGTTTCCTGTTTTTCTAGAGAGTGAAAATTCTCGCATCAATCACATACTAAAGTCACACAATATCAAAATCGGTCATTGGACACAAACAACCAAATCTATCAGCTCTGGGTCTGTCTCACACCAAGAAAAACATATTATGTCGGAATCAGTACGCCTTCGTATATATGTGGGTTGGTTACGATGTGACTTTGTTATATATAAATCTAATTTGAGGAATGACTGACGAATTCTCAAAATGGACGAGACAAGAGCCTCAAAAGGGACGCAGCATTTGAGCATGACTCATAAAACCTGAATGCTATAAATTCTCTATGATGTTATCAATAAGCTCACATACGGTGACTTTTACTCCTATTCACATTATCCATTACAGCTAACAGCTACACATCAAACCCCTTTTATGTACTCACATCCCCCCCCCCCCATACCATTACACCTAGAAAGACCATCTTGGTCTTCTCACAAACCCATTTGATGGTCTGACACTTTTCAATCACCCATCTCGTCTTGTTACGCTAGACTTCCATTTCCCTCACCCCAAACTCCATCTTGGTATCCACGAAACTCCCTTTACTATACTATGCAACCAAATGGTCTGTTGTGAGAGGACCAACATTGGTCTGTGGGTGAAAAGAGGCCAGCGGTCTGTCGCTTTTCATGTTCACTTGAATTCTGTTTGGTGTTTGGCTTCGTGATCTTACAGAACTTGGATTCCTCACCTGGTGGTCGACTTGGCTGGTCCGGTCCCGGCTTCTGTGGTGTGCCATCAGGTTCGGGGAGAGAAGCTGCCTGCATGGGGAGAGAGAGAGAGAGAAGAGAACGAACAGTATTAGTCTCCGCTCCCAACACCACCACCACACAGTTAGGTCTAATGTGGACCACCACCACCACCTCCACCACCACCATCACCACCACCACCACCTCCACCACCACCACCACCACCACCATCACCACCACAAGTCGGCATTGCCCTGAGCGCCACAAGCCAGGCAAGACCCTGGCCAGAATCACAATCAGGTTCAGCACGATGAATGAATGGGGTCAAAGACCGGAAGGCAGGTCGTGCAGATGAACATGAGAGAGAGAGAGAGAGAGAGAGAGAGAGAGAGAGAGAGAGAGAGAGAGAGAGAGAGAGAGAGAGAGAGAGAGAGGGGGGAGTGGGGGGAAGATATAGGGTTTTGACGGTGGGGGAAGGGTTGGGTTGTGGTGTTGTGGAGGTGGAATGATAGTGTTGGTGGTGGTAATAATAATAATAATCAATTCAACATTAAACACTATCATAAAAACAGTCATCTACGTGCTATAAACATTTTGAAAAAACAATGAATTACTGCCAGCATCATATCATGACCTAAACACTAACAACAGTGAGTAGCATACGACCCAGTCCTGACCTGGGCCACATGACCTCACACACTCAGGTAAGTGCCCCCACAACACACTCAGATCTGTGTCTCGTGCTGTCAAGTGTCAGCGGAGACTATGATTAATAACACCTGAGCTGCCCGTAACGGTCGGGAATGTCACCCTCCACTCGAGGTGGACCTCGTCTTGTTGAGTGAAGATCCCCACCCCTGGAGGACGACCTATAATATCCCTACCGATCCTCGAGACGGAGGGAGGGGAAGGAAGGGAAGGGAGAAACACTGTCGCCTGCTTTAGTAAGACAGAAGAAAAGTAAAGATAATTCCACTATATTCCTCATGACTTACCACCAACTTTAAGTTTGTGGCAAATGAGAAATATTTACTTAAAATAAGTCTTGGCTCGTTCTTGGAGTCACTGTAGGCACGAGCTAAACAAAACAAAAATAAGAGGAAAATCCGGGGAAATAAAGGAAAATGCGATTTTTTTTTCCCGTAAATTACAATGAGGGAAGTGGGGGCCTTGCCTGTGGCTGGTGACCTGTGTGAGGTGTGGGATGTACAGGTCAAGTACACAGTGACCGCCAAGTAGTCATTAACCTCTATGTAGCAACTGCTACAAACTACTGCACAGTAGTTCAGACCACAGGTCAGGTCAGAGGTCAGGCCATCGGACTCACGGGGTGATATAAACATCTAATTTTAACTAATAAAAATCAAACTATTTAGTTCAATTATTCTTCCACTCTCTGGAATCAAAATTATACTCAATAGCAAATTTGATGTATCATAATTTCTCAAATTACATTAAATTCTAAGCCATAATAACTTCATGTCAAAAATAATCTATGGATAATACGTTCTCCAAACTTTCCTTTACTGACTTTAGAGTCGTCTACGAAGACAATAAAATAACGTCACAAAAGAAATGAACAAATAAAACTTATATTGTTATCTTCAATAACAAGTAAGTATTCCCTACCATTAGCATAACAACCCAATTTCTATATCACCCAGTTGAGCACGACGGTACGACCCTTGCGGTGATTATCTGACCTCTGACCTGACCTTTAAGTGTCTAAGTCTAAGGTCAGGCTATCACGCGCAAGGGGCGTATCGTTCTGTTACTACTGGTCACTCTACTTAAGTTACTTGTCACTAATTACGTTCCTAGTATTTAAGTGATAACAACCTATATCAATCATTACTATTTAAGCTACTTAGTATCACCTAGATCATACTACTTAAATGACCGCTACTAAAGTCACTACTACTTAAGTCCCTACAACTATTACACATTAACACTTAAGTTATCACTACTATTACTTAAGTTGATCACTGATACTTACACTACTATTTAAGTTACCACAACCATTAATTGAGATACGCACTGTTACTTAAGTTACAAACCACTTCTAAAGTTACTCACTGCCTCTCAAGCAGGCAACTTAGAATACTTATACTTACGTGTTGAGCTGTAGGTCCACTGTGAACACGTGGCTGAAGGCCTTGATTCTGTACGAGGTGCGATGCACGTGGTTACTCTGGTCAGGGAGAGAAGTGACAATAACATTAATATCGCGTTACCACCTCAACCATACGTCTCATCTGTAACGCGTTACATGGTTACAATGGTTACCATATACAGGACATGGGTGGGGGGGGGTCTGGTATTTCTTTCTCTACCATGTCACTACCATAGGTGTGTATGGTAGCAGTAACGCGTGACCAGGACTCGTTACACTAGTTGATGGTGTGACAAAGCAGATGTGAGGGTTACACTGAGAAGGACACAGGCATTGGTTACGTTTTCCTCTGGTAGGTCACACTGTTACTTCACTGCCAAGTGTAACATCTGTAAGGAAGAGATGTAACAGCGAGAGTAACACCTTCCTCCCAGAACTGTGATGAGACATGTCTGCTACAGGTCAGGCTCACGGTTAATG
>NC_092228.1:2365761-2373261 GCF_036320965.1 Panulirus ornatus
CCCCTGATGATGGCTCTGGTCAGGTCCTCCCTGACGATGGCTCTGGTCAGGTCCTCCCTGATGATGGCTCTGGTCAGGTCCTCCCCTGATGATGGCTCTGGTCAGGTCTGCTCTGACCCTAACACGAGTCTGGGTCTATTCTGACCCTTTTCTTACCAAGGTAAACATGCGCCACTAAAAAACACCAGGTAATGAACCCGGTCTCACCTTCAGCCACAACAGCAAAACGACTTGAGCATGAAGGAGCGACCCTCGGGTAGGACAACCCGGCCTTTGACCTGACCCTAGGTTGGGGGGGAGAGGTCATGTGCTATCCCTAGCTTCCAAGATCCCGTTCTCAGTTTCCACTGGCTGACCGTAGCGTGTGTGAGGCGTTGGTCTGGTCTTGTGAACGTTGGCGTGATACTCAACCTAGGCCATTTGGAAGATGAAGAACCGTTTGGTTCCACAAAGGCTTTCTCCCTTCTTCTACCCAGTCTTAATTTCCATTCATCTACCATATCTACTTTCATTCTTATTAGGCTAAAGACAATCTGTATGTGTCCAAAGCCATTTATAGGTACCAGAGGCCATTTATAGGTACCAGAGGCCATTTGTTTGAGTCCAAAGCCATTTATAGGTACCAGTGGCCATTTGTAGCTGTTGAAGGACCTTTTTATTTTCCTAAGTAAAAGAAATGCTGACCTCCTCAGAGGAGCACTTGCTCCTACGTAAGGCCCATCGTTCGTACCTGATAATCACGTTTGACCTCTGACGGTGGTTATCAGTCCCCAGCGGCCATTAATCACCTCACTGGGGCTACGAACGAGGCAGATGAGAGGCTCGGCAATATTAGCATGATACTAATTTCCATAACATAATTTGCATAATTAAACAAGAGAACTTCAAACAACAATAATATACTCGTAAATGACCAAACATAACATCATCTACTATTGACGGCGTTGAAAACATAATATTTTACATAAAATATCGTATAAACAATGAGTAAACCAAACAACTTCAAGTATCTTTAAGATTAATCATCTCTGCAAACTGACACAAGCGAAATCATAAACACAACCAATCAAGCCATCAAGCCAATACATAACCAAAAACAATACGAAGAACGACTGACACATATTTCCAAACCAATCCAAACATAAACACACAAACAAACACGTACCAAAACAATTAACACAACACTAAAGAACCGAACTACGCTAGTGTCTAGTTAACAATCATTAGGCGAGACCGAACCGTCCCTCAAACCAGCCAACTAGCTAATATGGCAATCATTTCAGAGCAAACAAGCAAACTGGCGAAGACACATACTGACATAACCACTCAGATAGATCAGGTTCACCTAACGACCCAGACGACTTTTGGGAGACTCAAACGACAGAACTATGAAACCCGATGTACTTAGTCAACAAAGAACGAAGAAAAACTGAACCACAAAACGAATTGAACAAAATACAACCACAATGCGCGCCAACACATCACGGGATTTTAACAACGGAGACTGGACGAGAGGATCATGCATCTGCTGTATGAATAGTTTACAGGTATCATACATACACTACATTGTCGGATGTATTCATATGAATGAATATGTGCGTGTGTGTATGTGTGTGTGTGTACAGCTCCCCCCCCCCCCTCTCCCCGAGCCAATATACACTCCCTCATCCACTCTCACCTTCACATCTCATAAATTCCCCATGAGTGTGGTATGAGGAATATAACGCTATACTTTACCTCTCCATGCGCTGATGGTTGATGCCTCGGAGGAAATTCTGTACCGAGTGTTCCTTGCGTGAAATTGACCCCTTGAGCGCGACCCTTGAGCACGACGGTACGACCCTTGAGCACGACGGTACGACCCTTGAGCACGACGGTACGACCCTTGAGCACGACAGTGACCTTCAGCACAACAATACTACCCTTGGGCGTGATGGCCCGGCCTTTGACCCTTGCTCTTTAAGGCTAGGTCAAAGGTCACTCATAACCATGGGTCGTACCGTCGTGCTCAGGTCACGTGATCTCTCCATCATAATTATCTTCCCTAATTTCGATCATGGAGATAAATATCTATCAAATCATACCATCATTATGTATAAATTAGGCTCACAAACTTGACTTAACGAACGAACACGAAACATTTAAAAGCAAGTTAATAACACCCCAAGAATTAATTACATTTCATGCTTGAAATAAGTTCTCGAATTCATATATATATATATATATATATATATATATATATATATATATATATATATATATATATATATATTCGTGAATATTCACCAGTGTCTGTGTTGGCTATTTTCCCGCCAAAGTATCAGCTCATATTTTTTGGGGCTGGAATTTACAGCCCATTGCGTGGCTCTTGCCCTTCCTCCTTGTCTTACAAGTCCGCCAAAGACACACACACACACACACACACACACACACACAGAAACACACCAGCTCTTTCATGAATAAGAAAGGATCCTTCAGAGTCGAATCAGGGCCCTTGTGTGTGTGTGTGTGTGTGTGTGTGTGTGTGTGTGTGTGTGTGTGTGTGTGTGTGTGTGTGGCAAACTACTGTCGATTGCTTGGGTACCATAAAATGGCGGTATAGGCGTCAAACAATCCATTCGTCACCTGTCTAAAAATAAGAAAAAACACTTTTGGCAGGCTGGTGTGACCCCTGGGTCAGGTCAAAGGTTAAGCTGTCTCTCAGCTAAGGGTCGTACCGGCGACACGCTCAGGGTCGTACCCTCCTGTTCAAGGTGCGTATCGTTATGTTCACAGGTCGTAGCGTCGTGCTAATCCGTCGTACCGTCGTGCTCAGGTACCGCACCGCTCATGTTCAAGGTCTGTGTAATTATCACAACTTGTTTCTACATCTTCCTAACCGTGTTAGACCTCCTGTCATTCTTAAAATCTCTCTCAAAAGTCATTCCTCCTCCACCGTTTTCTTCCCTTTGCGTCCAGAAGATCCGTTCCAGTACACCTCGTATGTCTGTATGTCTGTATGTCTCTCACTAGTTAAACACGAGACTGATCTCTGGAACATATTGAGCCACTTGCGAGGGGTAAACAATAATAATATATATCACAATCATGCATCATGTTTGGGAAAACATTTAAATCATTATAGAAAAACAAATCTGAGAAATGGTTCAAAAACAAAACATGCGTGTTAAACATGAGCAAACAATTCCTTACAACGTATGTATGTTTATATGTGGCTTTGAACACACACACACACACACACACACAAACACACAAACATACACACACACACACACACACCCAAACACACACACACACGCACACACACACACACACACACACACATATATATATATATATATATATATATATATATATATATATATATATATATATATATATATATATATATATATATATCAAGAGAAAGGAAGACGAAGGCATAACCCAAAAACATCAATAACATACATATTCAATGACTGAAACAGTGATATGTACAATACACCATGTATATACACATATGTATATAGTGATCTACATGATCGTCAGGTGATTGTGGTTCTAACTCTTAAAAACAGAAAGGTTAAGAAACGAGAAAAAGACACAAAAGAAAAAAAAAGAAAAAAACCTCCACCACTTCACTGTTAAAGGAAGAAAACACAAGTATAACGGTTACTCCTGGTGAGGCTGCTCTCCACACACAAACTATGGGAAGCAACAGCCACAGATGTGGTGCTGGCTCAGGCCTTAGTGGCTGGGACACATGCAGACAGTTCATATATATATATATATATATATATATATATATATATATATATATATATATATATATATATATATATATATATATATATATAACGTAACATGCATTTGTCACTGATTCCATCAGCTCCTTAACTTAAGCGACAAACTGAACTCCGTTAATAAGGATGGCATCAATATAGAAGATGGAGGGAGGACACACACAGAGAACCATGAACAAAGGGCAGCTTGGGGGTATTACCTTGCTATCGCTCGCATCCTTCCATACCTCCTCCTAAGAACGGAAAAAGAAAACGTAGTTTGGGATAAATAATAAAGAATTGACTGGGGGAAACCAGTGTAAACTTAACATGTGTAATTTCATATAATTCACCTACTCAGTGTGCCACCTGATCTTTCTGTTATCATTCCTATCCATGTGTTGATTTTCCTAATTTGTATGTTTACTGTGTGTGATCATTACATATTTGTACTGTACGGGGAGGAAGCTGTACACTTGTGTGTGTCTCCAGCTCTTGAACAATGACTACTAGACGTGTGTGCATATGTATATATATATTTACAAGAGCAATGGCTTAGAATCCTGTCAAGTATGGATTATGTGAAATATAGAAATCATACACGTGTGTGTGTGGGTGTGTGTGTGTGTGTGTGTGTGTGTGTGTGTGTGTGTGTGTGTGTGTGACAAATATTTCTCTCATTAAAAATGTAAATGTTCTTAATATCTTACATTAAAAACTGAAGAACACAATTTATGATCACAAATCTCACTCTTAACTAAGAATATTAATCCTTTTCACTTTACTATCACAACTAAAATAGATACACTAGAATTAACAATCAATATCTAAAATCAACATACCAATCGGATTTTCAGTTTCACACTGAATGTAAATATACTGAAATCAATCAAAGAACAATATCTTAGAAATTATAACAAATAAAATAAAATGGACATCAGAATGGTCATAACACGTCAGTAATAAAAAACTTATAATAAAACACGAATACCGAGAATAGAGAAGTGTAAGACAAGGTGCAAACACTCATGACATAATATACTTACTTCCCTACCCCTAGTATCTCCTTCCATAAAGCTCCAGCAGCGCCCAGGAAGCCGGCTAAGTCCACCGGTCGGGAGCATGAATCAAGAGTGGTGCTCTACGCGCGCGCGTGTGTGTGTGTGTATGTGTATGTGTGTGTGTGTGTGTGTGTGTGTGTGTGTGTGTTGAGTGTGAGTGGGGGGGGGGGGGGGTGAGTGGGTGGCATTCAGTGTCTTCAGTCTGGAGGCTCCACTTCAGGCTGACGAGGGGAGGTTGTCCAGTGATATGTTCAGACCGTGTAGGTGACACCTGGAGGAGTGCGTGGTGTCCAAGCCGTGGAGGAGAAAGTGTAACACGTACACGTCTGGGAAGTGAAGTTATAGACGAGTGGAGCACAGTGTAAGACTAGATCGTGAGGTCGTTTGTTTAGCTTCTCATTTCTAACTGGGGATTGGTGAAAGTTTTAAAGTAGTTGAAGTAGAAATATTCTACTGTTGTTACAGAGAAACAGAGTGCTAAACATTTTGAAGAAAGATTAGAAGTGATTTCGTTTCGCTTCCAAGGTGATGAGTGTCTGTGATTTCTAAGCAGCTGCTTATGGTTCCCGAGTGTTGCAGTGTGTGTGATGTCCAGCTCGGGTGTATTCGCTTTGTGACACTGGAAGACCAACCAGACTGGTGGAGAAATGTGGTGTACGGAGAAGAGGAGGAGAACTTTTTGCAGAAAACATCAAGACATCATCTCTCTTATCCTCCCAATATATATATATATATATATATATATATATATATATATATATATATATATATATATATATATATATATATGGAAAATGAAATTTTATGAAAATGAACATTTTTTAAACACGACAACCTCTGAAGAAGACGAACTCACCAGCAAGCGCTGTACGTATGAAAGAAAACGGGCTCATTTCCAACGAAATAATCATAAAACAGGACGTAGACAACGAAAACGAGGCATTCACAGAAAACGTGCTCATGAAAAGGACATAATCATGCACAACGAAGCCCTCATGGAAAGCAGCACTCACAGAAAACGACACTCATAAAATATGGCAATCACGGGAAGAAAAGAAAAATAGAAAATGACAAATACAGTGGACGAAGGAGATATCAGAAAATGTTCCTTCTTACAGAAAACGGGAAAACATTTTCTTTATCATAATCATTAACATACAAAAGACATACACTAAATATTCTCAGATCATGTGTAATTGTGGTGTACCTTAACATCAGAAAACATAATAATCTGCAGGACATTAAGGTGAAAAAAATGGATAACAACCTTGATCCAAATGAGAGAGAGAGAGAGAGAGAGAGAGAGAGAGAGAGAGAGAGAGAGAGAGAGAGACTGCTGTCGTATACAGTGAACCGAGAAGAGTCGTGAAGATGAGGGGAAAAAAAGATAAAAAAAGGGACCAAACTAACTTTCGACATTAGTGGAAGTCTTTACCCTTCTTGTTCCCCATGGCATCTCCCTGTGTGTGTGTGTGTGTGTGTGTGTGTGTGTGTGTGTGTGTAGACAGAAAGGTGGACATATATATATATATATATATATATATATATATATATATATATATATATATATATATATATATATATATATATATAAATATAACTTCCAAAATACCCGGCACATTAAGATATATAATTCCTTCTATATGCACCACTATCATCAATGTTCAAAACTGTGCGCAATGAGACAGTAAAAAGTTTTAAATGTAAAACAGCTTGACCGGTTTATTCCTAACTGGTGTTTTCCCTGCGACACATGACAGTTATCTGCAGTCTATAACAGTTGAATTTTTGAAGAGTTAGTTCCCTGCCATCATACTCTAACTTCACCATTAAAAAAACTGAAAGGATTATCATGCATTTGTAACCATATGTTCATTATCATAAGTGTCATTATCATAATTAGTATCGTAAGCTAGGATTGACAAAGTGGCCTTGTGGACGATGCTCTGAATATATAGAGTAAAAAGTTACTTCGTTACCAAAATTCTGTTGCGACAGAAAGGCAAGTGTGCGAGTGCTAAGGAGGGCGAGTCGCTCATGGTGAAAGTGGGTCTGCTCCAAGGGTGTGTGATGTCACCGTGGCTGTTCAATCTGTTTTCGGACAGGATGGAGAAGGAGAAGACTGCAAGGGTTTCAGAACAAGAGGCAAGTCCTTGAGATGCTTAGGGTAAGGGGGCATGGGAGGTGAATACGTTGCTGTTTGCACATGATGTGGCTCTGGTTGCAAACTCTAAAGAGAGAAACTACAAAAGCTGGGGGGCAATTTAAGCGAGTGTGTGAAGGAGAAAATTAAGAACGAAAGTGAACAAAGAGCTAAAAATAAAGTGCACACGGGGGATGAGCCAGGACAGGGGTGAAGTTTGAACGAGGGAGACCTGGAGGAAGTCCTGAGTGGCCCTGGCAGCGGATGGAACAAAGCGGCTGATATGAGTCATAGGGTGGGTAAGGGGGCCGGGCTCAGGTCCCGGATATATTAACGCAAAGATGAGTACATTTGAGAGTTTCGTAGTCCTAATGGTGCAGAACGGATGAAAGTTATGGAAAGATTAGCAGTGTGCAAAAGATATGCGAGGTGGAATGTGCAGGATGGCTGAAACTGCTGTACAGGGTATGTTGTAAAGGTTTGCACGTATGGAGAGGATGAGCGAAGATAGACTGACTACGAGGATCTACGAGAA
>NC_092228.1:2378261-2480761 GCF_036320965.1 Panulirus ornatus
TCAAGACATATTAAAACACACACACACACACACACACACACACACACACACACACACACACACACACAGTTTCTGTGGAAACATAATACGATAACTTGTGAAAGATGTGATGATATTTTTCTTGGCAAGTTTGGGTTAATCCCGTTTTCTCTCGCGGCTTAAAAACATTGCGGGGAAGTCTTGGCAAGTCCCGGTAATGTGTGTTAATGGTGCGTGGATGTCCAGTGGGAAAAAAATATGCTAACTAGTCTTCTGTAAGGAATGAGGAGAAAAAAAAAAAATCTAAAAATAGTTCATAACAACAGAACTTGTTTTACAGAAAAGAAAAATAATTCTTTTGAAATACACGATTTTGCCTTCATTTCTGATGTGTTATGATATGAAAATGGAAGTAGATAATGCGGACGAAGAACCACATACACACCCACATATGCACGCACATATGAGGCCTTCGAAGTGTGTAGTGGTCTGTGTTGCGGCTCACCGCTCTCACGGGCCCGGGTTCGAGTCCTGGACAGGGAAGGAGCCAGCCCAGCAGCTGTTCATCCTCCCCTTTAGGGAGACTGGTTGATGAATGTGGGTACCCGGCGTATAGCTGGCATATATATATATATATATATATATATATATATATATATATATATATATATATATATATATATATATATATATATATATATATGCGTGTTTAAACAAAATGAAGACATGGTAAAATATGTACGAGGTTAAGAAACGAGGTAACACCAGTGTAAAACACTCTCCCGAAACACACACACACACACACACACACACACACACACACACACACAGTACGTCCCTTTCAACTATTCTGGGAGGGACTTGGACAAAGGTGGTTGAATTTCAGAGGAATATGAACTTTTGAGAAGGCAGAGTGAAGCAAGCGAAGGAAGAGATAAAAAAAAAAGTTTTAAAGGGAGAAAGTTGAGGAAGAGGAGGAGAGGCTGTGGAGGGACCTGCATGAGGAAGAGGAGTGCTTGGAGGGCACTGTATGAGGGAGGAGTGCTTGGAGGGGGCTGCGTGAGGAAGAGGAGTGCTTGGAGGGGACTGTATGGGGAAGAGGAGTGCTTGGAGGGGACTGTATGAGGAAGAGGAGTGCTTGGAGGGGACTGTATGAGGAAGAGGAGTGCTTGGAGGGGACTGTATGAGGAAGAGGAGTTCTTGGAGGGTACTGTATAAGGAAGAGGAGTGCTTGGAGGGGACTGCGTGAGGAAGAGGAGTGCTTGGAGGGGACTGTATGAGGAAGAGGAGTGCTTGGAGGGGACTGTATAAGGAAGAGGAGTGCTTGGAGGGGACTGTATGAAAAAGAGGAGAGCTTGGAGGGGACTGTATGAGGAAGAGGAATGCTTGGAGGGGACTGTATGAGGAAGAGGAGTGCTTGGAGGGGACTGTAAAACATTTTCTTTAGAGTTGTTCATTCTAATCTTCCACACGCTTATCCATATTCTTATTTCCCTCATGTCCGTCTTCCTTCCCTACTTCTGCCATCCATCCTGAGTGACATTCATTCTCTTTCCCTCTCCATACTTCCTCCATCTATTGCATCTCTAGTTCCTCGTTTCTCCTCCCTCCATCTTCCCTCTAAAATTTTACTTTTGCTTTCGTCTCTTTCTTATGCCTCTATTTTCATTGTCTTCCCACCTCTCTCTGTCTCCCATTATTCTCCCCTACCTTCATCTTCATTCCTCTCCCTACTCCCTCCCATCTCCCTCCCACCTTCAGCCCGAAATCTTGACTCCCTCCCACTCTCCATCCTCTTGCTTCGCCCTCTTGTTAAAGGGCAGTGACGTCTAACGAGCGGAATATGAAGTTAACGAGAGAATGGGACATAACGAGCCCCCCCCCCCCTCTCCTAGTCGTCACGTCTGGTGGTCGTGGGGGGTTGGGGGGTTAGGAGAAAGGGGCACAGTGGAAAGGGGGGAAGGGGGTAAACGGGAGAGGGGTTAGGGGAGAAGGGAGATAAAAGAGAGAAGTGGGGAGGGAATACAGTGTGCGAGGCACTGCCCAAGTAGAACACTGGGAATGTTTGTGATTCCAGACGGGAATCGTTCTACATGCCGGGCAGAGAGAAGCTCATTCCCATTCCAGACGGGAGGGGTTCCAGTTCTAATTCCAGCAGAGGTGTATTCTGAATCCAGATGTGTACGTCTGTGTCTACACCCAGCTACACTTCTAGTGTTCAATTAGCATTTTTTTTCCTATACAACGGCAGAGACGATTCTATTTCTAAAGCGGGACTGACTCTAATTGTAAACCTGGTTCTAATTCTAAACCAGGGGGTTGGATTTCTTGAATTCTAAAAAAAGTTCTATGTCGAGGGATTCTAAACAGCGACTGAAGAGGAGAGAGATTCTACAGTGGTCTTCCTATATAGAATAATGGGTGATTCTCAAGGGACCTGGTGATTCTAACACTGGACGAAGAATCAATATTCGACAGACGGTGATTCTCGAATCAAAATGACGATTGAATGCGAGGTAATCAACACAAGTTAAGTATTCACTTTGGTTTTCATTACCTTCATATCATCATATCCCGAACACTAGCAAAATAAAAGCATATACGAAAATCCCGCGTAATTTATATTTTCATACAATTCACCTGTTTTATAGGCCATTAACTCGGGTGACTGTATAGTGCAGCACGGAAATACAGTCAGTTCACATAGCCTAATATTACAATAAAAATTTTATTATAATTATATTTGGGGCATTTCCTCTCTCCCGATATATTACAGTACTTTTAATAACTTCTTTATAGGAGGCGACACAGCTGAGCTAAGTACGCCCTAATGAAACCTACATCGGTTGGAAAGGCGAAAAAACAAATGATAATATATTAAGCAAAGTTAAAAGCAGTGATGTTACTTCTTTTAGTGTCTACTTCTGTAAAGATGATAAATGATGTTAAACGTATCTAAACATACATCTGGGGACCTGAAGATGTGACTTTATCTGGGGGTAATAAGTGCTGTGGGACCACATGTCACTATAACATGGATGGGATCAATTACATTTTTGGTTACGTTATTAGAAAAGGTAAGGTAAAGGTACGGTAAAGTTAGGTTAGGTAAAGCTAAGTTAAGCTAAGCTAGGCTAGGTTAGATTAGGTTATGATAGGTTATGATTCGCTAGGCTAAGCTAAATTAGATCAAGATATGCTTGTCTTGGCTAGGCTAGGCTAGGTTAGGTTAGGTTAGGTTAGGTTAGATTAGGTCGGGTCAGGCTGGGTTACTTAACATGACTACTGTTCCGGAGAATCAAAGTTCTACGAATATTGTTCTCAGATGGACATCATTATAACTGACGTGCATGTGTCCCTATCCCATCACCTTTCCCATATATCACCTGATCCTTCCCATTACTCACACTAAACCCTCACCAACACAGTCATCTGGTCTCTACCCTCCCACCCACTCACTGAGTCTACCAATCGGCTTCAGCCACACTCTTCCAGGCCCCCCAGTCCCCTTCCATCACAGACTCCCAACCCATCTTTTCCGCCGTTCCATTTCTCTATTTCTCTTTTACTTTCCCTCCCTCCCTTTCTTTCAATTGGCCGTCGCTGCTCCTTTTCACTTCCATTATCCGTTCCACTGTCTCCCTTCCGTCCCACTCCTGTTCCATCAGCTTCCATGCACCACTCTTCCCGTCCCAGCACAAATAACATATGCATAACCTGGACAGACGTGACCGTAGGGAGTAGCCTGTAATCCCACAGCATATCCAAAGGGATTTGTGGAGGATTCCTAACCACTGGCCGGGGGAGTGAGGAGGGGAGAGCAGGTGAGAGCTGAGGAAGAGTCCTGCGAGGGAGTGGAAGACACGAGAGAGAGTGAGAGTGAGAGAGTCCTACAAGGGAGAGGAAGAACGAGAGGAAGAGACCTGCAAGGAGAGAGAGAGAGAGAGAGAGAGAGAGAGAGAGAGAGAGAGAGAGAGAGAGAGAGAGAGAGAGATTCTAATCCAGAAAATATATTACCCTTCCTCTTACTCCCATCACAATTCCCTTCTCTCCCTTCACTATGTCTTCTCCCAACCACTACCACCCTTCTTCCTCCCTTCATCCTCCTACACGCGGCTAAACGTCCTCGAAAACTGAGAGAAAAAAAAAAAAAGTCTGAAAATTGAGATTTGATTTACTAGTCGGTCGAAAATATTCTTCAGTTTAAATGTTCTTGTGGGAGAGGGAAGGCGTGAAATGTGGTCTCCTCCTAAAACTGGTTAGTTGGTTCTGATGCATTTGAAAATGGCTGGTACTCTCTCTCTCTCGACGGTAAAAAGAGGGAAAAACACATTTTGAGTCAAGCTATTGGTTACTGAAAACTATCTTACCCCAACAGATGGTTAATCAAAACTGTTTCTACAGTGAACTTATCTAATAACTTATTTGCTCCACCACTCGATATGGATCACTGTAACAAACTTCAGCCACTTTATGCCCACGACGTTGCCCACAGTGCATAAAGCACCTGTATCATTACACAGTTCAGTGCTGAGTGAACACACCACTGACTTGAATGTGGAGGGATGTCTACCTCCCAAGTTCCTATGTCCACCTTCTCTCGTACTACACTCACACAAGCGACCACTCCAGCTGGTAATACCACATCATCATATGAGGGAACTATACTGACCTGATATCAATGCACAGTAAAAGATCCTTCAAGTCTTTAACCAGGAATGTCTCAAAATCTACTGTACATCCTCCTATCTTCGCCCTAAAGACACATTACCTCTTCTTTCACATAACGCTGGATAAAGTTATAACCCACCTCGCTCTTCACAGACGAGTTACGTAACATTCACGTCACAGAGATTCACACCATGAAGGGAATCAAAACACTTTTGGTTACCACAGAGTCCTCACAACCACCCCAGCATTCCTGGACACAACATGACACCCATATACGTCAGATCTTCACGGCAAATAGCCATACGAAGCCAAAATAAAGTCTTCAAAGGAAAAACGCCAACTGAGGATAAACATAAAGTATGAGAGACACCAGTGAGAAGAAAACGTGAACTGGGGATATATATATATATAGAATATAGGAAATAGAATGGAAGTCTCGCAATCGTGCACAACAACTGGTGGCCAGGAAATAACACGCCAAAGCCGAAGCAAATCCTCAGGGCGTCCGCCATCCTGGCAATCATGTCAACAAATCGTCCGAAAGCACGCCATCCCTCACGCGGCCGCGGCTTCGGTCACGCTACCCTGACGGCTCCGTGTCTGCCTCGTTCTGGACAGCTTAGCTAGACTGACTTATTGCCTCAATTAGAGTCGGGGATGGAAGGGTGGAGGTGCCCAGCATGGATGCATGTCGCTGGGGGCATGACGGTCGAAGTCTCCAGCGTATGGAATGCGTTTCCCGACTTTAAGGTTATTTGCAGCTCAGCCAGGTCTTGCACACACCGCCTCAACTACATAACTGGTTGTTAAGGTGTGTGAGAGAGGCAGGAGAGAGCGACTCCAGCCTCTCACATTGACATATAGCCCTACTCTCCTCCTTGCTTGCTCTCACATATAATGGCGCGCTTCTCAAAGTACGTATGTCACACACACACACACACACACACACACACACACACACACACACACATAGGGGAGTCTGTGGTTTAGTGGTTGGCTCTGCTGACCATGGGTCAGCCTGTGGTGGGACCGCAACGCGTGAGGCTGTCCACTCCCATTATCTAACCCTCACCTATCCTCTCTCTTCCCCCCCACACCCCACCTATGATCTACCCATCTGTCCAATATCCAATACGCCGTTTTCTACCATGGATCATGGTGGGCCATACATGTCTCCACCACACATCCCAGTCTTTGCGGATTTCCATACAAATTCCTCCATGACATAACCTCTACCTATCATCGCACTTTACCCTTGTCTTCCCCCCTACACTGCCTTGCTAAAGCTGCTCTGCCTCACTTATATAGGCGCTCTACCTCACTCCTACAGACTGACAGACATATATGTAAAACAACGGCATATCATATATATATATATATATATATATATATATATATATATATATATATATAGGCTCAGAAGAGGGCAATACCACCATCAGCAAGATAAACACTTGTAAATAAAAGTTTTATTTACACACACACACACACACACACACACACACACACACACACACACACATATATATATATATATATATATATATATATATATATATATATATATATATATATATATATATATATATACAGTGAGTGTGTATGGTCATACAATCATCTTGAACACCTTCTTCTTCTCTCTCTCTCTCCTTAAGTCCCTACCTCGTCCCTCATCTACCTATCACTCACCATTCTGGCAGTTGCTCCATTCTGGTTCCCTCCTTCCCTCCCTGCCATCTTCACCCTTACCCTTCCCTCCCTCCCTGCAATCTTCACCCTTACCCTTCCCTCCCTCCCTGCCATCTTCACCCTCACCCTTCCCTCCCTCCCTGCCATCCTCACCCTTAACCTCCTGCCAGTAACTTGGTCATAAACAACACGTCTTCTTCATGTGTCGATACCCACACCATATGTCCAGTCTTCCTCACCCTCTACACTCTCCCCTCCATCCCTACACCCTTCCCTTGGCGTACCGTCTCCCCCTTACCCCTTCCCCTGACGTACCGTCTCCCCCTTATCCCTTCCCCTGGCGTACCGTCTCCCCCTTACCCCTTCCCCTGGCGTACCGTCTCCCCCTTACCCCTTCCCCTGACGTACCGTCTCCCCCTTACCCCTTCCCCTGACGTACCGTCTCCCCCTTACCCCTTCCCCTGACGTACCGTCTCCCCCTTACCCCTTCCCCTGACGTACCGTCTCCCCCTTACCCCTTCCCCTGACGTACCGTCTCCCCCTTACCCCTTCCCCTGACGTACCGTCTCCCCCTTACCCCTTCCCCTGACGTACCGTCTCCCCCTTACCCCTTCCCCTGACGTACCGTCTCCCCCTTACCCCTTCCCCTGACGTACCGTCTCCCCCTTACCCCTTCCCCTGACGTACCGTCTCCCCCTTACCCCTTCCCCTGACGTACCGTCTCCCCCTTACCCCTTCCCCTGACGTACCGTCTCCCCCTTACCCCTTCCCCTGACGTACCGTCTCCCCCTTACCCCTTCCCCTGACGTACCGTCTCCCCCTTACCCCTTCCCCTGACGTACCGTCTCCCCCTTACCCCTTCCCCTGACGTACCGTCTCCCCCTTACCCCTTCCCCTGACGTACCGTCTCCCCCTTACCCCTTCCCCTGACGTACCGTCTCCCCCTTACCCCTTCCCCTGACGTACCGTCTCCCCCTTACCCCTTCCCCTGACGTACCGTCTCCCCCTTACCCCTTCCCCTGACGTACCGTCTCCCCCTTACCCCTTCCCCTGACGTACCGTCTCCCCCTTACCCCTTCCCCTGACGTACCGTCTCCCCCTTACCCCTTCCCCTGACGTACCGTCTCCCCCTTACCCCTTCCCCTGACGTACCGTCTCCCCCTTACCCCTTCCCCTGACGTACCGTCTCCCCCTTACCCCTTCCCCTGACGTACCGTCTCCCCCTTACCCCTTCCCCTGACGTACCGTCTCCCCCTTACCCCTTCCCCTGACGTACCGTCTCCCCCTTACCCCTTCCCCTGACGTACCGTCTCCCCCTTACCCCTTCCCCTGACGTACCGTCTCCCCCTTACCCCTTCCCCTGACGTACCGTCTCCCCCTTACCCCTTCCCCTGACGTACCGTCTCCCCCTTACCCCTTCCCCTGACGTACCGTCTCCCCCTTACCCCTTCCCCTGACGTACCGTCTCCCCCTTACCCCTTCCCCTGACGTACCGTCTCCCCCTTACCCCTTCCCCTGACGTACCGTCTCCCCCTTACCCCTTCCCCTGACGTACCGTCTCCCCTTTATCCCTTCCCCTGGCGTACCGTCTCCCCCTTACCCCTTCCCCTGACGTACCGTCTCCCCCTTACCCCTTCCCCTGACGTACCGTCTCCCCCTTACCCCTTCCCCTGACGTACCGTCTCCCCTTTATCCCTTCCCCTGGCGTACCGTCTCCCCCTTACCCCTTCCCCTGACGTACCGTCTCCCCCTTACCCCTTCCCCTGACGTACCGTCTCCCCCTTACCCCTTCCCCTGACGTACCGTCTCCCCCTTACCCCTTCCCCTGACGTACCGTCTCCCCCTTACCCCTTCCCCTGACGTACCGTCTCCCCCTTACCCCTTCCCCTGACGTACCGTCTCCCCCTTACCCCTTCCCCTGACGTACCGTCTCCCCCTTACCCCTTCCCCTGACGTACCGTCTCCCCCTTACCCCTTCCCCTGACGTACCGTCTCCCCTTTATCCCTTCCCCTGGCGTACCGTCTCCCCCTTACCCCTTCCCCTGACGTACCGTCTCCCCCTTACCCCTTCCCCTGACGTACCGTCTCCCCCTTACCCCTTCCCCTGACGTACCGTCTCCCCCTTACCCCTTCCCCTGACGTACCGTCTCCCCCTTACCCCTTCCCCTGACGTACCGTCTCCCCCTTACCCCTTCCCCTGACGTACCGTCTCCCCCTTACCCCTTCCCCTGACGTACCGTCTCCCCCTTACCCCTTCCCCTGACGTACCGTCTCCCCCTTACCCCTTCCCCTGACGTACCGTCTCCCCCTTACCCCTTCCCCTGACGTACCGTCTCCCCCTTACCCCTTCCCCTGACGTACCGTCTCCCCCTTACCCCTTCCCCTGACGTACCGTCTCCCCCTTACCCCTTCCCCTGACGTACCGTCTCCCCCTTACCCCTTCCCCTGACGTACCGTCTCCCCCTTACCCCTTCCCCTGACGTACCGTCTCCCCCTTACCCCTTCCCCTGACGTACCGTCTCCCCCTTACCCCTTCCCCTGACGTACCGTCTCCCCCTTACCCCTTCCCCTGACGTACCGTCTCCCCTTTATCCCTTCCCCTGGCGTACCGTCTCCCCCTTACCCCTTCCCCTGACGTACCGTCTCCCCCTTACCCCTTCCCCTGACGTACCGTCTCCCCTTTATCCCTTCCCCTGGCGTACCGTCTCCCCCTTACCCCTTCCCCTGACGTACCGTCTCCCCCTTACCCCTTCCCCTGACGTACCGTCTCCCCCTTACCCCTTCCCCTGACGTACCGTCTCCCCCTTACCCCTTCCCCTGACGTACCGTCTCCCCCTTACCCCTTCCCCTGACGTACCGTCTCCCCCTTACCCCTTCCCCTGACGTACCGTCTCCCCCTTACCCCTTCCCCTGACGTACCGTCTCCCCCTTACCCCTTCCCCTGACGTACCGTCTCCCCCTTACCCCTTCCCCTGACGTACCGTCTCCCCCTTACCCCTTCCCCTGACGTACCGTCTCCCCCTTACCCCTTCCCCTGACGTACCGTCTCCCCTTTATCCCTTCCCCTGGCGTACCGTCTCCCCCTTACCCCTTCCCCTGACGTACCGTCTCCCCCTTACCCCTTCCCCTGACGTACCGTCTCCCCCTTACCCCTTCCCCTGACGTACCGTCTCCCCCTTACCCCTTCCCCTGACGTACCGTCTCCCCCTTACCCCTTCCCCTGACGTACCGTCTCCCCCTTACCCCTTCCCCTGACGTACCGTCTCCCCCTTACCCCTTCCCCTGACGTACCGTCTCCCCTTTATCCCTTCCCCTGGCGTACCGTCTCCCCCTTACCCCTTCCCCTGACGTACCGTCTCCCCCTTACCCCTTCCCCTGACGTACCGTCTCCCCCTTACCCCTTCCCCTGACGTACCGTCTCCCCCTTACCCCTTCCCCTGACGTACCGTCTCCCCCTTACCCCTTCCCCTGACGTACCGTCTCCCCCTTACCCCTTCCCCTGACGTACCGTCTCCCCCTTACCTCCCCCCCACCCGCCACCTCCCCCAAGCCTCTCAGTACAAGACCATCCACCCTTCCAGACTCTCCTCTTGAACTTTCCTTCCAGTAAACTGGAAGACATCTGGACGCTTCTCTTTAACCCTTTACCTCCTACAAGATCTTGTGTTCTACTTGCCATCACCCTACAAACAACTACATACCCCCCCCCCCCACCTTACAGCTCTATTTATATACCCAACAATAATATATATACACTTCTGTTTACATAGCTATCTCTAATAGATCTATCAACGTCCACATGCCAGAACTCTATATAAATATCTTTAACATCTCACAAAACTTATATCTGCCTCTAATATATTAAATAAAGAAAACATTCGACTCCTTTCAGTAGGTATTTATAGTAACAATATATATTTCTAAACAGCAGAAAGTTTGTTCTTTAGCTTCAAGGTAAAATAATTCCTATGAGTTCCATTAACTGCTTAAAAAATTTATCTACATCTAATATCTTTTCTCGAAGACATTATTATCTTTAATATGTTTTCAACCCTCAAACTCTTGAAATAAACATATAAATTTCATATTCATAAACTCATCTACTATGTTCATTATTAACTGAACAGAAAACGAAGAAGAACATTCATTTTCCATGTCATTCATAAGCGTCTACTGATAGTGTTAAATACTCAACAGAAATGTAATGATCATATTAGTCTTGTACCCTCTGTGGTACATTCTACAGACCAGCCTCTCTACAGTCCACTCTTAACAGCCATTCTAAAGTACACTCCACCAGGTCCTCTCAAGTATCTAAATACGACTTAGAAAAGCACTTCACAAACTACAAAGCAGTCTTGGCCTCGCCCTGGGGAGCTCCCCCTGCAACACTCTATCGCGAAAAATTCCTGTACAGAAGTTGCGTTCTTTTTGACCGCGCGAGGAGGAGGTAAACAAACCCGCCTTGCTATCTCTCTCCAAAGAGAATGGGACTATTCAGTCCTATTTTCCCTAAAGGAACGACGATGTAATCTTGGAAACCCGGCACCAAAATGAACAAGAACAAACACGCAAATATCTTTTTTCTTCTCCTCTTCTTGTTTCAGGGATAATATTCCTGGTTACTGTGTTTGTTGAAACTGAAGAAGAAAAACCGATGCTTCTGAATCAATTCCAAAAAGGAATCAGAGTATTGACTGCTCTCAAGGAACGATTTAAACCTGAAAACTCAACCCAAACTGAAGAATACATTCTTTTTTTTTACATAAGGATACTATTTCATGATATCAGGTCAAAGAAAAGAGATAACTTTAAACCGAGGAGGAAATGTACTCTGGGTTTAACTCTGGGAAAAGTTTAAACCTGACAAGTTTCCACATAAACCGCCAGATATACTCTCATACTTTTATCCACAACTGCAACATCAACCCTGCAAATTTCTTTCTATTGGAAACACGTCACAATAAAGTTACCTTTAGGTCTTCTTTCTTTTTTCTCTCTCTCTTTTTCTCTCTGGTTGGCTTTCGCTGATTGGACGAGCCTTACACTCTCCACGTAGGCCCACAAGTGACCAGTACTCAACTTCCCGGACTACAATGCTCTTTGATCCGTCAATCCTCAATTATCTACTCTCATCCTTCCCCTCTACCATGCTAATGTAATTATCCCACTGTTCCATTCCCCTCCTCTTGTTCTTACCCTTCTACATTTTCTACTGTCTTCATCTATCTCAATATTCTATTTTCATCTCTCTCTCTCTCTCTCTCTCTCTCTCTCTCTCTCTCTCTCTCTCTCTCTCTCTCTCTCTCTCTTCTTCACCGAGTTCTTCCTCAACTCTCTTACTTGTATCCATATGATACTCCATCCCCTCTTCTCTCTCTCTCTCTCTCTCTCTCTCTCTCTCTCTCTCTCTCTCTCTCTCTCTCTCTCTCTCTCTCTCATCCCCTCCCCTCCTATCTCACCACGGCGGCATGCCCTGCCTAGAAAAGGCAAGTCCTCAGTATGAATGAATGAAGGAAGGAACGAAGGAGACCTTAGGCGTGAAGGAAGCTTGGGACCTTAAAAGGTAGGGCGGGCTCTGGTGGAAAATGAAGCTGGTCCCAGGAAAGGAGAAGGATACCTAGGAAAAGTAGGGAGGGTCCTAGGAAAGGTTGGGAAGAGCCCTAGGAAAGATAGGGGAAGGGATGCTAGGAGAGGTAAGGGAGGTCCTAGGGAAGTAAGGCGAGTCCTAGAGTAGGTAGTGTGGTGGTCATAGGAACGGCAGGTAGAGGCAGTGTGCTAAGGATAACATGGTGAGGGTCCTTGCTAAGGGTGATGGATGGAGATGGAGAGGGGACTACGCTAACGGGGTTACACCACAATCTGAAGCAGGAAAAAATACATTGAAACGGAAAAACCACGAAAAAAAATATACTAAAAAAACACACGTAGAAGAAAAACAACATATGTGAAAAAAGTAGGAAAAAGCGACAAAAAATGGGAAATATGGGCATAGAAATACGTGGGGACAATACCATAAACACAAGGATAACACGTACAACATAGAACACGGAGGATGGGAACATATGTAGCCGTACTGTAAGCGAGAACAAAATGTTATATTGCTTCTCATAATGTCATCATCATCATTATAATAACAACAACAACAACAACAACAATAATAATAATAATAATAATAATAATAATAATAATAATAACAACAACTACAATAAATACATAAAGAAAACTGGGCTATACATTTCAAAATAAAAAAGTTATAATTTCTGTACAGTCACCTGACCCATCCCTTTCTCTACATTTTTTCATTCATTTAAACATTATAAAAAATACAATTTAATTGCTATATATTTCCCATTGTCATACGAAAACACAATATTCCCCCATGGACAAAAATTTTCCAGTGGGAATAAACACATTCGATTTATGACCGAGTATTTGGGTCACTTGATACAATAAATCCAAGACTTACTGGTAATATCATCGGAAAAAATACGTAAATGACGTACAATGAACCAAATACCTCACACCACATACAGTCCTCAATATATTTTATTTCCAACACATCCACCCACCTCCGTACAACCCTATCTAAAGCCCATGCCTAGCAACCATATAACATTGTTGGAACCACCTATTCCCTCAAACATACCCATTATTGCTTTCCGAGATAACGTTCTCTCTTTCCAAACATTCTTCATCGCTCCCAGAACCTTCGTCCCCTCCCCCACCCTGTGACTCACTTCTACTTCCATGGTTCAATTCGCTGCTAAGTCCACTCCCAGATATGTTTACACATATACATCACAAAAGCTTTACAGAATTGTGCATAAGTTGACGATAATATTCATCACCCAAATTAATTAACTCTTAATTATATATAAAGACCAAACATAAATGTTCAGGTACCAAGAGCAGACTAATTACTGTCTTTAATAACACTCTCCAGGTAAACACAAGGAACGCCTCCTCCAGCCCACCATGTGGGGCAGAGGGGTGGCTTACAACTTGCAAGGCCTTATCCTCCTCCTCCTGCTGCTGTACGACCCGATCCACCGATCTGTTCCGCGCAGCGGAAACACACGCCCGAGGTGCCAGGTACACACCCCCCAACCAAACCGGCCACAAATCACCACCAGCGGGGGAGTAAGTTACCAACCCACGTATATTTCCAGCTTTTCACTCACAGCTGCTGGGGAGGTAATTCATCCGTGGCAGTCGGCTGGTTCTTTTAGTATGCATGACCCGCTCACAGCTGGAGGGGGATGCTCTTGTTCTTTTGTTTCAAGGGTGAATGTTGTGATGCGTGCAGGGTCTACCTGTGCACTGGCTGATTAACTATACCTTCTGTAGCCACATGTCCTTCTGGAGACTCATGTCTTCCCATGGACTCGTGCCTGCCAATCACATGTCTTTCTATCCCTGTCATCCACCCTCAACCACCATTTAAGCTTTCCTTGTTAACATAACGAAACAAACTAACTAAACATATCTTTATTTTTTCACAAATACATACCTTCGTCTACTTAAATCTCAACGGGAAATTAATTACCTCAAGTTTAAAGGAAAATTAATACTCCGGCTGGAATTAAAATGTAAGAATTCCTTTCCAGGTTCTCGGTGTAGCTGGGAGAAGGAATTTATCGAGACAGCGCTGGTGAGGGAAAACTTCACTGGAAGTAGCTGGTACCGGGCTACAGTGGTAGGAACTGTGGCGCGTACCGCTCACCACACGAATATCATCAAGTTACGAAGAACAACAAGTCGTAGTGATGTGTTGTAAGTGTTAAGTGTGAGAGGAAGGAGAGACTGCACAATTGTGAACTGTCAGCTGCCCACCTGCGTGGCTGTGAGACAGACTGAAAATACGGTCACCTGGGCCAAAGGAGTGACGCTTGACAGCCACTGAACCGCTGGCTCACGGCGCAAGCCGTCGCTACTAACCCCCTCCTGATCCTCAGCCGGGTAGTACCGGTAATGAGAGAGAGAGAGAGAGAGAGAGAGAGAGAGAGAGAGAGAGAGAGAGAGAGAGAGAGAGAGAGAGACTACATCCTACCATGCTGACAGACGTGGCGGGAAAGGCGAACACTGAACCACCCATTAAGACACTAACAGCATTTAAACCCATTAAGAGTCAACCTGACAACACAACTAGAACGATTCAACCCATTAAAGGAAACGCGAGTGATTATGGTTGCCCAGTTTTACGAGACGACAGCATAACAAATAGCGACCCATTAGCCAATGGTGACATGTGGTGGTGACGTAATACTCACACGAGACGCCTCGACAAATGGTGACCCATTAGGCCAGCGGAGGGTTGCCTACCAATTAGGGGCGCATGGCAACCCCCATTAGTAAGCAGTGATCCATTAAGGAGCAGCAACGCTGAAGGTTTCCACCTTGTCGCCCATTAGCGCATTACCTCCACCAGACGCAAGCACTCACAGGCCCCGGGAGAGAGAGAGAGAGAGAGAGAGAGAGAGAGAGAGAGAGAGAGAGAGAGAGAGAGAGAGCACAGCTTCTCTCACCGTTCCGGTTAAGCGAAGTTCCCCAATACCCGAAGTTCAGATAATTTCGGGGTAGTGACCTTTTTCTTTTTCTTATCTTTCTGGTCCGGTTAATCGAGGTGATGATTACCCAGGGTTCGGTTAAGAAAGAGGCCGGGTGATTATATTCGCCGTTAATCAAAATCATGATCAAGTGGGTTTTTTTAATATAATGGATTTCATCAACGACTCTTGATCACACAGTTAACCGACCTTGATCGAAATCTCTTCAACCCTCGACCACGACGGTACGGTACCTCAGCACGACGGTACGGCCCTGAGCACGGCGGTACGGTACCTCAGCACGACGGTACGGCCCTGAGCACGACGGTACGGTACCTCAGCATGACGGTACGGCCCTGAGCACGACGGTACGGTACCTCAGCACGACGGTACGGCCCTGAGCACGACGGTACGGTACCTCAGCACGACGGTACGGCCCTGAGCACGACGGTACGGTACCTCAGCACGACGGTACGGCCCTGAGCACGACGGTACTGTACCTCAGCACGACGGTACGGCCCTGAGCACGACGGTACGGTACCTCAGCATGACGGTACGGCCCTGAGCACGACGGTACGGTACCTCAGCACGACGGTACGGCCCTGAGCACGACGGTACGGTACCTCAGCATGACGGTACGGCCCTGAGCACGACGGTACGGTACCTCAGCACGACGGTACGGCCCTGAGCACGACGGTACGGTACCTCAGCATGACTGTACGGCCCTGAGCACGACGGTACGGTACCTCAGCATGACGGTGCGGCCCTGAGCACGACGGTACGGTACCTCAGCATGACGGTACGGCCCTGAGCACGACGGTACGGTACCTCAGCACGACGGTACGGCCCTGAGCACGACGGTACGGCCCTACAGGACGAGTGTTAAATAATCACACGTTCAAGCACGACGTGTACATATGAGTAATGTTCATAAACAATAATAAGAGACTTCACCACCTCAGCTGGTATACGCACTCGCTACTCACCTGTTTTGAGGAACGTATTAGTTTGTGTTATACCTTGTGAATGGGTTATTCTCATCCACCACAATCATCAACAAAACCTTCCCATCCACCACAGTCATCAACATGAACCTTCTCATCCACCACAATCATCAACAAAACCTTCTCATCCACCACAATCATCAACATGAACCTTCTCATCTACCACAATCATCAACATGAACCTTCTCATCTACCACAATCATCAACATGAACCTTCTCATCTACCACAGTTTGATCAACTTAAATCTATTTACCACAAGCGTCATCAAGCAACATACGATCCCAATTTGCTACTTACTTTTCACCTCCCTGCACCAGTAAGTAACACTCGACCCGCCTTCCTAAATTTATCCTCATCTCCCATGGCTTAAAATTATTCCGCGGCTCCAGATAACGCGGCATGCGTATTAAACGACAGGCGGGGAAAATGTCCCGAGTACGTTAACTTGAACCCCCAGCCGTACAATAACTCGGGAGGGGCCTCCTCCCGATGTACGATAACTCATGCGCTATGCCTGGCTCGGGAGCACTGTAATCTCCAGCACTTTCATGTGAGATACGGGACTTGTTTCCGGGCTTCTGTTTTAAGGCCGCAGACTCCTTTGTAGTTACGGACGATTCTTCATTGATCTCAGGAGCGAAAGAGAAGGAAGTTCTCTCGGCGGCTTTTACGAAGAACAAGCCGAGAGAGAGAGAGAGAGAGAGAGAGAGAGAGAGAGAGAGAGAGAGAGAGAGAGAGAGAGAGAGAGAGAGAGAGAGAGAGAGAGACTTATTGACAAAGAGTCTGAAAGAAGATCCGTTTTGGGTATGCACTGGTAGTCTGCATCTATAAGGAAAACGAAACTAACTGAAGATGTTTACAGAAAACGTAGAAAATGGTTTGTGGTGGTGATGTGTCTGCTGGACCTAGCAGAAGGTCGGTAACCAGACTCGCCTCACGACGCAGGAGGAAGGGATGAGAGGAGGAAAGTGTCAGGTAATACGATGGCTGATCATTAAATGGTAATTTGGACAGACGTATAATTAAGACGTCTGAGTGAAATTTATCTATGTAACCTGGGCTACCGCTCGAACACGACGGTACGATCCCTGAACACGACGGTACGATACTGACCATTATGGTACCATCCTTCAACACGACGGTACCATGTCTGAATACGACTGTGCGACCCTTTGGGTATAACATTTGAGGCTTAAAAGGGTCAGGTCAAAGGCCCTCGACACCATCATATCCAAAGGTCGTACCGTCGTGCTCAAGGGTCGTACCGTCGTGCTCAAGCGTCCTCAAGAACCGTAACATCGTGCTCAGGGATCGTTGCACCGTCCTGAAAGATCGCACGGTCGTCCTTCAGGGTCGTACGGTCGTCCTTGAGGACGCCACCGTCGTCCTCAAGTATCTAATAAACAAAGCAGGAGAAAGCCCGCGCTGTGGTGCGTGGCTCACCCTCTCTCTCCACAAACACAAGACCACTCGTTCGAAACCATTCAAGAACCACTACATGGTCATCCTCCACCTCAGTACCCGTGAAGGAAGGACCCGTGGCACCAGACTGGTTTTAGCGAGGGTGGCAGGGGCGGCGGGTGGGTTAGGGCCGCCCCCAGGTGAACTCCTGACGAAGGAGGAGGAGGAGGAGGAGGAGGAGGGGTGAACTCCTGACGAAGGAGGAGGAGGAGGAGGAGGAGAGAAACAAAACTGTAGGTACTCACCGTGATCTTGCTGGCGTCCCTGGTCGAGATGCCCTGCGACTTGCCATGCCTCTGCAGCTGCAGCGGGTATGTGATATGGTAATACTGCGACTCCACGGACGACACGAACTGCTTGTTCTCCACACGCTCGTTCAACAGTCGACGTACCTCGCCTAGGGACGACCAATGGAATGGTTAGGTGAACAACAAGTGGGGGGGGGGGGGGAATTAGAACAGGTCAGCAGCTAACACTAACAAGCCTGGCAACAAGGACAATACAGACGAACAAAACAGAGGGGCAATTTACAACAGCAAAGGGGAAACTGGTAACGGTACTGTTTAATAACAGTAAGGCAACAGGAGGTAAAAGGACAAACAAGCGTTAAAAATATACAAAAAGAAACTCTTAGTATACAACTCATGACAACCTACATAAAGATGAATAATACAGTCAACAAGTCTAACAACTATCTATATGAAAATGAATAATAAAGTACGTAATTTACACACACACACACACACACACACACACACATATATCTACTTGCTCTTCAACTACGATGAAATCTATGATTTATGATTTCCAGGATTTATTTATGAGGAGAAAAATATGAGGGGTGGAATGACTTGGTAGATGATAACGTGATGAATGGCGGGTGAGAGAGAGAGAGAGAGAGAGAGAGAGAGAGAGAGAGAGAGAGAGAGAGAGAGAGAGAGAGGGGGGGGGGGGATGAAGGAGAGAAGAGCTATAGGCTGGTGGAAGTGAATGATGAATAATCGTGAGATGTAGAATGAAAAATAGTTATAATCCTAACACGAAACTCTCACTTCTTTTCCTCGTCCGCTTCCCATTTTCCTCAGAACACGGCACACTCAGCTCGTGATAAGGGAGAGGAATGACGAGGGGTAATATTATACTGGGCCTGGGGGGGGGGGCTCTCACCCCTCACGAGGGGAAGTTCACTGGGGGTAGGGTGGGGGAGGGGGGGCGGGAGGCTCGAGTGTAGTGCTGGGGTGTGGATGGGAAGGGTGTAGGGTACAGCTAATAATAATAATAATAATAATAATAATAATAATAATAATAATAATAATAATAATATAGGTAATTCATAATAATTGTAATAATACTACATGAAAACGGTACGACCCTTGAGCACGACGGTACGACCATTGAGCACGACGGTGCGACCCTTGAGCACGACGGTACGACCATTGAGCACGACGGTACGACCCTTGAGTACGACGGTACGACCATTGAGCACGACGGTACGACCCTTGAGCACGACGGTACGACCATTGAGCACGACGGTACGACCCTTGAGCACGACGGTACGACCATTGAGCACGACGGTACGACCCTCGAGTACGACGGTATGACCCTCGAGTACGACGGTACGACCCTCGAGTACGACGGTACGAGCCTTAACCACGACGGTACGAGCTTTAAGCACGACGGTACGAGCCTTAAGCACGACGGCACGACCCTCGAGCCCGACAGTACGACCCTTGAGCACGACGGCGCGACCCTTTGGCAGTGACAACAAGAGCAGTAGCGGTACGAACAATAGCCCAGTAGAAAAAAAAAAATATACGAAAAAAAATGAAGAAACGTAGAAAAAAGGATACGACAAAGGCTGGGGGGGGGGGGGGGGAGATGGGAGATGTGGGAAAGAAAGGAGTTCCCCACTTCTTTTCCTGGCCACTACCCCCCCCCCCCCCCCCCCGGCACTACCCCGTCCATCCCCCCCCCCCCCCCCACACCCCTCCATTTCCCCCCCCCCCCATAATACCCTCCGGCCCAGGCATATTTTTCAACATCATATGTGGCTCACTTCCCTTAAAGGGAGGTGTTCCAGCCTCTCTCTCTCTCTCTCTCTCTCTCTCTCTCTCTCTCTCTCTCTCTCTCTCTCTCTCACACACACACACACACACACACACACACACACACCCACAAACATAAGAAATACACACACGAACACACATTCACCCACACGTATACACACACAAGGTCACCAATACACATATACAGTCGAGTGAATATACCATACAGAAGTTTAAACGTTTGTTTGATCGTAGAGCATGAATAAGTGATGGGGCCTCACGAGTGCACAACTCCCTCCCAGTACGGTATAAATAAGTAATCACACACACACACACACACACACACACTGCCTCTCTCCTGTACCCTCACAGTCTCCTACCTCAATTCAAAGCCTGCCTGTGACTCCATACTGTCATATCTTTCTCCCTCCTCCTTCACTTCACTTAACTCTCCCTCTGGAACTTCATGAACCCCTCTCACTCAGTGACCTCCCCTCTCACCTCTTATCTCAATTTCCTCTCTCTCTCTCTCTCTCTCTCTCTCTCTCTCTCTCTCTCTCTCTCTCTCTCTCTCTTCCTGCTAATTAATTACTCTCATTTCTCTTTTCACTCGTTCTTATTTCATTTGTCTCTGTTTGCAACCTTCACCTCACCATTCCCCCTTTCTTTAATCTCTCTCTCTCTCTCTCTCTCTCTCTCTCTCTCTCTCTCTCTCTCTCTCTCTCTCTCTCTCTCTCTCTCTTTCTCCCCCTTGTTCTACCACAACTCCCACTCACTCCCGGAGCCACCACTCTCCCAGTCCCTCAGACCAGCACACGCTACCCTCCTCTCTCTTTCCCACAGCCATCACCAGCGCCGCTCTCACTCACATTATGTCTACTCTCACCAGGACCTTCACTACTTCTCCCCCACCCCCCTCACTGCCTCTCACCCTACTGCCCCTCGCCTCAGTACCTCTCACTCTACTGCCACTTACCCTCGTCCCACCTCAAAAACTGACCCCACTAAGGATGACATTCTCAACACAGCTTCAGCGGCATACCCTGAGATCACGGGGTTGGAAACCCGTCTGGAGGAAGGCGAATTACCTGCCACACTCCCCTCCACTTCTCTGGGGATGGGGGGCGGGGTGGGGGGGATGGAGGAGGGGTTATTCTACAGCATTTTTTCGCCTTAACATTAAATTTGCCTATTATCATGACCGCTAAATCAATCCAGCGAAGAACTATTTTACAATATAAAAAATCGGGCCTTCCAGTATATCCTCTCTCTCTCTCTCTCTCTCTCTCTCTCTCTCTCTCTCTCTCTCTCTCTCCTACATGACCTGTGCTCATGTAACACACGTCCTTCTTCCTCTTCCACTATCATCGCCAGATCTGTAAACACCTCATCATTGTTTACAATCAGCATTCCAATGTAATCGAACCATCTTTACCAACAATATCATATCCAAAAGTTACCTTTCTTTTCGAATGAATCTTAATATAAAAAAATCAAATTAATTCTTAAAACAAAAATTCACAATGGATTTGGGAGAAAAAATTCTTTAAACGCACAAAAACATTTATAAAATGACTAAGATCAACTTTGGTATATTGTTTTGTTTTTTGTTCCTCTATCCCCGCCTGTTCTCGCAAAACGTTATACAGGTTTCAAAATCCATTTGAACCACAACTTACACAACCATGAAACTATAAAACAACTTTTCACATTACTACGACATCTGGTCCGGAAAAAAAAAACATTCAAAACTCCCAATCCAAACACATTTGAAAAAAAAAAAATTTACAAGCGGGTTCACCACATCTCTATGGAACACATCTGAATAAAATACAAAACAAAAAACAAAAATAGATAAAGTCTTATCAATTAAATCTAAACATCCAAATTAAGGTTATACAATGAATTCTAACATTTTACGAGATCAAGCATCAGTATAACACATTTGTAACCACACATACCAAACATATATACACATCTAAAACTAGACTTGTTCAACATTAATGAATATATATAAAAAAAAAAAACTGCTGGTGCCAGGATATAAATATTTAAGTGCCACAGAACACATCTAAACACCCATATAAAACCCAATCAAATAACCCATAACAAACCTAACCAAACATTTGTAACATAAAAAACCATATACCTATTATTTCAACACAACATCAAACACGTAGGGAAAAATCATAAACCCCTTCAACACCCCCCCCCCCCTCCTCACAACCAAGATCTTAACCCATTCAAACCCCAGGAACATGGCGTTAACCCATTCAACCCTCATACGAACTTGGACATAAACCCACTCAAACCCCAGATCCATGAGGTAACCCATTAAAAATATGACGTTAACCCTTTCAAACCCCCATGATCAACCCATATCAATATATACATACACATGCGCATATTCATACTTGCTTGTCTTCATCCATTCCCGGTGCTACCCCGTCCCACAGGAAACATTATCGCAACCCCCCTCCCCGCCGCGCTTCATCTAAAACTATATACAAAATCTAAACTCTCGTGAGTTGTATTTAACAGGTTTTTAACATCCATAATAAACCTTTTAACACTGATAGAGAACACCTTTCTTTTTACTCTCTCTCTCTCTCTCTCTCTCTCTCTCTCTCTCTCTCTCTTAGTCTTTACCATAAACAAAAGCTACAATTGTTCGCCTTGTTACCTCCCACACAAGTTCCACATCTACGGGGCTCGCTCTGAGGGGAAACGGCTCCATCTAAAGGAACAAAACTTCTGTCCCTCTTTCTTTTCTCTACCGCCCCTCTCCCCCACCCCCCTCCTCCTCCTCCACAGCACTTCCCTAAAACTTTCCAATGGCACCCGTAAATTATAGGCTAAATCCTGGTTATATTCCCCTCCCTTCCCACACACCATCTCCTCTCCCTTCCCCCTACACTCTTAACCCCCCACACATCCCCAGTCTCCCATAACCCAACTCTCTCTCTCTCTCTCTCTCTCTCTCTCTCTCTCTCTCTCTCTCTCTCTCTCACTCCCAGCACCAGACCTCTGCCTCCTCCATGCTCTGCACGGGTCTCAAATCTCTGCATCCAACGCTAACGTTAGCGAGGAGAGCTAAGGATGGGGACTCAGTCATGACATCCAACCGCTAACATGAGCGAGAGAGGTTATCATTAGCAGGGATCCACCCGCTAACTTCACATCGAAAACTGTAATCATCAGCATGATAAATGAGGACCTTAGTTTCTGGATCCACCTGCTAAAATAAGCAAGAAAAGAAGAAATGGGACTGGCCTCGGATTCAACTGCTAACAATAGCAAGAAGATGAAGAAAAGATTCAGTTTTAGAATCCAAATGTTGACGTTTGAGAGAAAATACTTCGGAGACAACAGCTACCATCTGCCATTTTTTGTGTGCGTCCAAAACACCAACATAAGGGAAAAAAAATAAATAATTTGGATCCAACTGCTAACATCAGCGAGGAGACATTCAGGACCAAACTGCTAACATTAGCGCCAGGGATAAATAAAATAAGAACTCGATCTCTCTGGATCCTACCGCTAACATTAGCGGAGAGATAAAGAGTGAACCTGATCTTGGCACGCTAACATCAGCGACGGTGGTATTAAATGAGAGAGAGAGAGAGAGAGAGAGAGAGAGAGAGAGAGAGAGAGAGAGAGAGAGAGAGAGAGAGAGAGAGGAGCATAACGCGAGCATGGAGGAGGAGGAGGAGGAGGCGACCCAACTTACAAAGTACACAGAGCCAGGGAAATGAGAGAGGGACATCCACCACCATCCTGGAATCCAATTTGGACTGATGTAGTCGACCCGACTCGACCCGACCCGACCTGTGTCGGGACCCGGGTTTCGGGAGGCTCTCGGTGATGATATACTGGCCGCTCCCTCTCCTCCCGGTTTCCTGTGCCTTGTTTGGGACCTTTCACACCCCCCCCCCCCTCCCTCTCTCTCTCTCTCACTGCCTCTCCCGACTCTCACTGGCTTCTTAAATCTATAGGATATCCTCCACGCCGCCCTCTCTCTCTCTCTCTCTCTCTCTCTCTCTCTCTCTCTCTCTCTCTCTCTCTCTCTCTGCGGTGAGTGCTACGCGCTAGCCCTGACTCATGCCAAAATATCAATATAGGTTAGTTGATAACTCTCTCGTCTTTAGGTCATTTCCTTACCATCTCCCTTACTTTCTCCAATACCTCTTCGTGTTTCAAGTCTTTCCACCGTTCCTTTCCTGCCCAGGAAGCAACAGTCCTCTTCCTTTGTTTCATCTCTGATTTACGTTTATCTGTTTTTCCGATAATCTTCTGTCTCGACCAATTCTTGCTTCGTTTCAGCTCTCTGGGTCACTTCTAGCATTTCCTGACGGTCCCATCCACCATTTTCTTTCATTCTAGTTTCATTGGAACTCGAGGTGATGTCTTCCTTTGTCTTGGTCTAAAGATTATGGCCACATTCTCTCTACCTCTTTTTGGTTCTTGCTACTTTTCCCGTTTTACTTTCTTGCGTTCAACAATTATCCCAGGTGCTACGTTACTATCACCCCTCCCCCCCCCCCCCCTCTCTCTCTCTCTCTCTCTCTCTCTCTCTCTAACCTCCTGAGTTCAAGTACTCCCTCTTCCATGCTCTTTCCGAGTCTCTAGCTAAAGAAAACTTTTAAAAGTACGCTACGGCCTCTCTCACTCTCTCTCTCTCTCTCTCTCTCTCTCTCTCCGATGTAGCTATCCACCCCCTTCCAGCAGCAACCCCCCCCCCCCACCCCCAAGCTTGGGTTCTCCACTGTCTCCGGCAGAACTCCACCAAGAGATTTGCTGCGGTTCGTTGAACGCCTTACAACCACGGCGAATCCCACGGGAAAAAGACCCCCCCCCCCCCCGCTACAGAAACCGGCCCACAAGACCGAGAGATGATTTACGCTTTTCATTTTTTCGTGCAGGATGTCTCTTGGTGTCTCTAGCGTCCAGTTCTCCCATCTCTACGAAAGGAAGGTCTCGAGGTGAGAAAGAGAGATACAAAATAAATACAACATTGTGATAAACAAGACCCTGATAAATACACTAACAAAAACGTAAGATACAATAGTAAACAAACAAACAAAAAAAATCCCACAGAAATCTCTTAAAGAAACGGTGAAATCGACCAAGTTGTCGTGAAAACACATCCAAGAATTGATAACAAAAATAAACGAAAATAAAATGGTTGAGACAAATATAGACAGACACAGGCGAGATCATGGAAGGAAGGAAGGAAGGAAGGAAGGAAGGAAGGAAATGGACTCCCTGGAACCACCTCCTCCTGCCAACAGAGATCATGGGGAGGGAGGGAACTCCTGGAATCTCTTCCAATACAGGTTAGGGAGAGGAGGAGGTGGCTATTGTTTTAAAGGATCCTCCCGACCCAGGACATACACACGAAGACACGTAAATCCAACGTTTAATTAAAGTGTGGTGAGCCTTGAGCGAAGCTGATGTGTATCAAACATGACACAATACTTCATCTTCGACTTATACAAAAATAACACTTCAATAAAAAAAAAAAAAATTACTTAATGCCCCAAATCAGGATGGATGTATCAAACTCATTTACAATAAGTAAGGAAATTTACTGCACACCACACACACACACACACACACACAGCAAGATGGTCCAATAAAAACAGACTGAACAGAACTTAAAACAAAATCTCATTAGCGGTGCCGTCCTGGTGGTGGTGGTAGGAAGAAGAGGCCCTTGCTAATGTGAGGAGGAGGAGGAGGAGGAGGAGGAGGAGGAGGAGAGAGGAGGAGGAGAGAGGAGGAGGAGAGAGGAGGAGAGAGAGGAGGAGGAGAAGGAGGAGGAAGAGGAGGAGGAGAGAGGAGGAGGAGGAGGAGGAGAGAGAGGAGGAGGAGGAGAGAGGAGAATTGGAGCGAAATTGGGGAGAGATCAGAAAAAGAGGAAGAAATACTTCGCAATACAGACTATGGGAAGAAAAGACCAGCGAGTTATGACGGAGGAGGGACGCACTCTTCCAGAAGTGGGTGGAAAGGTATAAGGGCAGGTACTGGAGGCTTCCAGGAGAGGTATAAGGGCAGGTACTGGAGGCTTCCAGGAGAGGTATAAGGGCAGGTACTGGAGGCTTCCAGGAGAGGTATAAGGGCAGGTACTGGAGGCTTCCAGGAGAGGTATAAGGGCAGGTACTGGAGGCTTCCAGGAGAGGTATAAGGGCAGGTACTGGAGGCTTCCAGGAGAGGTATAAGGGCAGGTACTGGAGGCTTCCAGCAGAGGTATAAGGGCAGGTACTGGAGGCTTCCAGCAGAGGTAGGAGGAAAGATGAGAAACTCAAACAATGGAAAAAGGAAAAAAAGTGACGAAAACAAAGATGAAGAAGAAAAAAGATTAAAAAAGAATAATGAGAAAAAAAAGGAACGAAAAATTGCTAGTAATTAGGATGATATAAGTGATGGAAATACTGATGATAATGATGGTCATTACGGCAGATGATGATGCCAATGTGATGATGATGATGATGATAATGATGATAATGACGGAGATGAGAACATATGATGACCAACCTCAGTAATGATGAGACAATGATGATATCACATTACGGGAAGAACCTCACTCATTAAAGAGGTAATTACATAGTCTTTAATTATACTCCTGTACACCACTGGCAGAAATGCATGTAGTAATGATGCCAGCGATGATGATGATGATGATGATGATCACCGTCGTGACAACGGCGTACAAAACGACAGGGAAGGTTGTGATGAGCTCCCGGCGGGTGGCGGTGGGCTCCTATTGGCTGGCAGTGAGTGACGTCATGTAAACGTTGCCATACGCTGAGCACCATATTCCCTACACCCTTCGCTTATATTCTTATTGAACTAACATTAATTCACACACACAAAAAGTAGAATATACTCCTCTATCTATCCATTGTTATGTTTTTTCCTGATTATCAAACATCATCTGACCTAAGTAAGTGTCGTATAAATTACACGAAACCAAAACACTTCAGTCCGTCAGTAAATATCCCGCCTAGACATACTTATCTAAGTGATGACGTCAAGCTTCTCTGGCCAATGACGTACGTCCCCCGGCAACAAAAGTGTCAAATATGAAGCTTAATTATATGTATATGTATATATTCGTTATTTCCCGCGTTAGCGAGGTCGCGTCAAGAACAGAAGACAGCCTTAGCGGGAAAAATCCTCACTTGGCCCCTTTCTCCATTCATTCTTTTCGAAAAGTTAAACATGAGGGGATAGATTTTCAGCCCCCCGCTCCCTCCCCTTTTAGTCGCCTTCTACGACACGCAGGGAAAACGTGGGAAGTATTCTTTCTCCCCTATCCCCAGGGAATATATATATATATATATATATATTTATATATATATATATATATATATATATATATATATATCATTTTTTTTTATTATACTTTGTCGCTGTCTCCCGCGTTTGCGAGGTAGCGCAAGGAAACATATATATATATATATATATATATATATATATATATATATATATATATATATATATATATATAAATGTATATATATATATATATATATATAAATGTATATATATATATATATATATATATATAAATATATATATATTTTTTTTTTTTTTTGCTTTGTCGCTGTCTCCCGCGTTTGCGAGGTAGCGCAAGGAAACAGACGAAAGAAATGACCCAACCCACCCCCATACACATGTATATACATACGTCCACACACGCAAATATACATACCTACACAGCTTTCCATGGTTTACCCCAGACGCTTCACATGCCTTGATTCAATCCACTGACAGCACGTCAACCCCGGTATACCACATCGCTCCAATTCACTCTATTCCTTGCCCTCCTTTCACCCTCCTGCATGTTCAGGCCCCGATCACACAAAATCTTTTTCACTCCATCTTTCCACCTCCAATTTGGTCTCCCTCTTCTCCTCGTTCCCTCCACCTCCGACACATATATTCTCTTGGTCAATCTTTCCTCACTCATTCTCTCCATGTGCCGTTCGAACCATTTCAAAACACCCTCTTCTGCTCTCTCAACCACGCTCTTTTCATTTCCACACATCTCTCTTACCCTTACGTTACTTACTCGATCAAACCACCTCACACCACACATTGTCCTCAAACATCTCATTTCCAGCACATCCATCCTCCTGCGCACAACTCTATCCATAGCCCACGCCTCGCAACCATACAACATTGTTGGAACCACTATTCCTTCAAACATACTCATTTTTGCTTTCCGAGATAATGTTCTCGACTTCCACACATTCTTCAAGGCTCCCAGAATTTTCGCCCCCTCCCCCACCCTATGATCCACTTCCGCTTCCATGGTTCCATCCGCTGCCAGATCCACTCCCAGATATCTAAAACACTTCACTTCCTCCAGTTTTTCTCCATTCAAACTCACCTCCCAATTGACTTGACCCTCAACCCTACTGTACCTAATAACCTTGCTCTTATTCACATTTACTCTTAACTTTCTTCTTTCACACACTTTACCAAACTCAGTCACCAGCTTCTGCAGTTTCTCACATGAATCAGCCACCGGCGCTGTATCATCAGCGAACAACAACTGACTCACTTCCCAAGCTCTCTCATCCCTAACATATATATATATATATATATATATATATATATATATATATATATATATATATTCTTTCATACTATTCGCCATTTCCCGCCTCAGCGAGGCAGCGTTAAGAACAGAGGACTGAGCCTCTGGCACAACTGGATGGTTCCTTTCGAAATTGACATTTCATTAAGAGCTCGTTACCCACACCAGTTACCCACACCAGTTACCCACGCCAGTTTAGACATTACGTCCACTAATTCATATGTAAGTCAACTAACTCCTAGACCTGTTGCTCACGGCGTAAACAGACACACTGCCCAACTTTCTCCCGCAATTATATTTATATATATATATTTCCCAAAACATTAACATTTCGCAGGAGATTAAATTGTTAATTACCTGCAGTGGAAATACATCGTACATCACGTAATATGTATCATATATCAAATAAATTTAATGTCATTGACGATATTTCTGCTTCTACTGTATCAGTACTGTATATCTGGATGAAAATGGGATGAAATCATAAACATGAGGTTTTCTATTTCGTCATTTTAGAAAATAAGAATTTCGTGAACTAAGCGACACAATGTTTTTCTTTTCCCAAATTTACAAAAGGCGTTTTTTAAAATTACGGCAAGTATGAAGTAATTCTGTCAAAATTATACATATTCTTTACCTAATACCGGAGGATATACAATTTCATCTTCAAAATTTTACCAAATATTGTTGTCATTTTTGAAAATTATGCATGTAAAAATCTATCAACAAATCACTACAGAAATTCCATTATGCGTTCGGTAAATTCTGTCCGACTATAATAATAATAATAATAATAATAATAATAATAATAATAATGATAATAATGAAATATACAGCAAAATCAAAGAAAAATGGATATCTTTCACAAAACTTTCCAAACTGTAGGAAATGTGTTGAATACTTCCTTAGGCTTATATATTTTCCCTTGGGATCAATATTTCCCTTGGATTAAATACTTATTTCCCTTTTGGTTAAACAATGCCCCTTATCTTCAACATTTTCCCCTCCGAATAAATATTTCCCTTTGGTTTCAATATTTCCCCTTGGGTTAAATGTTTTCCCCTTGGGTTAAATGTTTTCCCCTTGGGTTAAACATTTCCCCTCCGCTGGGCTACAGACAAGACGAATCCAGTTCTCTAATTTTATTTCAGGTGCGCCAGACCCGAACTCCCTCCTCTAATGCACTCAAATCGCCTCCAATAACTCATACGAGAAATGCCTATTTTTCTTAGCAACGATTCGTCTGCAGGAGATAAAGGCCCCGCACACAATGGTGTGTGTGAGGGTGGGGAAGGGATGGATGCTTAGAGAGAAGAGAGGAGAGAGAGAGAGAGAGAGAGAGAGAGAGAGAGAGAGAGAGAGAGAGAGAGAGAGAGAGAGAGAGAGAGAGAGAGGTTTACAAGCTCTTACGCCCCTACATCTAACTGGCAGAAAAGTGAGGCAGGGTTGCCAGGGAGGGCTGGTTAGCACAGGGGTGAGAGGCAGGGGTGGTAAGGATCTTCGACAGGCTGGTGCAGGGGCGAGGCAAGACTGGGAAGGTTCACTGTCTCGGGGTGATGCATGGCGGGGGATCTTGGGGTAAGGAGGACACTACTACAGTGGGCGTAAGGAAAAAGGGGGAACCCTTGAGAGGAAATGGAATCTAAATGGTTTTCGAACTCTACAGAGAAAGGTAAGGTCAAAGGGTTCTCAGTACTGTATACACGTCAGCCAAATGGTTCTCAATACTGTATAGCAAGGAAAGGTAAACCAAATGATCCAGGGTATCTTATACAGGACGGAAACGTAAACTGATGGAAACTGAAACCAAGTGGTCCCGCGTATCCTATATAGAGAAAAGGAATACCTTGACTCCATACCAAGCCACGCACGCATCACCACCACACTACTACAGACACAATACAGAAGGAATATATAATGACCCATTCATTCGCTTCGTAAAAATTTCCATAATGGTTAAAAATCTCTTATGCCTTTCGAAAGTCTTCTATAACAAGGTAATTCACTCCTTCATTAATACATAAGGTTTACGTTAACTGCTTTATGGATTACGAGATTCGCCTTTATATAAGTTAGGTATGATTAACAAGATATGACAAGGAGGCCTTCATAGCACAGGAAAACAGAATCACTCTACTGTAGAGATGGAATGTACAATAAAGACGTGGGCTATGATCTGGCAGACCTGGGAATGCTTGTTAACCTCACTAGAGAATGCAAACAATACATCGTAGTAAACATTCACTTCCTACCGCGGAAAATTCTTTGGGAAAACGTGTTACCACGCCGAAGTAAACCACATTATACACACACTCGACGAAATCTTTACATTACAAAACCATTTTGACATATTAACGAAAATATCGTACAAAACAACGTCAAAAAACTGATTAAAGTAGTTCACTTTATGAATAACTAAGGGGTTTGTTACCATGATCCACCGTATTCTTTGCGACTTTCCCAATGCCATTCGCCAACGTAACCCAATCATCATTACTTTCTAAATTTACCGGTTCAGAGCTAAACCACAGCTGAAAGGTAACTATCACTTAAACCAATGGACTCAAGAGACAACAGGACGATAATCATTGATAAAGATAAGTTACGTGTTGAGATAACCTTATCGCTCCACAATAATCACTTTCAACCATGTCTTTTATGTTTGGGCATTCCGGCCAACACAAAAATCTATAACACTTTGTATTCCCAGCATTGTAGTATTCACAGGCAGCAAATATAAACCAGGAATGGAGAGAGAATCACACACAGGAAAAATAAAGTCTGACAAGACAGAAAAATCTATATGTAATAACCCAAGGCTATTGTAAACTCTATCATTGTTATTTGTATATGTATTATATTTCCAGTCTGCATTGGCCACATGCAGTGTGAGAGCGTATGTGGTCTTGTGAGAATTATCTTTAACACAAGGAGGCGTTTAAAATATTTCGGCTGGTGGATGTATTTTGGCGTTATCAAAAAAAACTCGCTAGTTGATAAGCGTTAGTAAATGACAAGCACGCAAGCCACCAGACCAACATTCACTCCACTACAGCATGTAATAATAAGGTGAGAGAGAGAGAGAGAGAGAGAGAGAGAGAGAGAGAGAGAGAGAGAGAGAGAGAGAGAGAGAGAGAGAGAGAGAGAGAGAGAGAGAGTAATCATCGTCGTATACATGCAGACGGACAACCCACCGTACGGAAGCGCAGCTAGTGAGAGACCGTACAAGCCATCACCACTGCACATCCTTGGACACCACACAATCTGCAGTAGATCCCGTGCGGCCGCCTTCAACAACTGGATCGCACACCGTAACAATGCACCAGCGTGACGTCACCAACATCGTGTTTGCCGTGGTGCATTATGGGATTCAATAGAGGGAAGGGACCCATGTGTAAACATGGCGGCAAGGGTTGCCGGCAACCGCCAGCAGGGGAGAGGAGGGAGGACGCGCTTTTACTGAAACGGTCCGCGGTCGGTCGCCGCCGGTTTATCAAATCCTATTGTGTGTCTGGGGTAAAATAATGACATCAAACCCTCCTCGTAAGCTGCGTGAAATAATTTCCCGTGTATTTTCCCTTTTGGGCTCAGAACAAAACAGTTTACCTTAGTCATAGCGACGCTTGTGTTGACATCGGCTTAATCAGGGGTTTAGCCCGCCGCCATTCACGACCCACAATGCACCGCGCGCTCAAAGTTTGTTTACGTCCGCCATCATTGAAAGCCGGGAGACCCCCAGACCTCGCCACCATGGCCGCCGTGGTGTCAAAATACATCAGGGGGACACAATACCGTCGCCTGCTACGGTTCAGGGTGGTAGCTCTCTCTCTACACAGATGGCTATTGGTGAGGAAACAGTACAAGAATAGACGAGACTGGTACCCAGAGAAATGGAAAACATTAAACTACCACAACGGAAATTTTGTCACAACAAAGACAAATCTACTTAAATACCGCCCCTGAGCACGGCGTCACGACCCTCTAGGCACGGCGGTACGACCCTCGAGGCACGGCGGCACGACCCAGGAGCAAGGCTGTACAGACCTTGATCCCTGTAGCACGATCCCTATGTTATGACGGTCTCAGCTTTGACCAAAGCCATAAGAGGGTCACATCCCCGTGGACTAATATATATAATTTCTTTGTTATCTGTGACGGTACAGGCAACTGAATGCTTCATCAAGACCATCTCTTTATGTACCCAATTCATCAACAAGCCCCTAAAGGAGAATGAACAGCTGGGCTGAACTGTGGACAGACCGGCGAGACCAGGATTCGAGCTCATGCGGGCACGATTTCTGGAGTCAAGTGAATGCATCACGATCTGCAGGGCTTGCCACTACACCACGGAGGCACATATTTGTACAGAGGATGTTTACATTCTCAGAATGATCTTGAACACTTGAAGGTGTTCACTATTACCCAACACGTGTTTATAACCTGACGTTGACGGCCTTAACAACCCTGGTAGATGGTAAGCCAGGAGCCACTCGATTAAACCCATAAACTCCGCGCTAACAACACGTACTGCGGAATCCCAACTCTACTTAATACAAAAAAAAAAAAAAAGAAACTTGTTTACGTCGAGCCAGTTCTCTACACACTGTTAAATCTTATAACTTGACTTTTTTTGTTACTTTTACTCAACTTTCTTCTATCATACGCTCTCCCAGACTCGGTAAACAGCTTCTGCGATTTCTCATTCCACTCTGCCACCTGAGCCGCGTCATCAGCAAACAGCAACTGACATATTTCCTTAGTCCACCCATGCCCAATAAACTGCAGATCTGTCCCCTTCCCTCCCAGACCGTCGTAACTACATCTCGCCTCACAAGCCATAAAAAGATTCAACAGCCATGGTGACATCACAGACCAGTACCGCTCATCTATCTTCATCTGGAACCAATTAACCACCTCTCCTCCTCCTCCTCCTCCTCACGGCTTCTAGTGAGTCTCACTCACGTTAGATATTCGTAGCGCCTTCCGTAAAGCATCTCTATCAACCTCTAACGTACGTTTTCTTCAGATCCATAAATGCCACATACAAACCCCTCTCTTTCTCTCAGTATTTTTAGGGGAGATTTTTCACAGCTAATACCTGATCCATGCATCTTCTACCACTCCTGAAACCACACAGTTCCTCCCCAGTCTGACGCTCTGTGTATGCTACCACCCTCTCTATTACTGCCCTACCATTCACTCGAGGCACAAACATCAGCACGGAGCCCAACGTGGAATGAAATCCACTGACTGTGTGGAGGAGGCTTCCCTGGCCATCATACGTGACAACCCACATCATAAAGCGTAGTGCTCTCATTCTACGTGACGTCAGTCATCATACATCACATTGTAAGTCATCATACGTGGCATCCCTGATCATCATCTTACGTCCGACAACCCCGTCGTACCACACGGGGCCGGCTCCGACCCGCGACCATCCAGCTCGCCCGCTGCCGTCATATATGACTCGGTCCACACACACACACACACACACACACCAGGATCGATCAGGCACCCCCCGTGGTCTCCTCCTCCTCCTCCTCCTGTACAGATACGCTTCTTCTTCCTCCTCCTCCTCCACCAGTGGTCACCAGGAGGTCTTCCTCTTCTTATTTCCTTCTCTTTGGATGAAAGAGCGTCCTCCATACCGGGGTTAGGGTGAGCCTCTCGTCCTAACTAGGAATCTAACACTTTTGTATTACGAGACGTTATGTATCTAACATTCCTGTACCAACAAAAGCTATGTCCTAAATTCCCGTATCAGGAGAAGTTATGTATCCAACACTCCTGTATCAGGAGAGGTTATGTATCCAACACTCCTGTATCAGGAGAAGTTATGTATCCAACACTCCTGTATCAGGAGAAGTTATGTATCCAACACTCCTGTATCAGGAGAAGTTATGTATCCAACACTCCTGTATCAGGAGAAGTTATGTATCCAACACTCCTGTATCAGGAGAAGTTATGTATCCTACACTCCTGTATCAGGAGAGGTTATGTATCCAACACTCCTGTATCAGAAGTTATGTATCCAACACTCCTGTATCAGGAGAGGTTATGTATCCAACACTCCTGTATCAGGAGAGGTTATGTATCCAACACTCCTGTATCAGGAGAGGTTATGTATCCAACACTCCTGTATCAGGAGAGGTTATGTATCCAACACTCCTGTATCAGGAGAGGTTATGTATCCAACACTCCTGTATCAGGAGAGGTTATGTATCCAACACTCCTGTATCAGGAGAAGTTATGTATCCAACACTCCTGTATCAGGAGAGGTTATGTATCCAACACTCCTGTATCAGGAGAGGTTATGTATCCAACACTCCTGTATCAGGAGAGGTTATGTATCCAACACTCCTGTATCAGGAGAGGTTATGTATCCAACACTCCTGTATCAGGAGAGGTTATGTATCCAACACTCCTGTATCAGGAGAGGTTATGTATCCAACACTCCTGTATCAGGAGAGGTTATGTATCCAACACTCCTGTATCAGGAGAGGTTATGTATCCAACACTCCTGTATCAGGAGAGGTTATGTATCCAACACTCCTGTATCAGGAGAGGTTATGTATCCAACACTCCTGTATCAGGAGAAGTTATGTATCCAACACTCCTGTATCAGGAGAGGTTATGTATCCAACACTCCTGTATCAGGAGAGGTTATGTATCCAACACTCCTGTATCAGGGAAAGCAACACCAGTCCACCAGGGTCGGTCAATAAACTGTCCTCTATGCTTGTGGTCAAAAATTCCAGGAGACGACCTTAATAAACCGTCCTGGAACTCCAGGTCTGGAAAATATATATATATATATATATATATATATATATATATATATATATATATATATATATATATATACTTTGAGTGTGTGTCATGTCTACGACCCCAGGAGTTGAGGGCAAGATTCCTATGATGTGATCATACCTGGTGATGATCTGGTACATAAAGGCTTAGTCCTATTTCCTCTTTAACTTTTATGCGTCACTCTCCCTGCAAACGAGAGAGAGAGAGAGAGAGAGAGAGAGAGAGAGTCTAGGGATATTCAGCATTGAAACGGTTCGTACCGAAGGCGTGTTAAGTTCCCTGCTCAGGTCTGGGGTCAGGGGAGGACGTGTGCGCCAGCGTGGGGTACCTTCCATCCTGCCGCTCCTCCGAACCCCTCCACACGACGCGCCGCGGCGACACTTGGGCATCGTGGTCTGGCCTCCGATTTGGTCTCGTTCAAGGGTCGTACCGTAATGTTCGAGGATCGTACCGTCGTGCTCAAGGGTCGTACCGTCGTGTTCAAGGGTCGTACTGTCGTGCACAAGGGTCATACCGTCGTGCTCAACGATCGTACCGTCGTACTCAAGGGTCATACCGTCGTGCTCAAGTGTCGTATCGTCGTGCTCAAGGGACTGAGGGAGTTAAGGAAGGTGTTGCATCTGGCACTATCAACGCATCACGCACCATCCCAGTGGCGACATAGTTTCCTTCTCTGTAGCGAGGACACACACCATAGTCCTTGCAGCGTAGCCGTCATGGGGCTGGGGTCCTTCAGGGGACATCGTGGAGCGTCCTGCAGATGGGTACACCAGCCTCCTTGGCCCACATAACGGCGTGTGGGATGTCTCTCCCTCCTCGGCGTGCGCCACCGAGAGAACAACGAGGACATGAGGGGGTGGGTGGGGTTCGAACCGCTGAGAGAGTTCTCGCGTCTCGCTTTCAGAGCGACATCAATTTTGCTCTTCCACCCAGGGCCCCTAACCCTCCCCCCTCCCCCCAGTCAGCCTTCAGCTTCAGAGTAAGAGACACTTACTGAAAGATGGAGGCTTCAGCTTCAGAATTAGACCCATTATCGTAGCTGGAGGCTTCACCTTCAGCTTAAAAAAAGAATATATCATACTGAGACGTTATCCAAGTATTTTCTGTGATCTTTGTCCCAGTTATCTCTGGGACACAAATACGACACTTGAGCACCAGACACTCCCTCAATATGTTATCAGACTCTCAAGCATTTGAAGACCTAAACCATGTGCGATTTAGTGGGCACTTCGCCCTAATAAACTGCCAAAGAAAGGAAAATTACTTCTAACATAACGTGCTAACAGTAGAAGCAATCCTGGCGTAATGAAATAATACTGACGTAGAGTAAGAGAGAAATGGTCAACCCTGATATAAAGTGCCAGAGAAGGAACCAACTAATCCACACATACAAGACAACGTCCGACAATAAAATAACATTAACATAGAAGAAAATATGTATTTACATATTCATGATGCACCGGTAAACATGGCATGACTCAAAACCGAAAATGTTAATGAAACACAAAAGTTGGATTAATGACTGATCAACACCACCCGACACTACAACAATATGTTTAACATCTTTACCACAACATATCACAACCCGCCGGTACATATAGCCAGGTTATGAAACGAACATTCTTCACGAAGGAACGAGGCTATATATATATATATATATATATATATATATATATATATATATATATATATATATATATATATATATATATGTATGTATATATATATATTTTCATACTATTCGCCATTTCCCGCATTAGCGAGGTAGCGTTAAGAACAGAGGACTGGGCCTTAGAGGGAATATCCTCACCTGGCCCCCTTCTCTGTTCCTTCTTTTGGAAAATTAAAAAAAACGAGAGGGGAGGATTTCCAGCCACCCGCTCCCCCCCTTTTAGTCGCCTTCTACGACACGCAGGGAATACGTGGGAAGTATTCTTTCTCCCCTATCCCCAGGGATATATACATATATATATATATATATATATATATATATATATATATATATATATATATATATATATACAACAGTAACTACCACGAATATACAACCAAGAGTTGTGAATGCGAACTTAAAACAGGTCATACCACGAACCGTATGAACCTAATATTGAGAGAGAGAGAGAGAGAGAGAGAGAGAGAGAGAGAGAGAGAGAGAGAGAGAGAGAGAGAGAAGAAACACGTAAGCCAACTAGGGAACAGGAGTAGGGAGCACCAATCTCCCCGGCCTTATAACAATGCTGGGGAGACAACAGGAGGGGAGCAGGGTCCTGGGATCTTACTGTGGGAGATGACCACAGCGGGGCCGGCCCACACACACACACACACACACAGAAATGAAACATAAAAAAGCCAATAAAAGGCCTCGTATTTTATGGACTTCATTAAGCATCTTCCTCAGAGAGTGACATGGGGAGGAAAAGGGCGACAAAGGAGGCCTTTGATTCTTACGGATCTCATCTCTCTCTCTCTCTCTCTCTCTCTCTCTCTCTCTCTCTCTCTCTCTCTCTCTCTCTCTCTCTCTGTCATAGGGACACACCACAGCATGCAGCCACAGGGGAGGGAGAGTATACGGGCTAGGTGGGAGAGTATACGGGCTAGGTGGGAGAGTATACGGGCTAGGTGGGAGAGTATGAGGGAGAGGAGAGTAATGACAGATGTATTGCAGGATTATTCCTCACACAACACTGAAAGGTCAAACCTCTGACCCCCTCCCCCTGCCGCTCCCTCCCTCACTAGTCTCCCTTCATCCACTCATCACCTCTCCCTTACCCCTCGCACATCACTTTTTGCACCTTATATGACCCTTCTTCCTTTTAAATGGGACTGACGTCAGGTAGGAATATCATCCTACAGACCATTAACGAGACACTAGTTTTCTCTCTCTCTCTCTCTCTCTCTCTCTCTCATACCCAACCACCTCATATCTCTATCTCCTACCGTCTCTCTCTCTGTCTCCCCGTCTCCCTCCTCTCACTGTCTGTCACATTTACGTATCGCATATCAACCTGTTCACCATAATGTGGGGATGTATTATATACGTATTCTGTGATGTGACGAGCTGGTTTGTCTGGCAACATGGGACGTCTTTGTTCTTCACATGTTTGTTCTCCAGGTGTTCGCTGGATGTGTTTCTCAGATCTACTATCACCATTGTATACAATTACCTCTTCCTCCCATTTATTCTAAGTTCACCACGTCTTCTATAAATCTTAACCAACTTACTATGTAAATAGAACAACAATCTATTCTGCCTTAACTTTCTGCCTTCCTCAGTCATATACCTGGAGATCATCAATCCTTCAATTGTCAGGGTAGAGGGAAGAAAGAGAAAGAAAATACGTATGAAAAGCAAGGCGGAGACAGCACCTCCCGTGTTCTGTCCGGGAGCTGGGATGGTCACTGTTGTGGGAGCCAATATGGCCAGTATAATGTATGCAGTGTATGTCAGCCTTTGAATGAATGTATAAACAGATGAGATATAGGCCCTGTTAACAGGGATATACATACACTGTCTGCCTGGATATAGTGACTCATTATATAAGTAAGTCCTACAGCACGACGGTACGACGACCCTTGAGCACGATGGTACAATCCTCCAGGACGTTGGTATGACCCTACAGCATGAAGGTACGACGATTGAGCTCGACGGTACGACGCCTGAGCACGACGGTACGACGCCTGAGCACGACGGTACGACGCCTGAGCACGACGGTACGACGCTTGAGCACGACGGTACGACGCTTGAGCACGACGGTACGACGCTTGAGCACGACGGTACGACGCTTGAGCACAACCCCCCTTAGCTTAAACATACTGGTACTACCTATGTGTACTGATGACCTGACCTTTGACCTGACCCTCTTATTATCTCAGACGTGTCCGAGAAATGTTCTCAGAGTTTTGTAATATGACCCAAATGAGGCACAAAGATCTCGCATTGTGGATGAACCGCATTCACTTTTCTTCCTCTCTGTTTCTACGATTACTTTCCTCTCCTCCGTGCCTCCTCATTCCGTCTACGCCTCTGTCTGTCTGTCGGTCTGTCTCTCTCTCTCTCTCTCTCTCTCTCTCTCTCTCTCTCTCTCTCTCTGGGAATCAATAAGATTACCATCATGCGATCGTAGCCAATATCAACACAGTTCGGTAAACAGACCCAAGACCTCCGTCTGTTCGCCCAGGACCGGCGGGCCGGCCACACCGATGCCATATTTGTTGACGTCTTTTGCAATATCAGATCCGACTGTGGGGGTGGGAGGTCGTAGAGGTCGTCTTACGAGGACGATGTCCTGGACGACCTCTGTACGACGCCCAGTGGTGGTTAGTTAGTTGCCTTATCAGTACGACCTCACGATATCGGAACAGTCTCACAGTCTCTTTAAGGGATCGTGCGAGACAAAATGTAAATCAAGCGACATTCTAACTGATATCTTACGAGAGAGAGAGAGAGAGAGAGAGAGAGAGAGAGAGAGAGAGAGAGAGAGAGAGAGAGAGAGAGAGAGATGTAATCTAAGCCGCACATTACCTAATCGTCCAAAAGGAAATGTGTCTATGCACACCGAATATATAAATCTTCATCGAAAAGTTTGTGGAAGTATTATGTCCTACCCTATAATGAACGTCACAATCATATCACGTCTTACTTCACTATCAGTACACAGACGTACACAATGATATCGTCAACAACAACACTAGTATCAGTAATACACACATAACAGCTGTAAATTCATTGTTGTTGAATTTCCTGTTAAAATAAAATGACCTGTAATCATTGCAGTACTGGTACACGTGTCAAGTAGTGATATTAACATTACCAATGTTAAAAGCAACAGTGTCGTGGTAAACAATCAATACTTATATTGCAACAATGTCTCATAGTCATACGAACATTACCATTGTTAAAAATATTCTGTGTTAAAATACTAATATTTTACCAGTGTTTAATAGTGGTATTAACATTAACATTAACAAAGATAATCTTGCTCAACACGCGCACCATTCACACACTACAACCTCCTCTAAATCACCCAGGGTCATAAAGATATGTTAATTACACCCGGAAATGGCTTTAGATAAGCAGCATCTGACATTTAATTGTAAAATATATATATTGTGACGTAACAGTAAGATGTATGGTATATATCTGCCGTCCAATGCTATGTTTTGTATAATTAGATATAGAAGAACATACATGGTATCAAACGGAAGACAAAGAAAATATAAATAAGGTTTTAGAGAATTTGAATAGAAATTTACAGAACTGAAAGGGGAATTTATAAAGGGATATTAGAATTTACAGAATCTTAATGAACGTTAACTATATGATAACTGTGATATATAGCATTAAACTGTGGCATAAAACTGTGACATAAAGTATCAAACTGTGACATATAGTATTAAATGGTGTTCATCCTATATCTCTCAAAGTTGGATCGTGTTCGGAATAGAAATGGATAATAGAGACAACGAAGATGTGAAACAGTGGATAAAAAATGGTGACGTTTCTTATAAATCATTTACTTTCCAGTTATCAGAATTATATGAATCATCACCGGTAAAACTTGTGTGACCTTTATGACACTATCTTAAGAATTTATTTCTACAGTATAAGTAACAACACAAGACAGGCAAAATAACTGAGATCGGCCTCTCAATAAATGTTGTTCCATCTAATAATAACTAAACAATACATAACTTATTATTCTGATCTGTTGTAACGAAGTCTACGGAGGTAGCCACCCACAGTTAACTACCACACACACACACACACACACACACACACACACACACACACACACACACACACACCTCACCCGTAGCCACAACCTACATCATGCTAATGTGGACATAACATCATACCGGCTGACCGTTGGCTACCACAGGTCAGAGGTCAAGCCAGACTCTCTCTCCCTCGCAATGTTTGGGTCTTCTTATCTACAACATCCAGACCGGAAACTGATATGACTTATCTCCTGAGACCTGACAGAGCTTTCTTCCTGCCCCTTCATCTCTCTCTCTCTCTCTCTCTCTCTCTCCTCCATAAAGATGCATAATTCAACAGTGTACACACATTGACAATCTGAATACAGTGTAATGGTCATGGTATACAAAGACTGCTTATTTGCAAATATATATATATATATATATATATATATATATATATATATATATATATATATATATATATATATATATATTTTTTTTTTTTTTTTTTTTTTTTTGCTTTGTCGCTGTCTCCCGCGTTTGCGAGGTAGCGCAAGGAAACAGACGAAAGAAAGAAATGGCCCAACCCACCCCCATACACATGTATATACATACGTCCACACACGCAAATATACATACCGACACAGCTTTCCATGGTTTACCCCAGACGCTTCACATGCCTTGATTCAATCCACTGACAGCACGTCAACCCCGGTATACCACATCGCTCCAATTCACTCTATTCCTTGCCCTCCTTTCACCCTCCTGCATGTTCAGGCCCCGATCACACAAAATCTTTTTCACTCCATCTTTCCACCTCCAATTTGGTCTCCCTCTTCTCCTCGTTCCCTCCACCTCCGACACATATATCCTCTTGGTCAATCTTTCCTCACTCATTCTCTCCACGTGCCCAAACCATTTCAAAACACCCTCTTCTGCTCTCTCAACCACGCTCTTTTTATTTCCACACATTTCTCTTACCCTTACGTTACTTACTCGATCAAACCACCTCACACCACACATTGTCCTCAAACATCTCATTTCCAGCACATCCATCCTCCTGCGCACAACTCTATCCATAGCCCACGCCTCGCAACCATACAACATTGTTGGAACCACTATTCCTTCAAACATACCCATTTGTGCTTTCCGAGATAATGTTCTCGACTTCCACACATTCTTCAAGGCTCCCAGAATTTTCGCCCCCTCCCCCACCCTATGATCCACTTCCGCTTCCATGGTTCCATGGAAAAGTGTATAGCGACCTGCTCTTTAATATCGCAATACTTGAACATTACAGTGTTCTTGGGTACCACCAACTAGCGTTTTCTTTCCATCATGCTCGACCCTCACATACTGGCAGGAGAGCCACTCCCATGTACCCCCTCCCCCCTCCTCCTCCTCCTCAAACACATATCGGCAGTGCTCGATGCTGCGTATGTGACCTTTATAACAACACATCCGCCCTCGCCTGAACCCTCCGCTCCCGGTTTGATCTATAAACGCCGCCAGAGCCCCAGCCAGAGCAGCCGGCATTTAAAAAAAAAAAAAAAAATGGGGGAGGGGGGCAATCCTTTTGGCTTGAGTGGGTTTTATCTCCGGCCATATATGGGGATCTGGGGGTCATTGCTGTTCACCCCCCCCCCCCCCCCCTCCAGCGCCACCGTACGACCCCATGTTCACGACGGCACGACCTTTCAGCACGACATAACGACCCGTGATCGCAAAGGTACGACACCTTAATGCACGACATTACGACCCCTGGCCGGGATGACCTGGACTCCCTGACCTTGACGTCATCACGTGTAGGATAATAATCCCCAACCCCTTCTGCCCGACGCGTCCCAACCCCTTCTGCCCGACGTGTCACCACGAGTAGCATGACCCCAGACTGACCTAACCGTGAGGAGGATGCGACCTCCAGGTACGGGCGGTAATGAAACGCGTTACGTGACCACCGTAGACTTCTGACGTAGGTCAGACGCACTCACGTACGTACGTACGTCTGGGGGGGAACACGAAGAACACGTAGACCTTCAACTACGTACAGCAAGAAAAATAAATTTGTGTAAAGGCAAAACGTACAACCTTCTCATGCCTCTGTAGTGGTGTTATAATGGGGAAAACACAGTGTTGTGAGGAACCTTCAAATATGATTACAGAAATCTGACTTTTAAGAAGAGGGAAATGTGGGATCGGAACACTTAACACTTCCCCACAATGAGGTAAATCTCATGAACACTTCATATTAGCCATGTTAATATTACCTACGCCAAATGGTATATCACAGTGAAAGATCACTGAGAGTCAATATTACCAAAATTTAGTAACTTTTCACAAATTCCTATCTATAATCGTCTGTTTAACAACATCAACAAGGAACCCATACTACAACCTCTCTCAACTCTTCACCTTCTTCATTTCCTCTTTATCATCATTCATCTTTTATTGACCGTTTTCTGTTCTCTGCCTAGGGCCACTAGCTCTAGCTTGTATAGAAAAAAAGACAGAAACCACAAACACTTCTGGATACACATCAGCATTACAGAATGATGATAACATGAAGAAGAAACCGTAAAAGCCTTTTTCAGAGACCAGAATAAACACACACACACACTGGTAGCCAGCCGAAACCGATAGGTAGAGACCAGTACAGAGAACACTGACACACAACAGAAACAAAAGAGAACAGCGGCAGCCATAAAGACCGATAGAGACCACTGACTGCTACAAGAGACCAAACAAGAGAACGCCTTCAACCTTACATAGAGACCGGTACAGATAACAATGAATGACCTCAGAAACCTGAAAAGAACGCTGTTAGCCATTAGAGACCGAGGAAGAGAACGCTGACACCCTTATAAAGAGACAAATAACAAAAACACACTGGTAGATTCCAGAAACCCTTATAGAAAACTGGCAACCTAATATAGAGACCAAGGAAGAGAACTCTGGCAGCCAGGGTCCCTCTGACACCACACTGGGGTTTCCAGCAGAGCGCGCCTTTTGAACTCCGCTCCCGATATTAGTCGTCTCGGCTCCCAGCGCCGAATTCCCAGTTCCAGTTCCCACATTTCCATTCCCAGTTCAATATTTCCAGGTCTCAGGTCCGTCTTTGTCGTTTTATTCCAGTATTTCCCATCACAGATCAATATCGACAGATCTCAGGTCAGTATTTGTCGCTTTGTTCCAGTATTTCCAGTCACTGGTCAATATATCCAACTCTCACGTCAGTATCTTCCGTTTCATTCCATAATTTCCAGTCTAAGGTCAATATCTCCAGATCCCAGGTCAGCAATATTCGTTCCATTTCAGTATTTCCATCCAGTGATCAATATTTCCTCTCTCGTCAGTATCTTCTGCTTTACTTTAGTTATTCTTGTTACAGGTCAATATATCCAATTTTAGGGTCAGAGAGTCCTGTTCCAGGACAACAACACTTCCAGTTTACACATTTCCAAGGTTTGTGCAATATGATATCAGTTACCAAATTTCAGTGTCTCTGAAGTATCTTTTTTTGTGTCTGGTTCAAGTTTCACATTTCAGTTACAGTTAATATTTTTCCGACTGTATTTTCAACTTTGTATTTCCTACAGCATTTCCAGTCCTTGTATTTCTAATTCCAGTTCAGTATTTCTAACAGAATACCTAGTTCCTGTATTTCCGGTAACATGAACAGTCTCAGTTCTGTATTTCCAGCCGCGCTGCTTCTGGATTCCCAGATCATCTATTTCCCCTAATTTGGAATATCAAATCGAGTCCAATCTTCTTCCACAGCACCAATGCGAAAAACGCATCAACATACAACACAACAACAATTCCTTGTGTTGCAAACCTCTCCTCTCCACAACATCCCATGTCTTCTTCTGGCTTGTCATATTCCAGAACCTAAATCTGGAACTCTGGCCTCCAGGATCGTGATTACAATTTCTTCGAGTCTTTCATTCCCTCTGGCTTCCAGGAGAGAAATTCGAAGACCTTCACTCCAGGCTGGACCTTCTCTCTTCCAGGTTCTAGGTTCGATGCTTTTGTTTCCAGATTATAATTCTTCCAGATTCCAGAGTTTGTTTCCATGTCAGCCGACAGAAATTCCAGAGTTTAATACCACCCCCACCATATCAATTCCATAATGATATTCTAAGTCCTCCTCTCCAAATTCTAGGTTCTTCTCTTTATATTCCAGATCCTCAAAGTTAAAATAAATTCCAGGTCCTAACTCCCACATTAACGACAGTAATTCCAAGATCCCCGTCTAAAATCCAGTTTAATTCCTGATCCCAGTTTCAGATCCTTATTTTCCAAATTACAAAATTTAATTCTTCATCTTCCCTCTAAATTCCTGATTACATTTCGGGATTTTCCCTCCAAATTCTTGATGATAATTCTAGAAAGTCTTCTCTTTCAAACTTCAGATCCAGATCCTGCCCTACAAATACCAGATTATATTTCCAGATCCCATCTAAACTGGAGAATCCGATTCCATATATTCACTCCAAATTCCACCCTGGAAAAGCTTTAACCAAAGCTTGGGAGGGATCAGTCCTCCACCTCCCTAAGGTGTCTGTAATTAAGCTTTATAAGCTCTCACGAGGGTTGGGTGGGTGGAGGTGCCGGGGGTAATTAGTGATAATGACCACACAATTTGTCTTTGTCTTGTTATCAAGGATGAACGACATACGTCATTAATTGTGGCTTGGTTTACAACATTATGTGGACCACAGTTGCCGGATCTTGGCTGGTCCAGCACAGAAGATGGACCGCACATTACAGAGTTAGCCTGGCTCAGAACATCACAATGGTCCACACCTCATGGGTCCTGATCTGGTCCAGATTAGAATATACACCTCACATGACGGATCCCGTCTGGCCCAGAGGAGGTGGTGGTGGTCCATCCCTCAAAGCTCCTGCCTGGCCTGGAACTACCCTGCTTAAATAGTGTACATAAAAATACACTTTCCAAACCAATGAAAGTATGGTTCAAAATGGAGCTGGGACTTGGACAACGTGTCGAGGGAGTTATAAAAGGCAAACGCACCGGTGCAAAACCCTTCCTTCGCATTACATAAACACGACTCAAACAACTTAATCTGACAGAGTGATCATATGGGACCATAAGTTCCCCAACCACAACTTGACCTTTCTCGACTCACTATATATATATATATATATATATATATATATATATATATATATGTGTGTGTGTGTGTGTGTACTCACACGGCATAGAAAACGACGTTCTCTCCACAGCTCCCAAACTTGGCTGACAAATTTCTAAATTTTCTCAGCCGATCAACCAAACCTTTCTGGATGGATCCCAAACTTTCTCCTACAAAACCCAAACTTTCCGACGAGACCTAAACTTTCCCGGTCAAGCTTCACTTCTTTCCAACAAGTTCCATACTTTCCCAGTCAAGCTTGACTTCTTTCCAGCAAGTTCCATACTTTCCCAAGAGAACGAAACTTTATGGAAATAATCTCCAATTCTTCCCAGGTAGGGAACAAACTTTCCTTTAAAAAAAAACTAAAAAAGATTGAAAAATATAAGGTGCGTTTGTCTGGAAGTACTTTTATAACTTCCCCGACCAGTCCCATGTACTTTGGCCGCAAGTTGCTCCATCGTGTGACAGACTTCCAACACGTCACAAATATATGAAGGACGTCAGGCCAAGACTTCACAACGCCTGACATCTTCGCCAGACTGTCAACGGAAAAGAAAATTCTGTCCAGAAGCGTCTCAGAATAACATCCTGCAATGTCATTCACCCCAACGCCTTGTGTATGACGGTACGTGGCCTCGAACACGACGGTACATCCCTTGTGTACGACGGTACGTGGTCTCGAACACGGCGGTACATCCCTTGTGTACGACGGTGCGTGGCCTCGAACACGACGGTACATCCCTTGTGTACGACGGTGCGTGGCCTCGAACACGACGGTACATCCCTTGTGTACGACGGTGCGTGGCCTCGAACACGACGGTACATCCCTTGTGTACGACGGTACGTGGTCTCGAACACGGCGGTACATCCCTTGTGTACGACGGTGCGTGGCCTCGAACACGACGGTACATCCCTTGTGTACGACGGTGCGTGGCCTCGAACACGACGGTACATCCCTTGTGTACGACGGTGCGTGGCCTCGAACACGACGGTACATCCCTTGTGTACGACGGTACGTGGTCTCGAACACGGCGGTACATCCCTTGTGTACGACGGTGCGTGGCTTCGAACACGACGGTACATCCCTTGTGTACGACGGTGCGTGGCCTCGAACACGACGGTACATCCCTTGTGTACGACGGTGCGTGGCCTCGAACACGACGGTACATCCCTTGTGTACGACGGTACGTGGTCTCGAACACGGCGGTACATCCCTTGTGTACGACGGTGCGTGGCCTCGAACACGACGGTACATCCCTTGTGTACGACGGTACGATCCCTGAACACGACGATAAGACCCTTGAATGCTACGGTACGACCCCTGAGACCTATGGTACGACCCTTGAGCACAACGGTACGACCCTTGAGCACAATGGTACGACCCTTGAGCATGACGGTACAACCCTTAGGTGTGATGACTTGATATTTGAGGTATTCCTTATTGGTTGGGTCAGAGACTAAGGCCATCACACTCAAAAGATCGTACCGTTGAGCTCAAAGATCGTGCTAACGTCCTCAAGACTCGTACCGTCGTGCTCAAGGGTCGTACCGTCGTGCTCAAGGGTCGTACCGTCGTGCTCAAGGGTCGTACCGTCGTGCTCAAGGGTCGTACCATCATGCTCAAGGGTCGTACCGTCGTGCTCAAGGGTCGTACCGTCGTGCTCAAGGGTCGTACCGTCGTGCTCAAGGGTCGTACCGTGGTGCTCAAGGAGTTAAGTGCAGCAGGGTCATCTTGACGTACACCAGCAAGGCTAAAAAAAAACCCAAACGTACAAAGCAAAATAACTTCTAGTTGAAGTAAACTCTATACATGCATGACACCATCTCCTCCTCATCAACCCTTTCGTAAACATGGCCTGAGTATTACTGCTACTAATTATGACCACAGGTGTACTGCTGATAATTATGACCACAGGTGTACTACTGTTAATCAAAGCCAGAGGTGTACTAATGCTAATTAATGCCAGAGGCAGCAGTAGACCTGCTAGTTATAGCTACAAGACACAGGGTCGTTAATCTATACACACATAATAGCATACTTGTACAAGTAATGACCCCTTCGTGTACATAATTACGCCTAAATGATGTCATTTTCTAATTACAATTTATATGGGCATATATTTCAATAAGCAATTAATCTTGCGTGATCAGCTTTTCTTTCTCACCCACGGGAAGGTGTAAGTGCTGGGGAGGAGAATGTATTTAAAATGAAATTTTGCCAAGAGACAAGGGTCGCGCGTAGCGCTCACCACAGGTGATTTACGTGTTGTAAGGTGTTTTGATATGGAGAGACTATGTTAGCGGACTGGATGTCAGTCGCCCACGTGTGTGGATGAGGCAGAGAGAAAAGACAGCTCCCCTGGGCCCAAGGAGTGACACTTACAAGCCACTGAAGTTCTGGCTCAATGCCCACTCGTCACTTCGAAAAGAAAACGACGAGAAAAATATTGTAGAAGAACAAGACTCGAGAAGACTGATACAAGACAGTGTTCCAACACCACAGATGATGATGGTGAAACACAACACTGGCTACAGGAACACAGTGTTGCTAACCATCACACCTTCACCTGGACCTGTCATCCCTCCTCGATATTCAACACAACACAGTACAACCTGTTGAGTTGTGCCTCTTGTACAACTTGAATCATGTTTACAGGAGAGCTTCATCTATCTATGTATCTATATATATATATATATATATATATATATATATATATATATATATATATATATATATACATATATATATATATATATATATATATATATATATATATATATATATATATATATATATATATGTATATATATATATATATATATATATATATATATATATATATATATATATATTTTTTTTTTTATACTTCGTCGCTGTCTCCCGCGTTTGCGAGGTAGCGCAAGGAAACAGACGAAAGAAATGGCCCAACCCCCCCCATACACATGTATATACATACGTCCACACACGCAAATATACATACCTACACAGCTTTCCATGGTTTACCCCAGACGCTTCACATGCCTTGATTCAATCCACTGACAGCACGTCAACCCCGGTATACCACATCGCTCCAATTCACTCTATTCCTTGCCCTCCTTTCACCCTCCTGCATGTTCAGGCCCCGATCACACAAAATCTTTTTCACTCCATCTTTCCACCTCCAATATATATTTCTTTCTTTCAAACTATTCGCCATTTCCCGCATTAGCGAGGTAGCGTTAAGAAAAGAGGACTGGGCCTTTGAGGGAATACCCTCACCTGGCCCCCTCTGTTCCTTCTTTTGGAAAATTAAAAAAAAACGAGAGGGGAGGATTTCCAGCCCCCCGCTCCCTCCCCTTTTAGTCGCCTTCTACGACACGCAGGGAATACGTGGGAAGTATTCTTTCTCCCCTATCCCCAGGGATAATATATATATATATATATATATATATATATATATATATATATATATATATATATATATATATATATAGTTGGTGTATTAAAGCCATACGCAAAATGTGAAAGTGTTTTCTAAATTGCTGATTCGTGTGAAGGTTACATGTGTTGTACACTTGCTCAACTTGCTTCAAACACACTTAAGTCATTTACATAATCTTCTGCCGTGTGTGAGTATGTATCGCGTTTTGCCTTCATGATTAAGTCGTATTACTCTAGTTTACAATTAATTCATTTCAAAAGAAGAATGTGTGTGCCCAAAGTGTCATGGCTAGATGAAGTCTGCTTCATTTCATGCATGTTTCAGGAAGTTCACTCATATGTTACATGTCTCTGGTGAGCCTGTGTTTCAGCCACAAGCAGTTGTCTTCCGTGTGACTAGTTTTTCTTTCTACAGTATGTATGATGTATGAATGTATATCTAGAGATGAAGGGAGTACTGATGTCTCGTGTGCTGGAGGAAGGTCTTCTGGTAAACATAGTTCTGAGGTGTTTCAGTGGTGAGGAAGTTTCTCTTCTGTTTCATGTGAATAGGTGAGTTCTGTCTTGTTTCAAGTGGTAAGGTGAGTTCTGTTTTGTTTGATAGGATGAAGGAGTTCGCTTGTTTCGTGTGGTGAGGGAGGTTCTGTTGTGTTTCACGTGAAGGAGGGAGTTTCACGTTTCATCTGGTATAGATATCTATGGCGTTTCACGCGCTGAAGGAAAATCAGTTCTGTTAAAACTGCTGAAGGGAGTCCTTGCCCTTAAGCAAGACGGTACTACTCTTCGAGTACGACGGTGCAATCCTGAGGTATAATGGCCAGGACCTTTGACCTGACCCTATGATAAGCAAGGGTCGTTACTATCGGGTCGTACGTTCGTGGTTCAGGGTCGTATCATCGTGATCAAAGGGTCAGATTATTGATTAACAAAATATAATCATTGCTCTCATATGTTGCTCACAGAGACGGCTTGATAATAGACAGTATTTCCCTTATCATAAAGGAGGATAATTCATAATAGATAAAGGAATATCAATTATCATAACCACATGCAGTGTCTCTCAGTACATTTAGGTGGACGGTTATTTAAATTCCATGTTAATAACTTGGCATAAAATATCCTCCAATTACAACCATAAGATGGCTCATATTTAGGACGAAAGTTATCATAAAAAAAATAATGGAGTAAAATTTTGTAAAATAAATCATAAAAAAAACGTCTAAAGATTATGACACAAATTATACATCAGGTTTAAGTGCAGTAAGGGGGGGTGGGGGGAGGTTACTGTTATACAAGGGTGATACTCCACACACTAAACCACTGGAGAGACGACCTTTTCGACAGACTAACAGACGGGGTGCAGAGAAGCAACTAACAAATAAATGTCAATACACAAAAAACGAAAAATAAAATTGAAATCAAAACAAACACAATTGATGTGGAGGAAGATGATGATGAAGGTGACTGGAAGGATGTGATGGTGTAGAAGGAGGGTATGTTATGGGGGAGGTGACACCTGCAGGAAGTGACATCATAAATAACATCAAAATGATTCCTTAGTCTAATTATTGTCTACGTTTCTAGAGCCACTGTAGCCAGCCCCTGGAGGCCAGGGTTCATGGATGCTGCTCGTTTGGTTCCTGGTCAGTGTGAACCTCTGACGGCCATGACCTGAGGTCATGAGGGAATATCTTCCAACCTTGTGACGAAAAGTCATTGACTTCTTCTGGTACAGGATCGAACTCCTCTGGTACAGGATCGAACTCCTCTAGTACAGGATCGAACTCCCTCTGATCAAGGCGGTACGATCCTACAGCGAATACCCCTGGTACACGATGGTACTACCTTGGCGTAGGATGACCTACTGGCCTTTGACCTGATCTACTAGGGTCAGGTCAAAGGCCAGTAGGCCATCACACCCCAGGGGCTGATAGCATCGTGGTCAAGGGTCGTACCGTCGTGCTCAAGGGTCGTATCCTTGTGCCAAAGGGGTTCTATTAAGGCCTGCGTTCGTTGAGGTCAAACGTGATCAATAACTTATACTTTCAAAATGAATAAAACCTGATGGTTAAGGAAAATCTTTGACTGATGAAAAATCTCATTTACTCAAAAGTAGTTCTGAGGTGCCTAAGCTGAGGTCAAACACAAGAACTGAGGTTAATTTCGATATCTGGGGTGGGTAGGTGGCTGAACTGAATGACGGTATACAAAAAGCAATGAAAATGGGAATGTGACTGCCAGTGTTGAGACAGGAGTAACTGGGTCGTGTTTATGAGGGGGAATACAACCTTGTACTTGCTCTGCTCACGGTGCAATAACAGGGAAACAGCAACGATCTTGGTGAGATTCAATTTAATGACAGATAACTTCATCAGTCATGGTCAACTGAGTGTCTGACCTGAGAGCTGTCATGAAATCATGGTTAATGACAGGGTTGGGGGGGCGGGGGGGGTCGCACCACTTTCTTAACTACATCATTCACGAAGAAAAGTTCACCCGCTCGAAACTAAAAATCTTGAGAACCATCATTTAGCCTTCCTGAACTTGGCTGGGATCTTCAGCCTCCGGCCATTTTCTTTCTCTGGTTCCCCAACACCTTAGGACAGCAGACTTTGAACCTTCCTGACCCAAGATGTGCGTCACAAGGTCATACATACTCGGGCTAACCCTCGCGCCAAAAAGGAACACTATAAGTAGCTTCCAGGAACACTATAAGTAGCTTCCAGGAACACTATAAGTAGCTTCCAGGAACACTATAAGTAGCTTCCAGGAACACTATAAGTAGCTTCCAGGAACACTATAAGTAGCTTCCAGGAACACTATAAGTAGCTTCCAGGAACACTATAAGTAGCTTCCAGGAACACTATAAGTAGCTTCCAGGAACACTATAAGTAGCTTCCAGGAACACTATAAGTAGCTTCCAGGAACACTATAAGTAGCTTCCAGGAACACTATAAGTAGCTTCCAGGAACACTTGAGAATCGTCCACACTTACCACTGAGATAATCATTACTGTCATCGCTCATGTATTCATCGTAGAAATCAGGAATGTCGTCTGGAAAGAGCGAAGAAGAAGGGATGGCGTTAGTATCAACACTGGGGGAAGCTTGGGGCAAGCCTAGGGCAGGGAGGGAGGGAGGAAGGGAGGGAGGGAGGGCAGGGAGGGAGGGAGGGAGGGCAGGGCAGGGAGGGAGGGAGGGAGGGAGGGAGTGCAGGGAGGGAGGGAGGCGTCTACGGAAAATATATATATAAAAAAAAAGGGGGGAGGGGAGGAATGGACGGAGATCCATGGGAAAGGGTGGACTGGAAAGGTGAAAGACAACGTTGAGGAAGATAGATCGATATAGATAGATAGACACACAGAGAGAGAGAGAGAGAGAGAGAGAGAGAGAGAGAGAGAGAGAGAGAGAGAGAGAGAGAGAGAGAGAGAGAGAGAGAGAGATGCGCTTCGTCAGCCAAAGGCTTTGAGCTGATGGTACCTTAACGTGAGGCTGAGAGAGAGAGAGAGAGAGAGAGAGAGAGAGAGAGAGAGAGAGAGAGAGAGAGAGAGAGAGAGAGAGAGAGAGAGGCAACCAACCAACCAACTAACCCAACCAATAAACCAACCAACCAACCAACCTCCCAACTGACTGACTGACTGACTGACTCAAACAGCTGTAGTTGTGGTAAGGGGAAAAGGGGAGGGGGGGAGGTGGGGGGGGGAATGATTGTTTATATACTCGTTCAGAGGGAGGGGAGGGAGGAGAGGGAGGAGAGGGAGGGGATGGAGTAGGGGACATGAGATGACTCTTGATTAGCCGCCTTACTGAAGCTGGGGGGGGGGGGCTGGGGGGGGGCACTACGGTAGAGTCAGTAAGGCTAGCGGGACCTTGTGACTGGGGAGGGAGGGAGGGGGAGGGAGGGGAGGGGAGGGGAAGGGGAGTGTAGACCCCATGATAATGACCGGCTCGCCAGTGAGTGGTTGGGCATTATGACTGTATGTGGTTAAAGTGCGCAGCTCCTGGGGTAACTTAAAGAGGAAAGTACATCCACACACACAAGAGAGAAAGGGGGGAGGGAGGGAAGGGTAGTGGGAGGGGGTAATATTGAGCCGAGAGGGAGGCACCCGACAGAAAATGGGGGAGGGGGGGGTTACCTCCCCAGAGTGACATGGCGTTCCCCAAGTCTTTACGTCGCGTTTTGAATACCAAACAGAAAACCTCTTGAGGAACGAAGTGATTACTTGTAGAGGGGGGAGGGGGAGGGGGGGGGAGAGTCCTCAAAAGGGAAAAAATAATGGTCCTTCTTTTCTTCCATGGGGAGGGGGGAGGGGAAGGGGGGGAGGGGGGGTTAGTTATGAATTCACATAGCGATTGGCGGCGGGTCAAATAATCAAGCTCTGGGGGGGTAGGGAGGGGAGGGGAGGGATGTTAACTGCTTGTTTGTGTGGTAACCACACGGGGCTGGCTGGCACCTGCAGACCACCAGAATCTACCGTGGTAAATACGAGGCGGGTTTCCAAAGGTCACGCTGACCTGAGTTGAGGTAGTTCACAAGAAAAGAAAAACAATAATCTTAGTTGACAAGCCTTTATGGTTTCTTAAGGAACAAGTTAAAGGGTATTTAGGGAGGTGTGTGTGTGTGTGTGTGTGTGTGTGTGTGTGTGTGTGAGCGAGGGAAACCTATGGAATGAATGGATCATTACTGGAACCTATGGAACGACTGAGAGGAGACTGCTACACCCTCTACGGAACATGTAGGAGGAAACTACTGGAAAGCTGTGGAACGAATGGGAAGGTCGTCTCTGGGTCCAATGGAACGAACAGAAGGAAAGACCCAGAACCACTGGAACGCATGGGGGGGGGGGGGGGGGGGGGGGGGCCCTACTTGGGTGGTGGGGGGGGGGGTCTGTGGAACGAACTGGGGGGGGGGGGGGGGATCACCGTAACTGAGGAACAGATGGGACACAAGGGGCTGTAATGAGAGCCATGTGGGGGGGGGGATACACAACACTCTTGAGGCAGGGGATGAAAGCCCGTCTGATGGCCTAGAGGAAGGTCTGGTGAAGCTACAGAGAAGAAAGGAAATTTTAGGAAGCAACAGGACGCCTTAGAACCTACTGGGGAGACGCAGAGAAGAGATGAACTCGTCAGTTCAACGATCGAAGTTCAAAGTTCAGGGTGGGTGGGTGGGTGTGGGGAGGTAGAGGGTGAGAGACTGAACATGCGCAGTTGGGGTGAGAGGGGAGTTCAGTAAGGGTGGGTGTAAGAGGTGCTCAATGGGGGTAAGGGGAGTTAAGTGAGGGGAGTGAGACGTACCCTCAAGGGGTCATGGAAGCTCAGTGGGGGTGAATGGGGCGCTTAATGTGTCATGGCTATAAAGGGAGGGATGGGATGATATCAAAATATGGGGTGTTTAGTGGGGTGTGGGGAGTTCAGTGTCTGGGTTACTGAGTGAGGTGAGGGGGAGTTCAGTGAGTTGATGGGGGTGATAAAAAAGGGGTGTGGGGAGGTAAGTGGGTATTCATAATCTGGGAGTAAATGGAGCTCAATGGGGTGATCAGAGCTCAATAGGGAGGTAGAGGAAGGGAGAGAGGTAGAGGAAGGGAGAGAAGTAAAGGGACGGAGAGAGGTAGAGGGAGGGAGATAAGTAGAGGGAGCGAGAGAAGTAGAGGGAGGGAGGGAGAGGAGGCTAGTGCATTTCATGCGACGCTTTGGGGTGGCACATAAGGAGAGTGGGGGAGAGGGGAGAGGGGAGAGGGAGCGGAACATATCAAAGACATGGTTTATATAAATTATTTACTGGAAACATGCACAAGAAAACAACAGAAGGCCATCCATGCTCCCATGCAATCTTATCATGTATCTCTAACATATCCTTCTGCCTTCTTCCAACTTACTAAATATAATCTGTGTACCTGAGATTACATTACAAAGTCTTTAATATAGAAACCTATTTTCCCAAATATATAATTCTGTAATCTTTTTACTTTATCATACTTTTTTAATCTAACTCACAGTAAGGTGGATATGGTAACACTTAACATGTACTGGAAGATATATTATATATATTCTTATATATAACCTTAAAACACAATATATCAATGTACTTTAAAGATAACACTACCGTTATTGTAGGTACATATATATACAATTATGTCCTCTCCTCAGGCACTGCTTTGAGCAAATTTAGGGTATCAAACACTACTTTCGAAATCCTTAAACTTAATAATCATTTACCTTATATTAAATATGTCAATTCTTAAAGAAAATGAAAAAAAAAAAACTTTTGAAAGGTAGACAAGTTACCTTACTTATAACATGCAAGTTAACTTAACTTATGTCAGTACAAGATAAAGCAGCTGATAACTTAAGATAACTTATGCAAACTGAAGGAACTTATGATGACCTGATTTGTCTCAACGTTGCTGACCTCTTGTGGCACGACGGTACGACCCTTGAGCACGACGGTACGACCCTTGAGCACGACGGTACGACCCTTGATCACGACGGTACGACCCTTGATCACGACGGTACGACCCTTGATCACGACGGTATGACCCTTGAGCATGACGGTACGACCCTTGAGCACGACGGTATGACCCTTGAGCACGACGGTACGACCCTTGATCACGACGGTACGACCCTTGATCACGACGGTACGACCCTTGATCACGACGGTACGACCCTTGATCACGACGGTACGACCCTTGATCACGATGGTACGACCCTTGAGCACGACGGTACGATCCTTGAGCACGATGGTACGATCCTTGAGCACGATGGTACGACCCTTGAGCACGACGGTACGATCCTTGAGCACGACGGTACGATCCTTGAGCACGACGGTACGACCCTTGAGCACGACGGTACGACCCTTGAGCATGACGGTACGACCCTTGATCACGACGGTACGACCCTTGATCACGACGGTACGACCCTTGATCACGACGGTATGACCCTTGAGCATGACGGTACGACCCTTGAGCACGACGGTATGACCCTTGAGCACGACGGTGCGACCCTTGAGCATGACGGTACGACCCTTGAGCACGACGGTATGACCCTTGATCACGACGGTACGACCCTTGAGCATGACGGTACGACCCTTGAGCACGACGGTATGACCCTTGAGCACGACGGTGCGACCCTTGAGCACGATGGTACTACAACTTTAGGTATAACGGCCTGGCCTTTAACCTGTTGACCCTTACAGGTCAGGTTAAAGGAGAGGAAATCACACCCGAGAGGGTCGTACCGTCGTGATCAAGGGTCGTACCGTCGTGCTCAAGGGTCGTACCATCGTGCTCAAGGATCGTACCGTCGTGCTCAAGGATCGTACCGTCGTGCTCAAGGGTCGTACCATCGTGCTCAAGGATCGTACCATCGTGCTCAAGGATCGTACCGTCGTGCTCAAGGGTCGTACCATCGTGATCAAGGGTCGTACCGTCGTGATCAAGGGTCGTACCGTCGTGATCAAGGGTCGTAACATCGTGATCAAGGATCGTACCGTCGTGATCAAGGATCGTACCGTCGTGATCAAGGATCGTACCGTCGTGCTCAAGGGTCGTACCGTCGTGCTCAAGGGTCGTACCGTCGTGATCAAGGGTCGTACCGTCGTGCTCAAGGATCGTACCGTCGTGATCAAGGGTCGTACCGTCGTGATCAAGGATCGTACCGTCGTGATCAAGGGTCGTACCGTCGTGCTCAAGGGTCGTACCATCGTGATCAAGGATCGTACCGTCGTGATCAAGGGTCGTACCGTCGTGATCAAGGATCGTACCGTCGTGCTCAAGGGTCGTACCGTCGTGCTCAAGGGTCATACCGTCGTGCTCAAGGGTCGTACCGTCATGCTCAAGGATCGTACCGTCGTGATCAAGGGTCGTACCGTCGTGATCAAGGATCGTACCGTCGTGCTCAAGGGTCGTACCATCGTGATCAAGGGTCGTACCGTCGTGATCAAGGGTCGTACCGTCGTGATCAAGGGTCGTAACATCGTGATCAAGGATCGTACCGTCGTGATCAAGGGTCGTACCGTCGTGATCAAGGGTCGTAACATCGTGATCAAGGATCGTACCGTCGTGATCAAGGGTCGTACCGTCGTGATCAAGGATCGTACCGTCGTGATCAAGGATCGTACCGTCGTGCTCGTGAGGTTAATCATAGTAAGATTAACAAGTAGTTACGAGGAACGAGTCGGTCCATCACATATCTTAACAAATATCTCCAGAGTTGGATTCATCTGTGATGTAATAATTTACAAAAAATATCTTATACAAATATCATTAAATCCTAACTATCTCTCTCTCTCTCTCTCTCTCTCTCTCTCTCTCTCTCTCTCTCTCTCTCTCTCTCTCTCTCTCTCTCTCCCTTCCCCCCTCTCTCCCTCTCTCTCTCTCTCCTTCTCTCTTTACACTTCCTATGTTTTATGAATTTCCTTATAACCTCCCATTATAAACCATTCACAGAATCAACGAATCACCTCCTCACACCAATAAACAAGCAAACAAACCCTGCTAACGAAGCCATGGAACAAAGCAGTCCAAGCAAACGAGCAGATGTTCAACAATGAAACTATTCAAAATAACTTAGTTCAGCTTACGCAAACCTAACCAACCATCACCTCACCAGGTTGCTCGCTACCATGCGTGTCTTTCTTCTCCCTCACACATTTCCTCACAAAATCTACAACCCAAACCAATCATGGGTGATACTCTTATACCAATGTTGTTATATCTAATACGCAGTTTGTTACAACTGTATAGTTTACGACCAGGGGAAGCAAGGAAACAGTGAATAAAATATCATGCGATGAAGGGAAGAGAATGAAACACTGAATGAAAAAAAAATAATACTTTATACAACCCCATATTATGAGGTTACTGCGAGGCTGCACTCCGCGCAGGAGCAGGGAAGGTGACTAGTGTTGGCGGTATATATATTTACACTTATACGCCACCATGCTTGTGTTTCTGCGTATGACATGAACAATACCATCACTGCTACGTAATGGGTGGGGCACTTGACGTGAGGGGCAGGCAGTACATTCACGTGATGGGGTAGTACATTCACGTGATGGGGTAGTACATTCACGTGATGGGGTAGTACATTCACGTGATGGGGTAGTACATTCACGTGATGGGACAGTACATTCACGTGATGGGGTAGTACATTCACGTGATGGGGTAGTACATTCACGTGATGGGGTAGTACATTCACGTGATGGGGTAGTACATTCACGTGATGGGGTAGTACATTCACGTGATGGGGTAGTACATTCACGTGATGGGGTAGTACATTCACGTGATGGGGTAGTACATTCACGTGATGGGGTAGTACATTCACGTGATGGGGTAGTACATTCACGTGATGGGACAGAACCCTCAGGTGATGGGCAGGAATGGGCGTTCAGAAACTGAACCCTCTTCGTTAATTCCCTCAACGATGAACTGCCTGGGTGCGTTCAGAAACCTAACCCAATTAACCAGACCCACATGGCCGCAAATCACCCCTTTTCCTGCTCCCTCTCCTCTCCACCCAACTCCCACCATGGGTAGAACTGGTCGAAATCTGTCATCCGGGGCCTTGTGCACCCATAACGTGGGAGATGCCCCTGGGGTAATGTGTGGGAGATGGTCCTGCTGCAGTAGGCGGGATTTTTTTTAAAGTGGCAGGTTTTGGGTCAGTTCAGTGGGAGGGGAGGGGACTTGGGGGGTCTAAATCTATGAGAATGTAAACCCGGTTTGTATATGACGTCCACTGGAAGGGGGGAGTCAGGTGGGAAGGGATGGCAACTGTTAGGTATATACGGGATATATATAAAGATATATTTACTAAATGGGAGGAAAAAGACGAAAATGGAAGAGAGAGAGAGAGAGAGAGAGAGAGAGAGAGAGAGAGAGAGAGAGAGAGAGAGAGAGAGAGAGAGAGAGAGAGAGAGAGACAGAGAGAGAGAGAGAGAGAGAGAGAGAGAGAGAGAGAGAGAGATCGCGTATGTCTATTCATGGTATAAACAAACACACAGACACACACACACACCACACACACACACACACACACACACACACACACACACACAGCAAGAAAGGAGTATGGCAGAATAAGTATGAAGAAACAGAGAAGCTGTGAGGAGAACACTGTGCACAAGGCAGGTTATAATCCCAAAACTTTTCCTTAAATTCATCATGAGGAAACTGTTCGTTAAATAGCGGCTCATCACGCTCAGGGGTTCCGGGGTCCGAGTTATACGAGGATGTTGTGAGAAGAATATGCCCGGAGATGAATGACAAGGTTAAAACTATCTTCAACACTATGTCCTGCTGGGCCAACACTATGTCCTGCTGGGCCAACACTATGTCCTGCTGGGCCAACACTATGTCCTACTGGACCAACACTATGTCCTGCTGGGCCAACACTATGTCCTACTGGACCAACACTATGTCCTGCTGGGCCAACACTATGTCCTACTGGACCAACACTATGTCCTGCTGGGCCAACACCGGGTTATCACAACACACGACATGGTCACGAACCACACAGGAGGCTCATGGTTGGTGCTGACGACCAAAGTGTTCTGTATGTGTGGTGAAGATGTGCGCAGATACACACGTTGGTAACCCGCAAGACAACACAGGAAGGTCGAGGATTAAGGTCCCCGCGAGTGTGGGAGTCCCTGCACATACAGAACCGATGGGTAAGTTGTGCACACAACCACACAGACCTTTAGTGAGGACAGACACAGCAGGATATTCCAAGCCTCAACCCAGGAGCCAGCGGGTCAGTATATCTAAACAGCTGTTAGATCTCGTCCCTCCGAGCCTTTTGTGAGGTCAGGTCACGACACACAACAATAAAAGGGTATTTACAACCCTGGACCTTCGCCATGAGAGGCTGGGCCAGGCCTTATACTACACGTATTTCCCTATGAGGATTCTCATCACCATGAACACAAGGAGAGCAAGAAGTAGAAGAAGGTGGAAGAAAAACAAAATAAGGAAGCTTGGAACTTCACTTATCTATATCAGCTGATGCAAGAGAGATGGCGGGGAAGAAAATGTGAAGTGGGTCTGTGTATTTGGGGGGGTAACATTTTGAAAAATGCGTCGTTTTGAATGAGAGAGAGAGAGAGAGAGAGAGAGAGAGAGAGAGAGAGAGAGAGAGAGAGAGAGAGAGAGAGAGAGAGAGAGAGAGAGCACATCAGACGTACGTGTACACAAGGTTGTGATGGGTTATACAGAACAAACTCTAGCCAGCGGCTGAAGCTTAATGGCTGTGAACTACCCTGCAGAATGATGGGGTAGAGGAGCGGTTGTTGTGATGGTCAGGGGATGGGAAGAGGATAGGAACAGTGGTTATGGTTAAGGGATGGGAGAGGGGAGAGGCAGGCAGCACAGGGAGAGAAAAGTGAGGGGAGAGGAGAGGACATAACGCTATTAGCGAGGGTGAACAACAGGACTGGTATAGTGGTGGTGGTGGCCTCCAGCCAGACTGTTGGAGGAGGACTGGTGGTGAGGGAGACACTGTGGGAGGGAGAAGAGTAAACTGTTGAAGGAGTGAGGGAGATCCTGTTGGAGGGGAAGAGTTAAGTGATGGTGAAAGAGAGAGTGAGGGAGATCCAGATGGAGGGGAAGTTGCCTGATGGTGTAGAAGAGAGTGAGGGAGAGTCTGTTGGAGGAGGAAAGCTGGTTGAAGGTGTACGAAAAAGTGAAGGAGATCCTGCTGGAGGAGGAGGAGGACTGTTGGCTGATGGTGAATAAAAGTGTTGGGGACAATTTGGTTAAAGGGGGAGAGGACGCAGCAGGGAGAGCAGAACTGGCTGAGGGTACGGGGAGGGGAGAGGACATGTGGGAGGAGGGTTACAGGGAGGGGAGAGGACATGCGGGAGGAGGGTGCGGGGAAGGGTGAGAAATGGGGTGGGGAGATGGGAGAAGACGTGAGGGGAGGTGGCAGGTAAAACAGGAGCTCAGGGAAGGGTTAATGAAGACAAGCGACGCAGGACTGCACTACATAGTGGGAGGGGGGGAGGGGGGAGGGGGAGGGGGGAGTCGAATGTCACCCATGGGTGAGGGGGAAGGGCGGGGGTTCGGGAGAGGGAGGGAGGGAGGGGGGGGTGTTGGGAGGTGGAGGATGCGAAGGATTTGAGCGGAGGCGACGTCCTGCATCCTTTACAAGTGCGGGAACCAGGGGCCACAACCCCCTGTACCAGGGGGCAACCAGGGGCCACAACCTCCTGTACCAGGGGGCAACCAGGGGCCACAACCTCCTGTACCAGGGGGCAACCAAGGGCCACAACCTCCTGTACCAGGGGGCAACCAGGGGCCACAACCTCCTGTACCAGGGGGCAACCAAGGGCCACAACCTCCTGTACCAGGGGGCAACCAAGGGCCACAACCTCCTGTACCAGGGGGCAACCAGGGGCCACAACCTCCTGTACCAGGGGGCAACCAAGGGCCACAACCTCCTGTACCAGGGGGCAACCAAGGGCCACAACCTCCTGTACCAGGGGGCAACCAAGGGCCACAACCTCCTGTACCAGGGGGCAACCAAGGGCCACAACCTCCTGTACCAGGGGGCAACCAAGGGCCACAACCTCCTGTACCAGGGGGCAACCAAGGGCCACAACCTCCTGTACCAGGGGGCAACCAAGGGCCACAACCTCCTGTACCAGGGGCGAGACAGCTCGTACTGCCTCCCGAAGTGGAGATGGGGGGAGGGGAGGGGGAGGGTGTCCTACTGCTTCTACACGGAGTCATCGAGCGAGGAGAGAGAGAGAGAGAGAGAGAGAGAGAGAGAGAGAGAGAGAGAGAGAGAGAGAGAGAGAGAGAGAGAGAGAGAGAGAGTTATAGCACGGTGCCTGGTGAGGGGAGACTTACAGGGGTTCAGAGGGGAAGCTGGACGAAGGAATCTGGGTCACACGACCAGAGGGGAGAATATGTAGGGCACCAGGAGTGCCAGGCTGAGGGGAGGGTGGGTACCTGCTATATTAATGAGGGGAAGGTAGGTACCTGCTGTGTCCGAGAGGGGAAATGGACGTTTCATCTGCTACAGGAAACAGAGAAAGAGGGGAAGGGGGGGAGGGATCCTGCTCAGTCAAGGAAGGAGAGAGAGAGAGAGAGAGAGAGAGAGAGAGAGAGAGAGAGAGAGAGAGAGAGAGAGAGAGAGAGAGAGAGAGAGAGAGAGAGAGAGAGATAACAGAGGACTTAACAAGCCCAAACCTAATTACTTGCCTAAGGAATCGAGTGTGTCTGATCACATTACCTTTCCAGCACACACACACACACACACACACACACACACAGAGGCTGAGAGGCACTACCCCCCCCCCCTCCCCAGGCACTAACTACTTCTGCAACCATTTGCAGCGCCACAAGGTCCCCCCCCCCCCACCCCTCCTGCTGCGTACCGTTCCATCACTCTTTCTAAGTTGGTTGCGCCAATCGCATTCACATGATGCAGTCCATCCCAGGCGAATAAGCTTGGGATGAACTGGGATGGGCTGGATCGGTCCTAAGGGAATTCTGACCAGTGGGATGGGCTGGAACGGCCCTAGCACTTTTCTGTCCAGTGGGACGGGCTGGAATGGTCCAAACACCATTCTGACCAGTGGGACGGGCTGGAATGGTCTTAAACAGGATTCTTTTCCCTCTGTTCGTCATGAACCATTCTGGTGTCTAGTAAACCTCTTCGTGATCCACATATATCTCACTGAGTATCTCTACACTGATGATATTATCTTCAAAGTTATCTCAGATACCACAGATTTCTCAGCTACCTACTGTCCGTCAACGCTGGACTCATCCACATATACACTTACTCACCTATATACATGAGGACTGTGAGTTTCAGCCACGCGTCCATGATGAATGATAGAAAACCTAGGTCCTCTGTGTTATCTAATGAAACCAGGGTTTTCCTATGGTTTCTCTCATGAACCCGAGCCTCCTGTGGGACGTGATGAAACCCAGGCTTGGTATGGTTTCCTGTGAAACCCAATTTATATGTGGCACTGATGAGAAGGCCCGGGCATGACTGGTATCTACTGAAACCCCGGGTTTCTATGGTATCTACTGAAATCCACGCCATCTGTGGTTCCCACAACGGGTTGTAAATGGGTTAAAAACCAAACACCGTCATGCGATTGTATTATGAGACCTAATTCCTCTGTGGTATCTAGTGAAACCAAGAATTCCAGCGGTTTCTAGTGTTACTTTCAACCACTTTGTTATCTACACAACAAAGTACAGCTAAAACCAGTAATCATTCTGTCTCTACAACAGAAACCAGCGAGGGTTTCTACCTTCCTAAAGTCACCCAAGCAATCAACCTCGTCGGAATAAAAAGAGGGGCAGATTACCTGCCGTAACTACCCAACTACCTTGTTACTGCTCGTTAGTCCTTTGAGAAAGAGTGGGCAATGCCACAAAGGCCGAACCAAGTACATAGCTAAATTGGTTCCACAGTGGGTAATCGTGGGTCAACCAGGGTTAGAGAGAGAGAGAGAGAGAGAGAGAGAGAGAGAGAGAGAGAGAGAGAGAGAGAGAGAGAGAGAGAGAGAGAGAGAGAATGTAAGGAGCGTAGGAAAGAAGAGGAGGGGAGTTAATTTGAGTTCAGGGGATCGAAAAGAGGAAAGCGTAAGGGAGATAGAAGAGATGTGATAGGATGGGTGATAGTGGAGGATGGCGTGTGTGTGTGGAGAGAGAGAGAGAGAGAGAGAGAGAGAGAGAGAGAGAGAGAGAGAGAGAGAGAGAGAGAGAGAGAGAGAGTAATAACAGAACATCATCAACTTACCCCCATCAAGGAACCACCACACACGTAAACACAGACTCTGAGGGAATTCAGTGTAATGCGAAGTGAAGTAGTGAACCTCTGGCTACATCATCCATCACACGTACCTAGTCACCCAGCCAGGGCTGCTGGCAACACACACACACACACACACACACACACACACACACACACACACACACACAGCTTCCCAGCCACGCAAGCGCACGGGGGTCGAACCCATGACCTCAAACATGGCTACCATTCGCTCCAAAGCCAAGCGCAACGGTAGAAGTAATATTCTTACACTGCAGAACACACTGGAATTCTGTATACTCTCCATACAGTGTGTTATGCTGTGTTCAGGAAGAACAGCTATATGATGGAATGAAGTTAGAGAGAAGCGTTGAGAAACACAACTCGTAAAATACAGATATGACAAAGAAAACCACAAGAGTGTGTATAAAACTTGATATCGGATCTTCGTTATCAATGATACTAAACGACAGAAAATGCAAAAGTAACATTTTTAATCACGAGAAAAAAAAAAACGACGTTTAATTTCACCCTAAATACCCATGTTGATGGTGATGATAAACCACGACACACCCCCCAACCACGACACACCCCCCAACCACGACACACCCCCCAACCACGACACACCCCCCTACCACGACACACACCCCTACCACGACACACACCCCTACCACGACACACCCCCCTACCACGACACACCCCCCTACCACGACACATCACCCTACCACGACACACACCCCTACCACGACACACCATCCACCCACGACACACCATCCACCCACGACACATCACCCACCCACAACCCAAGACATTATTTTGAGGAATAATTCAAAATACACTGACCCAGCTTACCGCAGATGGCACAGGGATAAGACCACGATGAAAAATATATATATACATAAGATCATTTACCAGCATATGTACCAGTTACTTTCATCTCTATAGCTAGCCACTTCTATAACCTATAGACTCCACTACTAGACACCTTTCCACTCTCTGTCTACTGTATATAGCTAGCCACTTCTATAACCCATGACCTCCATTCTACGGTGACCCTTCTACTCCACCGTGAACAGGACGAAGATGTATAATACGTGTGTGCAGCTCCCTCATACGACCAGATGGCTGGTCCACCGGGGGCAGGAGACGAAGGTGAAGGGAGTAGGGAAGTAAGGAGAGAGAGAGATAGAGAGAGAGAGAGAGAGAGAGAGAGAGAGAGAGAGAGAGAGAGAGAGAGAGAGAGAGAGTCAGACGTCAGGGTCGGGCCGGTCGGTGCGTCGGGAGCGGGTCGGGTCGGGTCAGGTCGGGGTCGGCGCTGGTTACCCGGCAGACTTCAACACGTTACTATGGAGACGCCTCCTGGCCAGTCCCTCCAGGCTGAACAACATCACTACCAGACCACCTCACCGCCGTCCAACATCACTACCAGACCACCTCACCGCCGTCCAACATCACTACCAGACCACCTCACCGCCGTCCAACATCACTACCAGACCACCTCACCGCCGTCCAACATCACTACCAGACCACCTCACCGCCGTCCAACATCACTACCAGACCACCTCACCGCCGTCCAACATCGCTACCAGACCACTTCACCGCCGTCCAACATCGCTACCTCACTGCCGTCCAACATCGCCAATACCAAACTACGTCCTCGTCGTCTCCACCACCATCCCCAACATTCGAAGCGACACATCAGCCAATATATTCTCCACCCACAATATACGGAACCATACCGTCACACACGCCCGTCACACACGCCCGGACCGAAACCTCTCATGTCTATTTCTCGTATGAACTCCTCACGTCACGCTTCTGTTGTCTGTTTCTTCGCCATACAACGTATATCCATTTCTATCTCCATACAGTACATTCATATCTCTCTACATTGGCGATGTCTAACGCAAATTCTCGACCAACTTCTTAAATTTCCAAATTTTCCAAATTGTCATTTTTCGCATTCCATAAGTCGTAAACAAGGGGTTAAGTCGTGGTAGTGAAAGGGTCGAACTTAACCATGGTCAACCAGTCAACACATCCAGACCCAAGACAAGGAAGAATCTGGCAGGCCAACCATACACGTCCCGTGTGGAACATCTTGACGAAGGTTTATGGTGACTACGTATCCCGTCCCGTCACGTACACGTCATGGTTTCGTTTTGGTTCTGGTGTGAACATGGCATCGTGACCTTTGAGTGGAAAACGAGTCATGAGGAAGGGAATGAAATCATGCATACAGCTGGCTTCCTGACACCCATCCTCGTCTATGACAAGTGCCATCCTCTCGTTCCTCCCCTACAGCAGGCACTGCTTCCTCTCCCTCCCTCCTCCCCTACAGCAGGCACTGCTTCCTCCCTCCTCCCTCCTCCCCTACAGCAGGCACTGCTCCCTCCCTCCTCCCTCCTCCCCTACATCAGGCACTGCTTCCTCTCCCTCCCTCCTCCATCCTCCCCTACAGCAGGCACTGCTCCCTCCCTCCTCTGGGATCTGCCTGCACGGAGGAGAGGTGTGGACGCTGCACCTTGAGTGTGGGGAGATAAGTGGTGGAACCCGCAGCGCTGGGATGGTGGCAACTGGGTTCAAATTGGCCACACGTTCAAGACTTCCTTCGACGGGAGACAGTTAAGAGAGAGAGAGAGAGAGAGAGAGAGAGAGAGAGAGAGAGAGAGAGAGAGAGAGAGAGAGAGAGAGAGAGAGAGAGAGAGACCGTAAGGTCAGACATAACATCTCGAAAATCAAAATGTACAGAAACGTTAACAGTGGAGATATCCTGCTTTTGATATCGTGTTCAACTGTTACTCTTAGTTAACTTAGTTTCCAAATATACTAAGTTAGATTCTACATGAAAAGCTGCAAAATATCCCTAAATTTGATGGTTTTATATATATATATATATATATATATATATATATATATATATATATATATATATATATATATATATATATATAATCACAGAAATATGTCGTTGGTCCACCAATAATTACAAGTGAAAGAGATACACGATTAACATTTGGTAAGTTAAACATAATTACTGGTTCTAAATTATGTTTACAGGATCTGATGGACTTTTATGAACACACATTTACAGACACTCACACGCGATGTATAGTTAGTGAAGGAGATGTGTGCATGTATAGTTAGTGAGGGAGATGTGTGCACGTATAGTTAGTGACGGAGATGTGTGCATGTATAGTTAGTGAAGATGTGAGCACGTATAGTTAGTTAGTGAAGGAGATGTGTGCACGTATAGTTAGTGAAGGAGATGTGTGCACGTATAGTTAGTGAAGGAGATGTGTGCACGTATAGTTAGTGAAGGAGATGTGTGCACGTATAGTTAGTGAAGGAGATGTGTGCAAGTATAGTTAGCGAAGGAGATGTGTGCACGTATTTTCATACACAAACTGAAACTCTTCATACATACTTTCATACATATACTTTCCCCTCCGATGTATAGTGATGTATGTCATGTATAAAGGAACATTAAAAAATCTTGATTACGTTGAAAGAAAAGGAAACGAAAGTGACACAGATGAGGAAAATATATAATACGAAACACAAGCCAGAAAAGTAGAGAAAGACAGAAGAAGACACTGTGAGAAGAAACACATAAGAATGAATGTTAGCAGTAAACACGACCACAAACTTACACGGGGAAAGAAATTACGAATAAACAATAAGAAAGAAACGTGGAAATGAAGAGAAGCAATGACGAATGGTGCAAGTGTGGGGCCCAGGTTCACACACACACACACACACACACACACACACACACACACACACACACTATACAAACGTCATCAACATCTGTGACGTAATTTACGAACATATCTAAACAGAGGGAGCCACGGGGCTATTCCTTTCACACCCGCCCCTCCCTCCCTCCCTCCCTCCCTCTACAGAACCACCCGGTGACCTGAAACACGGCGTACGATCGAGGATTCAAAATGGCGCAGGTAAGTGATGAGGTTATTTGATGAGAACATATACCCATCTCTGACCCATCACGTCCATCTCTGACCCATCACGTCCATCTCTGACCCATCACGTAGGGTGACACTAGGACCAGGTCTCAGTTAAGACAACTGCTGGTTACACATTCCTCGAGGTTTAAACATGGTGGGTATAACAGATACGTCAAGCCACAGACCTAGGCCGAACCACCATCATTTACACGACCAGCTGGGTGGCTTGGGTGTGGATTACCATCATTTACACGACCAGCTGGGTGGCTTGGGTGTGGATCACCATCATTTACACGACCAGGAGGATGACTGTCATATGAACTACCAATCATTTACATCACCGACACGGAGATCAATGTGATTCACAATGACTCACGTCTCCAACATACGGAGACTCTGTGTGTGAATCGCCATCATTTACTTACCAAGCTGGAGATTATGAGGCGAATCACTATTACTCACAACCACCAGCACGGAAGCTGGAGTAAAATCACCATCATTTACACACCAATACGGAGACTAAGACGTAAATCACCATTTACCTACTAGTACGAAGACTCAGATGTAAATCACCATCATTTACCCACCAGAAAACATGTCTGATCCGCCAACCACCGTCAAGTACCCACAAAATGGACGTCAACTTCCACCTTGTAGTTAACACATCGTTTTCCCTGACCTCACAATCGTCAACTGCCACAATAATGACCAGAATTGATCGTAAAGGAAAAACTACGAAAATACATGCACGGTGAACACATCCCCACTACATACAACCATCCACAACCACGGGTCTATCCTCAATCAATCGTATCTCCACATTACCACATACAACCATCCACAACCACTGGTCTATCCTCAATCAATCTTATCTCCACATTACCACATACAAACCATCCACATCACCACATCTATCCACTGGTGTCTCTCTCTCTGCGCATGACCAGCCAACCACACACCAATCCGCTCCCTGCAAACATGGCTCACCATTTCCCCTCACATCCCTCACCTCCAGCAACACTAACCTCCCCTTTAACTATCCCACACGACCACCTTGAGTCACCCACCTACACCCACTCACGGTAACCTCCACGTACAATCCCACCTACACTCATCCACGCCCACACTCTCCCACCTACAGACATCAACGTCCTTCATCCTCATACATCTATCAACGTTCACTCACCCACCTATACTCAACCACCCACGTACACTTATCCATCTAAATGTACCCACCTACACCCACTCACGGTAACCTCCACGTACAATCCCACCTACACTCATCCACGCCTACACTCTCCCACCTACAGACATCAACGTCCTTCATCCTCATACATCTATCAACGTTCACTCACCCACCTATACTCAACCACCCACGTACACTTATCCATCTAAATGTACCTATTCACGTGCACTCCCCATGTATACCCACCTATGTAAACTCAACCACCCACGTACACTTATAAACCTAAACGTACCCATTCACGTACACTTCCCATGCACACCCACCCACGTACACTCACCCATGTAAACTCAACCACCAACCTAGTACAATCATCAACGTAAAACGTGCACATCCACGTAAACTCCCCATGTACATCCATCCACCTACACTCACGCACCTAAACTCAGCCACCAACGCACCCATCTCCGTACACTCCCCACGTACAGCAACCCACGTAGAGCCTGCCTTCCACGTAGAGCCGCCGGTGTGAGTGGTGGCAGCGGCGACCCCGTTGGCCGGGAGACCGTCGTCATAGCAGCGAGGCGGGTGAGAGGCTGGGAGAGGGGAGGGAGAGGCAGGGAGAGGGAGGGTAGGTTCGGGAGGGAAGAGAGGAGAGCAGGGAGGAGGGTGAAAATAGAGAGAGAGAGAGAGAGAGAGAGAGAGAGAGAGAGAGAGAGAGAGAGAGAGAGAGAGAGAGAGAGAGAGAGAGAGAGAACTCATGACATTTGGCCAGGGCTGACGCGTAGTGATCACCCCCCCCCCCCCCCACGTTACGTTTACCTAACCCGTGTGTGTCTGCACCCACACACCACGAGTATGGCTGCCTTGAACCCTTAACTCAGGGTTAAGTTCTCCTCAGTAAGTAATTCACTTACATATATCTACTCATATCACTGGTTAGTACATACAATACTCTTATCGTTCTTCACACACATATCTTTCACATACATAAATCTCATATATCTTTTTCGTATACTTCAATCCATCACTGCTAACTATGATCACAAATACGTTCATCTCTGGACCCTAAATTTTCCCTGCCATGTGTAGAACACCACACATCATTTTCTCTCTATCCAAGGCCGTCGCGTTCCCAGTTCTTTCACAGCCCCTCTCACGGTAACTCATGGGCTCCATCCAGTCGCTCAGTTCTGCTTGGTGAATCATCTCTACGTTGTTTCCACCTTTGTTGTCTCTCATGAAAGCCACACAACGCCCCTACACTTGGTCTGATGTGCGCCATCAACATTTTCAACATTCACGTCCAGTCTCTCTCGCGCAGAGTGTTCTCATTATCATACCACTCATTATTTCTCATTATCATACCACTCATTATTTCTCATTATCATACCACTCATTATTTCTCATTATCATACCACTCATTATTTCTCATTATCATACCACTCATTATTTTTCATTTTCATAACACTCATTATTTCTCATTATCATACCACTCATTATTTCTCATTATCATACCACTCATTATTTCTCATTATCATACCACTCATTATTTCTCATTATCATACCACTCATTATTTTTCATTTTCATAACACTCATTATTTCTCATTATCATACCACTCATTATTTCTCATTATCATACCACTCATCATTTCTCATTATCATACCACTCATTATTTCTCATTATCATACCACTCATTATTTCTCATTATCATACCACTCATCATTTCTCATTATCATACCACTCATTATTTCTCATTATCATACCACTCATTATTTTTCATTATCATACCACTCATTATTTCTCATTATCATACCACTCATTATTTCTCATTATCATACCACTCATTATTTCTCATTATCATACCACTCATTATTTCTCATTATCATAACACTCATTATTTCTCATTATCATACCACTCATTATTTCTCATTATCATACCACTCATTATTTCTCATTATCATACCACTCATTATTTCTCATTATCATACCACTCATTATTTCTCATTATCATAACACTCATTATTTCTCATTATCATACCACTCATTATTTCTCATTATCATACCACTCATTATTTCTCATTATCATACCACTCATTATTTCTCATTATCATACCACTCATTATTTCTCATTTTCATAACACTCATTATTTCTCATTACCATACCACTCATGCCATGAATGTTCTCATTATTTGAGCACTATACCACTCATTCCTTATCACTTTATCAGTTTGCTCATTAAGTTCTAATCTTTCCCTAGTGGCAATTCCTTGATGCTTAATATCTGCTTCACTTTCTATTAGCTTTCCCTACGAGGCCTCCAGGTACCTGTTCAATCACACAGCGCTTCTCACTGCCATGATAATAGTTTTTTCCTCAGTCACTTCCATTAGGACCCCTTCTAGTGATACATATGTAAATCACGTCATGTTCGCGTCTGTCTGTCTGTGTGTGTGTATTTCGTCATGACTTCCTCAGGTCCAGATCGACCCACAAGACTCTGGTGACGTCGGCAAAATATCTGTCAAGACTTCTCTTTGTCTTCACTGTGTCTGACGTCATCACTGTAAACATCTCTGACTGTCGATGTTCAGAATTTTGAATTATCTATCGGTCAGATATTCTCGGATCTATCTTCCTGGTTTACTTCTGTATAATCTATATTTTCTACAAAATCTTCTATGGTTTACTTTGTCAAATGCTTTATCAGAATCTAGGAAAACTGTGTCTATTCCTTTCCCTTCCAACAAACATTTCACATCTGATACCATAATGAACTTTAAGCTGAGTTTCCTGTATTTATACCCAGCATAAATCGACCTTAGTTAATCATAGATGGTAAATGAAATGTACTAACGAGTGTTTTCATTACTCTTTCTCAAGGACGGAATTATACGTGATGTTAAGCTAAATGGTCAATACCATCTTGGTATTAGCAGAGATACTCCACTGTGTGTTGGTCTCACATGTGCAATTTCGTTATGAATCTTCACGTTGCTGACGTCTTTTGTTTCCATATATACGTAACTTCGGCTTCGCTATTGCTACATTTGTTTCTCTGATCTTCATTCTTTACATTGCCATGTATGTACAATATTATTCACTACACTACGTTAAGCAATGAACAACAAAATCAACTGATCATGGGTTTTAAATCGGCTCTACAAGGTGGAGAACCATCGCTATTCTACTTGCACTCAACACATACATACACGACGAATATCATAACAGACGGAGGAAACATAGCGAGGGAATACGAAGGCACTACATCATCTTATCTCATCGTACCTGAGTTACCTCAACCTAAGCCCAGTAGCACTCCTTCCCCAGACGTAATGATCATGCGCTTAGCACGCACCTTGTACCTTTAAAAGAATGATCCAGTATACTTTCTTTTGGTAAGAAGAGACTCTTGTCATTTTCTCCTTTTTAGATGAAGGAATCGTGTAGCAGGACATCATGTACCTTACGCAGGACGGTACGACCCTAGAGCAGGACAGCCTGGACTCCCTTGACCTGACCTTAACGGGGTCACATCCCCAACCCACTCCTTTCCTACAGAGCCGAACTTACCTCATCGCAAAACACCATTCTTCTATCCACGTCTCTCTCTCTCTCTCTCTCTCTCTCTCTCTCTCTCTCTCTCTCTCTCTCTCTCTCTCTCTGTCTACACCGATGTAATTCATCTCTCCTCGGAATACAACCTGATCCAGTATACCTCTCCCCACAACATACCTCAGAATCGTCTGCTACAGTACAGACATCTTCTCTCACAAATACTTTCTCTCCCGTAAAAACCTTCCTTCACCAGGACACATCTCCTTCTCCCATCAGTGGACAAATTCAATTTGGCAAATCTTTCTCCGTATTCCTATCCCTTCAGACCAAGTCTTCATCTTTACCAGATATTTCCCTGTACAATAAATCTCGGTTTGAAACACGCCTCCCTTCCCTCAACACACACACACACACACACACACACACACACACACACATCTCCTTCACATAACCAATTCATCCGGGCCAACTCCCTCCCCTTAACTTACATCTTTACCCTCAAACATGCGCCATCTTTCAGGAGACATATTCACCGTGGAATGCGCACTTGCCCGCGATGAAGACCAGGACAGACCAGCCCTGACTACTGGCTGCACGTCCTCGTTATCCCAACATTAAACAATGACGTCATCTGTCAACATCAGTAGCATCCCTGACATCACCCCACGACCATTACTCAGCCTCAGAGGAGTCCCTACATCTTAACATCATCGTAGGAGGTCATCGCAAAGCATCATTAAGAACTTTCAATTTTCTGACATCACGCTTCTGACGTCTGGAAACCTCCTGACCCCCTGACATCCTCTTGAAGTCTGTGCTAAACCTCTAAACCCATGACATCACCCTCTGAGATCACATCTGTCCCTTGGCAGCCCTAATCCCTTAACGCCATCCCTAAAGGAAGTCACTACTCCACCGCTGCGCATCCTTAACCCCTCGACATTATCACCACCATCCTTTAAGGTCGCCCCTCCGGACATCCCTTAATGTCGCCCCTGTGGACATCCCTTAACGTAACCCCTGTGGACATCCCTTAACGTCACCCCTGTGGACATCCCTTAACGTCACCCCTGTGGACATCCCTTAACGTCACCCCTGTGGACATCCCTTAACGTCACCTCTGTGGACATCCCTTAACGTCACCTCTGTGGACATCCCTTAACGTCACCTCTGTGGACATCAATAGTGGGAGGGAGGGTAGCTGGGCCTAAGCGCCCCCCTCAGGTCGCGACATCATCCAGTAATGGGTGGTGCCAGCCTTTCATCCCGGCCTGAACACGACCATTGTTACCGCCCGGGATTTCTCAAACGCTCCAGCTCAGGCGGCCACACTGGCAGGGATGGGATGGGATGGGATGGGATGGGGGGGCAGACGGAAGAGGAAAGGAGGCGAGGAGGCGGGCGGAGAGAGATGGAAGGAGAGAGAGAGAGAGAGAGAGAGAGAGAGAGAGAGAGAGAGAGAGAGAGAGAGAGAGAGAGAGAGAGAGATGAGGGGGAGAGGGGGACGAGAGAAGGAGGAGGAGGGGGGGGGATGGGGTTTAACTGTATTATCCCATCCCATAATTCAGTATCACGGTCTGGAGGGAGGGGAGGGGGAGGGGAGGGGGAGGGGGAGGAGGAGGGTAGGGGTAGTCGGGAGAGGGAGGGGAAGGGGTGGGTGGAGGGAGGAGGAATGGAGCCAATACAGCGCTAACAGTGTTCCCGAAGGTCGAAAATCTCGTAAGTGACTTGCAGCGAGGGCGTGCAACATGGCCGCTGCGATTAGAACATTTTATAATGTCAGAATGGAATTGTTGGCAGTTGTCTTACAGTAATGGAAGAGATATGTGCGCGCTCAGGGCCACGCCAGGGGAATCACAAGTTAGGAGAATTGTGGAAAAGACCAATTTCCTGACGCACTTGCTCTTTCTTATATATATATATATATATATATATATATATATATATATATATATATATATATATATATATATATATATGACAGTTATTCGTGAATATAATTCAAATGTAATCTAAATATAACCTAAAAATATAATCCAAGCACATCATGTATCCTACAAGATATACGATGGCAAATACGCCTACACAAAAGAAGAAAATCCTTGTGGGTTAACATACTTTCCAGAATCCTCTCTCTAACCTTGGTACATACTTTCCAAAATACTTTCTCTAACCTTACACGGAATTTTACAGGCCCGGACCTAACCACTACAGACTAAGGGGAGTTAAAATCCATTTAGGATCGTATTCACTCGCTAAGCCCGAGGCAGCGACCCAACCCACACTGATTCCCACAGCCCTTGCAACCTGACCCACCCACAGCGCGACAGTGCGACCCTTGAGTACGACAGTGCGACACTTGAGTACGACATTGCGACACTTGAGTACGACAGTGCGACACTTGAGTATGACATTGCGACACTTGAGCACGACGGTACGACCCTTGAGTACGACAGTGTGACCCTTGAGTACGACGGTGCGACCCTTGAGCACGGCGGTACGACTCTTGAGCACGACGGTACGACCCTTGAGCACGAAGGTACGACTCTTGAGCACGACGGTACGACTCTTGGGTAAGAGGGCCATTCTTTCGACGTCATCTTTAAAGGTCATGCCAATGGCTTATGCAAAAGTAAACAAGGGTCGTAAAGTCGTGTTCAAGTGTCCTGTTTCCCTTTGAGATTCGTCCACGTCTGAACACCATACACCAGTAAAACAACCTTCCCCTACCCCCCAGTATCCACCCCACTACCCGTACGACCTCACCTGGCCCCTTCCCTCCCTCCCCCCAACCCCAGCCACCTTTGGCCTCCCTCCTCCTCCTCCTCCAAGATGAGAACCATTGTATGGCTAAGCCTCAGATTGAAGGCCTCACCCTTTACTCACAGCACCTGGAGAGGGCAACCATCTCGTCCCCTCGTCCACCTTCTCGACAACCTGTTCGTCTGGGGCCATTACCCTACCCTACCCTACCCTACCCATTACATTACCCTGCCAACGGTTACTGTTCCTCTGTACGTCAGGCACTAAGAATGGTAGGGTCACTGCACTGCATTGATTCGCAAGAGGGACTAGCCCCGAGCACTGGAGATCACTGCTCACGCCTGCAGTGATTCACTGAACCTCGAGTGTGTAATGCATCTATTTTCTCACTGGGTTTCACTGCTTTCCTCCTCTCACTGCCTGTGTGGTCAGGGAGGGAAAGACGCGTCACCAAGCTCAGGTGGTGACCCTAGTTCGTGTCTAGGTCACGAGGTTACGGTGGTGACCTAGTTAACCCTACAGGTCACCTCTGCCTTGATGGTATACATGTAAACTCTCTGCCTTGATGGTATACATGTAAACTCTCTGCCTTGATGGTATACATGTAAACTCTCTGCCTTGATGGTATACATGTATACTCTTCATCACCAACACTAAAACAGTTAACCGTTACGAGTCTACTACTACTACTATCGTCATCATCCCCAACATCACCATCATTCCTGCTCCAACATCACCATCACCACCACCATCACCACCATCACCTAAGTCAAATGGAAGGTCAGAGTGGCATACGTAGGGAAGGAAGGTAGCGAGGGAAATATGTCTCACTAGGAATGAGAGAAAAGTAAGGGCTGGGATGGAAGGCGGGAGATTGAGGGTGCTAGTGATAGAAGGTGGGTGATGTATGAAGGAAGTAATGCATTCAAGAAGAAGGAAGACTTATGAGGGGAGAGACGGAAGACAAGGAGATATTTATGGGTGAGAGAGAGAGAGAGAGAGAGAGAGAGAGAGAGAGAGAGAGAGAGAGAGAGAGAGAGAGAGAGAGAGAGAGAGAGAGAGATCGGAAATTACTTGAAAAATAAATCCACTGCAACATAATACTAGGATTTTTCTTTTTCGCTCTTCCTTAACTGTGAAGAAAATTTAGAACAGCAGGAAATGGAGGGTCAGCAGGGTCACACATCACACCCTGCCCTCAACTCTATCGTCCAACAAATCAAACAGTTCAAACCAGTCGAGTTCTGAACACGATCCATACACACTAGAATCGAACTACATCACAAGTCGGGACTCCATCTCCCAGATAATGCATCTGGAAACCAAGTTCAATTTCTGGCATTACCGTTTGCCCGTTTTTTATAATGGACCAATTTGTCTCTATTGAGAAAATGGTGACGCAAAAAAAAAGGGGGGGGGGTAACTGTGCCCATCCTTATCAATAATGGATACAAATGGTTCCACCACCACTGGTACGGGTCCATACACTCCATCTAACAGATCAACGATATATATATATATATATATATATATATATATATATATATATATATATATATATATTATGAAAGGTCTGTATCATATAATTTCAAATTCAATATAAGAAATCCAGACTTCCTACTAAAAGGTGGAATGAATTTCTAATTACATTAAAAATTACAATTTAACTGCAGCGAAACTGCATTTTAATTACATTGAAATTACAATTTAATCACTTAAAATTGCATTTTAATTACTTTTAAAACTACATTTTATTTACATTGTACACATTTCAATTATATTATCAATAAATGCAAAACATTTAAAAGAAAAACGCAAAATGGACACAAACAGATAATCTATGGTCTTTATGGCGGGAAATGGAGAAAAAAAGAAATCTCCAGGAATCTATGAACAAGACAACACTGAGAACGGATGAAACACACACACACACACACACACACACACATATATATATATATATATATATATATATATATATATATATATATATATATATATATATATATATATATGTACACGACAGACAAACACAGACACTTACATATGTAAACACACACAGTATCTGATTATTTCTTCTTCCTTCCTTCTCTATTTACCTCCCTTTTCTTAACCCTCTCTCTCTCTCTCTCTCTCTCTCTCTCTCTCTCTCTCTCTCTCTCTCTCTCTCTCTCTCTCCCCAGGGGCTCCCTCTGGGTGGAAAGCTATTAAACTCTTCCAATTCTGGGGAGAAAAGTGTTGGTGAGAGCTGGGTTTAATATCAGACAGAAGGGGAGAGGAGCATTGCCACTCGCCCACTTCACTACACCTCCCACCTCTGCACAACCCTCAAGTACGAAGTATTTCCCAAGTCTGTAAGTGTAAAGTGGTGTCTGTCTGCGCGTCTTCACTGTGTAATGTACTATACGGAAACACAATACGAAGTGTAATTTGGATACGAACACTTCTCAAGTAGTATCTAAGGAAAGACTACTTGGGTGTTAAGTAGTGTATGAGAAAAGTGTCGAGTGAAAAGTACACACCAGAGTCTGAGGTGTAAAGTGTTACGTGCAAATATTCTACAATGCAAAGTACATAGAATAAGTGCTGAGCAATGTTGTATGTAATGGTGCACATGTAACACTGGTAAACATTTTAAGTAATGCGATACTTTAAAGAAATTGAAAAGTGCAGGGAACATTAAATGTAACAAGTGTAAATAATTATTAACAAAAGTACCGAACACTTCTGAAAAAGTTACACGAAATGTGTGAAGATAAGTGCTTATTTTTACTGTAAAGTGTTAAGTAAGTGTAATGTAAAAATACAACTAACTTCATATATCAAAATATATAGACAAAATGTGGTAATAAAACCCTTGAGCACGACGGTACGACCCTTGAGCACGACGGTACGACCCTTGAGCACGACGGTACGACCCTTGAGCACGACGGTACGACCCTTGATCACGACGGTACGACCCTTGAGCACGACGGTACGACCCTTGAGCACGACGGTACGACCCTTGAGCACGACGGTACGACCCTTCAGCACGACGGTACGACCCTTGAGCACGACGGTCCGACCCTTGAGCACGACGGTGCGACTCTTGGGTATGATGGCCTGGCCTTTGACCTGACCCGCAATAGTCAGGTCAAAGGTCAAACCATCATACCTACGCAACATAAAGCGAGGGAAACATAATAACAAAAAAATACTATGACAAAAATGAGGTCATATGAAGGTCTTAGGAGCTTTAAACTCTGAAAATATAGTACCACTTCCTAGAACCGTTAGTTGCGTAGAGAGAGAGAGAGAGAGAGAGAGAGAGAGAGAGAGAGAGAGAGAGAGAGAGAGAGAGAGAGAGAGAGAGCGACACATCATCAACAGGAACACCAGAACATGACCACCAGCAGGACCTGTAGTACAGACTCCTCCTGACGCGGTAATAACAAAAAACAGAACAAAAAAAACCTGGGTTCCCATGGTAACCCAGGAGAGCCACACACACACACACACACCTACCCCGGCCTGTGTGGTGCAGAGAGAGAGAGAGAGAGAGAGAGAGAGAGAGAGAGAGAGAGAGAGAGAGAGAGAGAGAGAGAGAACCTTAGGATGAGTATTTGAGTAGATATTTGCAGGATAAGTGGGTAGGTTTTGGAGGACGTGGGTAGATATTTGGAGGATAAGTGGTGTGGATATTTGGAGGATAAGTGGTATGGATATTTGTAGGATAAGTGGTGTGGATATTTGTAGGATAAGTGGTGTGGATATTTGGAGGGTACCTGGGAGTATTGAAGGGAAGATCTTCAGGTTGTGTCACCAGATGTGTGAACATATCAGCACACATGTTAGTTCCAGCATCATGGTAGACAAGAGCTGGTAGATAAGGACTTTATTGTGACGACTTAACTCTTGCTGTCGGGTTTACATTCTCAGATCTACCCTTATATAACACTGATCGTCTGTTTCATAAGCGAGTATCATATATCTTGTATTTCTTCAACAATACTTCATTCATTTTCTCAAGTGTCGTTTTGGGCGAAAATTGTGACGTGACGTGACACAAGTCCTGATCGAGGATCCATGTCGACACCGTCGTTCCTAAACCCTTCCCTGGGTTCCCCTCCTGGTTTAGCACATTCCCATTAAAACCATCTAGGATTCTCTGATTGCTTCCCCCACCCCCCCACCCAACCCTCGCCACTCTGCGTCATCTGGTTTAACAAACCGCCCAACATTCCCTTTAAACCCATAGGACAGGCTACCTGGCCAGCAGACATAACGTATCCTCCGGTTTACCGGGGCAGAGTTGAGAGCGACCCATCCTGGTTTAACTAGCTGCACCTCCACCTCAAGGATGACATCTCGAGGGCCAGCGACCTAGCCCCTTACTACGAGGCCCATGGAGGAGCACCACTCCCATCATACACCCGCTCGAGCACGACCCTTGAGCACGAAGGTACGATCATTAAAGCACGGCAGGTACGACTCTCGGGCACGCTGGCCTGGTCTCCGGCCTCGTCCAAGGCCTAGCCGGCGTACCCAAGGGTCATACTGTCGTGCTCAAGTGCTAACCACACGCTCAAGGGGGACACTATTAGTGTGTCTGTGTATACCTCTCACGGCGTGACTCTCACTCTCTCACCGCCTCTCCCTCACTCTCCCCCGTCCCTCGTTCATTCGTCCTACTTCTCACTTAAGTCCTCCTTTCTCTCACTCGCTCTTCTGGCCTCTCACACACTCACCCTGCCCCTCACTCACTCACTCTCCCAGTGCAGCAAGTGAGGGAAGAGGTGAGGAGAGCCGGGGTTGAGAGAGAGAGAGAGAGAGAGAGAGAGAGAGAGAGAGAGAGAGAGAGAGAGAGAGAGATTTACGTTTGTAAACACAGAACAGATGAGGACCCATGTCATGCCCAATGTGGCGCCCCGTCCCAACCAGCTGTGCTCCCAGGTGGCGACGCCTGGCCTCATCCTGGCCACACACCATCTGCTTTGTTATGCAGATGGTGTCCGGACACCTCCCAGCTCTGGAAGGTCCGGGGAGGGAGGGAGGGAGGCCCCTAACTAACCTAACCAACCAACACGACCCTCCCTACAAATCAGTGTCTGACGAGATCAGCCGCAGGACACAACCTCGAGGACCTGGGCCGCGGACTGCATGATGAGGGAGGGAGGAAGGGAGGGAGAGAGAGAGAGAGAGAGAGAGAGAGAGAGAGAGAGAGAGAGAGAGAGAGAGAGAGAGAGAGAGAGAGAGAGAGAGAGAGCACAGCAGGGGGGGGGGGGGGGGGGGCAGATTGTGGTGTTCCCAGAACAGTGGAACGGGGCTGGTGACGTCAGCGAGGGTTTTATATAACCCGCCATACATTGTGCTTCCCTAGCCAGGCCGTCCCCCTCCTCCTTAACCCTTCCAGCACCACGGCACGACCCTTCGGCGGCACGACGGCACGACCCTTCGGGACGACGGCACAACCCTTCGGGACGACGGCACAACCCTTCGGGACGACGGTACGACCCTTTGGGACGACGATACGGCCCTTCGGCACGACGATACGACCCTTCGGCACCTTGGCACGATTCCTGAGCATGATGGTGTGAGCCTTGAGCACGACGGAACGACTTTCGGACGATGGTACGATGCTCGAACACAGCAGCGCGACCCTGTACCACAAGGGTACGATCCTTGAGCACGATGGCACCGTCCATGATTACGACAGCCTGGTCTTTAATCTGCTCCTTTAAGGGTCGTGTCCAAGGCCACCAGGTCATCGTGACCGAGGGTCGTACCGTCGTGATCAAGGGTCGTACCGTCGTGAACAAGGGGTCGTACCGTCGTGATCAAGGGGTCGTACCGTCGTGATCAAGGGGTCGTACCGTCGTGATCAAGGGTCGTACCGTCGTGATCAAGGGGTCGTACCGTTGTGATCAAGGGGTCGTACTGTCGTGATCAAGGGGTCGTACCGTCGCTTCCGAGGCTTCGTCAGGGTTGGGGTCGTTACAGGCATGGCTGAAGCCGTCGGCTGTAGTGAGATATTGGCCACCAACTCCTTAATCCTGACGCGTCCTGTCATCACCCGCTACCACCAGGGAGAGAGAGAGAGAGAGAGAGAGAGAGAGAGAGAGAGAGAGAGAGAGAGAGAGAGAGAGAGAGAGAGAGAGAGAGAGAGATGGCAGGACCTTTCTCTGGATAAAGAGCAGTTACACTGGTCTTTACATCATTCAATTATTTACTCATTTAAGTGTAAAATCCAATGTAAAAAATAAAGAGTAAACACAAGAGGAAGGAGGCGAGTTTGTGTGTGTGTGTGTGTGTGTGTGTGTGTGTGTGTGTGTGTGTGTGTGTGAGGCATACCTGTTCAGTACCAGTTCATAACTGGATGCTGGGTACAGCGGGAGACGAGGCTGGTTCCTCCTGACACACACACCGACACACGTTCATGTTCAGGTCACCATCCTCCACCCGACACACACACACACCATTCCACCTCTCTCTCTCTCTCTCTCTCTCTCTCTCTCTCTCTCTCTCTCTCTCTCTCTCTCTCTCTCTCTCTTTTCTCACCCGTGACTCTCAACCCCAAAGCCTTTACTCACCCTAGGTGGACCTCGACAGCTGCGTCCCCTCCTCAAATCCCTAAAAATCACATGACTTTAAGGTCCTTAAGTGCTAGGTACTTAAACTAGATGTAGCGTAAGCCCACTGCATCAAAGGGGAATATTAACCAATGGATCTTAAACCCTAAAATTTTAATGCAAGATCTCGAAACCTTAACCCCCCCCCCCCATCTCATGTCAACCACCCTTAACACTCAGATCTTTGACCCTACAAACTATCAGTTCTAACACCAAGACTTGTAAGACCCTTAACTCGACGGCCCTAGACCTTCAACTCTATGACCCTTGGTTCCACTTGCCCTGAACCCTACATACACTGATCCTGGCAGCACCATCTCTATGGCCCTCACCCCTACGACTCTGAACTCTATGGCCCTCAACTCTAACGCCCTTAATCCTAAGAGCATCGAATGTAGGGACCTCTACCACACGACCATCAATATTAAGACCTTCAACTCTACTACGGTCCATCTCAACCCTTTGATCTTCAGCACCAATGAACTTTAAACCTACGTCCTTTAATCGTAGGACTCTCTCCTTTAATCCTACCGTCTTCAACCAGACAACCCCCTACCCTCGAGAGCCGCCCCCTGAACCATACAAGCTTCTAGCCTGGAATCCTCAACCATAGGACCTTCCAGCCTGGAACCTTCAACCACTGGAATTTCCTTCCCTAAGACTTGGCACCTACCCAACTCCCATCTATTGAGACCCTCCCTCGAGCCTTTCATTATCCTACCTCCTTTATATCTCGACAACTGAGTATCTCATTACCCTGATTTTTGGGCAGCACATTAATGTGGCACACTTGCATGAAAAGAAGAAAACTGGAAGTTTATCTGTCGAATAATCCGCGCGTGTGATCCTCAGAACTATTCTGCTTTCTTTTTCTTCCAGTGTATTCAGGATGGAAGTAAATCAAACTAATTATATATATATATATATATATATATATATATATATATATATATATATATATATATATATATATATCGTTTAAGAGAAAGAATGTACATCATTTAACCAGTGGATCATTTATAATCTATAAATGACACTGTTTCACATATTCCATTCTAACAATGGTATGAGACAAAGTATAGATAGAGATCCGTAGCAGAAAAACAATGATCGACGTAGGTTTAACTCCTGGTGTATTGTTTCCACAACTCCTGCTAAACATGAAAAGATCGGGGAAGAAGAGATTATATACGAGGCAGAAAGAATTACTTGATACATTTATCTTTTTATGCCATATACTTTTCGATGGTGGCGTCCTTTTTGTCATTTTCTTGGGGTCATATATCTCTCCAGGACACCCCTGGAAGTGTCCAGCGAGTCTTATATGGTTTGAGGCTCATCTGTGGTTGACGCTACTGGTCAAGGAACATCCTCGCCAGACCTACCCATAACCGGCCGACAACATGAACTTTAGCACGACGGTACGACCCATCGGCACGACGGTATGACCCATCGGCACGACGGTACGACCCATCGGCACGACGGTACGACCCATCGGCACGACGGTACGACCCTTGAGCACGCGGAGGTACGATTCTCGGGTGCGATATCGTAGCTTTTTTATATATATTACTTGTCCCTAATATGTCCGGTCAAAGATCAAGGGTCGTACCGTCGTTCTCAAGGGTCGTACCGTCGTGCTCAAGGGTCGCACCGTCGTTCTCAAGGGTCGTACCGTCGTTCTCAAGGGTCGTACCGTCGTTCTCAAGGGTCGTACCGTCGTTCTCAAGGGTCGCACCGTCGTTCTCAAGGGTCGTACCGTCGTTCTCAAGGGTCGTACTCTCATGACTCGCCTCTCTGATGCCTTGAAGTCATTACATCGGCAAGTTAATTGAAGTTCGTGACCCAGTTTAGGAAAACCCGACCCACACATACAGTGTTAAGCGCCGAGGGCGGTAAACGGAGATGAGGCGAGCCTCCCCGCCTCCTGCAGGGGACCATGCAGGGAGCCGCCACCAACAACCTACTGAACCACACTCTTCATTATGTTTTACGAGCCACCCTCCAACGCCGCCTCATTTTGGAGGGAATCGAACCCGCGACGCTGGGAGAGAGAACATGAGTGTGTGAGCCATCCCGGAGGTCTGCTGGTTCAGAGAGAAGGTCCGCCTTTCTTTTTTTTTTTCAAACTGCCTCCCTCGAACAGGCAGTCGGTACATAGATTATGGATAACTGGTAGATATGACTGGTCGAGGGGGGTCTCCGCAGGACTGGTCGTTGAGCAAGGGTAGAGGAAGAGGAGGAGGAGGAGGGGAGTACTGAAGGTGGTCTTCGCGGTACATTTTAAGGTCGTCTAATCATCAGGACCTGACCATATTACCGGAGGTCTCGTCGTAACAAAGACCTTCATGGCATTGTATTCCTCTATCTTACCCTCAAAGATATATTTCCTGCATCACAGTCAAGCTTCATCTTCTGGTCCTCCAGCTACATTATATCTGACAAAGTCAGGTTCATAAGATACAAAATCCTAATACGTTTCCAGTTATCTGTAATCTTATTTATCAGTCTGTTGATAACCTGTTTTTATGTATGTGTGCAAGTATTGTGCATAAATATATAATATGAGGGATCAAAATGTCTATACATCTCTATATATTTTTTAGCATATATATATATATATATATATATATATATATATATATATATATATATATATATATATATATATATATATTTCTATGTTAGTTTGCTGATGAATCAAAACATTCTCTAAAGTAACATCATACAATTCGCTGAAAATTATCATTATCATTTATAATGTTCTTCCACTTATCTCGCTAACCTTTCCTCACACTTCTTGCCCTCCGTTCTCAGCGTACCCAAACCCTACCCAACACAGCCCCTCCCTCAGGGCACCCTTACCCAACACCTCCCTTATTCACACTCGCCATCTCTCCTTCACATCCTTTAACCTCTCCTTCTAACCCTTCCTTCTTAATCCTACATCTCTCTCTCTCTCTCTCTCTCTCTCTCTCTCTCTCTCTCTCTCTCTCTCTCTCTCTCTCTCTCTCTCTCTCCTTACCTATTCCTCCTGTATCCTTGTACCCACTTCTCCCTCAACTCCCTGGGAATTATACGCCCTTCCTCAGGGATTTTAAAGATGAGACACTCTCTCTTCTCCCCCCCACCCCAACCTTCCCCTCCTTTCCCACTCCCCTCTCCTCACCTCCCAGGAAGGATTTAGCCTCCCTGTTTATAAGGGAGAACAAAGCGCTCGGCTCCATATCCTCTTATCATAACAAAGACTCTAGTGGAACAATGGGTTCCCACTCCTTTTTTTTTTTCTTTTTTATTTTTTTCATATATACTTATTAATTAGTGCATCAGGTATAGTGTACGTGAGGGGGTGGGGGGTTAGCGCCGGGGGAAAGGGCGTAGGGTGAAGGGAATAACTGAAGGATGCGAGGATAAGGTTCAGACGAGGTGGGGGACGGGGCAAGAGGAGGAGGAGGAGGAGGAGGAGGAGGAGGAGGAGGGGCGGCTCATTCCTACGGCAGAAAGGGGGAGGAAGAGGAGGAGGAGGAGGGTGGAGGGGGGGGGGACCAATCTTTCTTACGTGAGGCTGAGAAAGAAAGTGTGGCGTGACCTCTTCCTAAGGTACGAGAGGCAGACGCCTATCTTATCTTATCTTATCTTATCTTAAGAGACAGACGCCTGTCTTATCTTATCTTAAAGATACCACAAGGTCTCTCTCGGGCAGGAGGAGCGGCTCACACCAGCACATATATACCATCAAGTAATGACATATAAAAGTAAGACACATACTGACGTAGGAAGACACGGATAATGAGAGAGAGAGAGAGAGAGAGAGAGAGAGAGAGAGAGAGAGAGAGAGAGAGCTTTACCACCGGTCACATCAGAGACACCTATTTTTTTTTTCTCCTTTTTTGTCGACCATTTTTGCGAAAGACACAAACAGTTGAGGAAGTAATGCGATTACCTAGATTATAAGCCGCTTACGCCCTTCTGACACGTGATCGGTCGACGAGATGAGGGGGGGGGAGGGGGGGTCCTGGGCCAAGGAAGGAAGGACACGAGGAAGGGAAGGAAGGGAGCTTAGGAAGGTCCCAGTGAAAGAAGTGTGGATTTCGGGATACGGGGGGGGGGGGGGGGGAAGAGTCCGGGGGGGAAGAGTCCGGATTACAGGACTGCTGGGGGGGGGGGGGGAGTCCGGATTTCGGAAATGCTGGTAAGGTTAGGTTAGGTGAAGGTCAGTAAGGGCGAGGAGGACATGTTTTCTCCAGGTCATGCGATCCATTTTCACACATGAGGGTTGTAGATCCTCCAGGGCCAGGTCAAAGGGCAGGCTACCACACTCAAGGGTCGTACCGTCGTGCTCAAGGGTCGTACCGTCGTGTTCAAGGCTCGTACCGTCGTGTTCAAGGGTCGTACCGTCGTGTTCAAGGGTCGTACCGTCGTGTTCAAGGGTCGTACCGTCGTGTTCAAGGGTCACATGAAGCTACATATGAGACCTGACCCGAGTTCAGACACACATGACACCTCAGGTTGGGTCACATGACGTCATATGACCCAACCTGACACTACCAGACCAGGTCAAGGCGTCCATGACCCTGCCTGTGGCAGGTCGGGTCAACCCGGACTCACATCACTCACTTCTCCCACTCATGAATGAACCCATCTCACTCACTCTGCTTCATCGACTGTAGTTGCGTCTTATTCATTATACACAAGACTTCTCCATCGACCTCCACTGATGCACAACTAACGCTGTATTCTCCAGTTCAAAGATGAACTGATCTTTTTAGTAAAATTCTTACATATGTAAGGATCGACAACCAATATTCCCATCTCAGTACTTATGAAAATAACCTTTGATCCATACTTACATTTACAAAAAACACTTATACATACGTAAATCTATTTACAGCTCTGCAGACCGTGGATTTACCTGTAAATAAAAATGAAAAGTACTTTAATCACTTCATTCTGTATTACTTGACTAACTTATAATCAAGATAAACAAACAAGTACATGTATATCTATGTGATCAACATACATCCTGAAGGGCACATCCCATTTTCTGTGCCATGTGATCATGTGTAACTCTCATGAGAAGACTTATATGGCTTCCACGTGAAGATCCCCTGTAACTCCCATGCAAAAACCAGTAACTCTGAGGTAACAACCCCCTGTAACTCCCAGGTAACAACCCCCCTGTAACTCCCAGGTAACAACCTCCCTTAACTCCCAGGTAAAACCCCCGTAACTCCCAGGTAACAACCCCCCTGTAACTCCCAGGTAACAACCTCCCGTAACTCCCAGGTAAAACCCCCGTAACTCCCAGGTAACAAACCCCCTGTAACTCCCAGGTAACAACCCTGTAACTCCCAGGTAACAACCTCCCGTAACTCCCAGGTAACAACCCCCTGTAACTCCCAGGTAACAACCCCCCTGTAACTCCCAGGTAACAACCCCCCGTAACTCCCAGGTAACAACCCCCGTAACTCCCAGGTAACAACCTCCCGTAACTCCCAGGTAACAACCCCCCTGTAACTCCCAGGTAACAACCCCCTGTAACTCCCAGGTAACAACCTCCCGTAACTCCCAGGTAACAACCCCCTGTAACTCCCAGGTAACAACCTCCCGTAACTCCCAGGTAACAACCCCCTGTAACTCCCAGGTAACAACCTCCCGTAACTCCCAGGTAACAACCCCCTGTAACTCCCAGGTAACAACCTCCCTGTAACTCCCAGGTAACAACCTCCCTGTAACTCCCAGGTAACAACCCCCGTAACTCCCAGGTAACAACCCCCCTGTAACTCCCAGGTAACAACCTCCCTGTAACTCCCAGGTAACAACCCCCCTGTAACTCCCAGGTAACAACCTCCCGTAACTCCCAGGTAACAACCCCCCGTAACTCCCAGGTAACAACCCCCCGTAACTCCCAGGTAACAACCCCCGTAACTCCCAGGTAACAACCCCCCTGTAACTCCCAGGTAACAACCCCCCTGTAACTCCCAGGTAAAACCCAGCATGAAGAGTTCCCACACACAGTTCCCTGGGTAAAATTCATTGTAGCGTCGCCGTGGTCCACGTGAGCCATATTTGACAACTTTAATCTTATTTTCAGACATGAATGGTCTTCCATGCCCAAGGGAAAGGAAAAAAAAAGAAATGGAAGGGAAAAAAAAAAAGAAGTGGATCCAATCACGCTGGTCGACGTCATGCAGAACACGCTGACGTCACCAGCCCAGCTGCATGACCCCGTGCGTATGTCATGCTACACAGGTGTAAACATGCTACACAGGTGTAAATATGCTAAAATATGCTACACAGGTGTAAACATGCTACACAGGTGTAAACATGCTACACAGGTGTAAACATGCTACACAGGTGTAAATATGCTACACAGGTGTAAACATGCTACACAGGTGTAAACATGCTACACAGGTGTAAACATGCTACACAGGTGTAAACATGCTACACAGGTGTAAACATGCTACACAGGTGTAAACATGCTACACAGGTGTAAACATGCTACACAGGTGTAAATATGCTACACAGGTGTAAACATGCTACACAGGTGTAAACATGCTACACAGGTGTAAATATGCTACACAGGTGTAAACATGTTACACAGGTGTAAACATGCTACACAGGTGTAAACATGCTACACAGGTGTAAATATGCTACACAGGTGTAAACATGCTACACAGGTGTAAATATGCTACACAGGTGTAAACATGCTACACAGGTGTAAACATGCTACACAGGTGTAAACATGCTACACAGGTGTAAATATGCTACACAGGTGTAAACATGTTACACAGGTGTAAACATGCTACACAGGTGTAAACATGCTACACAGGTGTAAATATGCTACACAGGTGTAAACATGCTACACAGGTGTAAACATGCTACACAGGTGTAAACATGCTACACAGGTGTAAATATGCTACACAGGTGTAAACATGCTACACAGGTGTAAATATGCTACACAGGTGTAAACATGCTACACAGGTGTAAACATGTTACACAGGTGTAAATATGCTACACAGGTGTAAACATGCTACACAGGTGTAAACATGCTACACAGGTGTAAACTTGCTACACAGGTGTAAATATGCTACACAGGTGTAAACAAACACTTGTTATAACATATACAATGTTGTAACAATCATAAGGAAGTCAGGGAAAATACTTCCAAGAATACTCAATAGGTGTCGAAATAAACAGATGATACTAAATACACAGGTGTCACATAAAAGAAACAGGTGTTTTCATATACACGACAATGAACAAACAGGTGTCGTAATCAACAGCTGTCACAATATCAGATGACAAACAAACAGGTCGTGTACAAGTACACAGGTGTCATCTTACATAAACAGCTGTCATACTGAACAGGTGTCCAATTCAGGGAAACAACAATGACAAGCAGGTGTCGTAATAGATCAGCAGGTATGATATGGCCGAGTGTAGGGGATGGGGGGGGGGGGGGGGTTCACGTGTGAGCAAGGCTCGAGCCAGACACAGACACAAGGAGAGGACAAGGGAATAATAGTTCACGTGTCCTTGTTTACCCAGGTAACACAAGACAACACTAGAATTGTGTCCCAATGACCGTTTCTCGAACATTCTTTTCCTCTTCTCTCTCTCTCTCTCTCTCTCTCTCTCTCTCTCTCTCTCTCTCTCTCTCTCTCTCTCTCTGTCATTCGTGTGTGTATGTATGTATGTATGTATGTATGTATGTAAGTACGTATGTATGTATGTATGTATGTAAGTACGTATGTATGTATGTATGTAAGCACGGATATATAATAATACGTGCATCCAAATTTCTATAGCCATGATTCTAATCATGTATTTCATTATCATCATCTCATATCCCCAAGACCCTACACTCTCTTGCCCTCGTTCACTAACGACCAATTCACAGCCTCGTCAAAGGCGACTGTTCATTCCCAGAAAACATATAATACTTCAGCGTACGTACGTGTACTTCAAGGTCAGGTTATCGCCAATTAGCATTACCGCGTACACCGGTCGGTGGTGCAATACCTGTGGTAACGGTGAACACATGAGTAACGACATGTATGATTACCCCGTCAGTAACGACATGTATGATTACCCCGTCAGTAACGACATGTATGATTACTTCGTGAGTAACGACATGTATGATTACCCCGTCAGTAACGACATGTATGATTACCCCGTCAGTAACGACATGTATGATTACCCCGTCAGTAACGCCATGTATGATTACTTCGTGAGTAACGACATGTATGATTACTTCGTGAGTAACGACATGTATGATTACCCCGTCAGTAACGACATGTATGATTACCCCGTCAGTAACGACACCTCACACGTCAAGCCACCGTCACACGACGTCACCAGTCACGCGTAGACGTTGTAACTGTAATTTTGTTTGTTTGTTTTTCGCTCAGTTCTTTATATCGTGCTATTTTGCCGTCAATTTTCTACAGTGGTGACGGTATGAGAGGCGTAACACTCAGCAGTTCTGGGCAGTGTTCCCCCCTGGGTATACACCTCCTCCACTGGATCTAACGTTTCCTCACACAACAGCCCAGTCTGCCCACATTAAATGCTGTCACAAAAAAAACGAAAAATATAATAATGTTGCTATTATTTCCCAGCGTGGAAATAATTCCTGACAACTTGAAAAAATCAGTTGCACGAGGGGCGTAACCCACCCAGCCGCCCCGGGGGGCGCGTCGGTAACCCCTACGACGCGATGGCACAGAAGCGGGCCACCCGCACCATGGTTTACGACGCTCCGACACATCGTAATGTTGCCTCTCAGTCCTCAGCTGAACGCTGATAAGACATGCCTTTTTTTTTTACGTTATTGTTGTTGTTGTTGTTGTTGTTTTGCTGTTGGCGTTGGTGATTTAGAATTCCCGATACACTCGGAGGGGCGGGGCGGGGGGGGGGGGGGGGGGGGGGGGGAGGGTGATAAGTTGAGACGGGGGGGGGGGAAGACAGCTCCCCCCCCCCCCCCGTGTGTGTGTGACTAAGGACACATATGATCACTTACTGCCCCGTAACTACCAATTAGAAGAACGTTACTGTCCATAACGATCAGTTACAACTTTTTCCCTTTATTACCCACAGTGAACAATCTATATAAGGATGAAATCCTCATCACTACACTCCCGTCTACCGTCCTTATGGTTGGGTACAATTCCATCTTACCTAACCCTTAATAAACTACCCTGTTGACCATTACTGAAGACTTGACATAACTATCAAACTATACTTTCCCCATTATCATATTATATATATATATATATATATATATATATATATATATATATATATATATATATATATATATACATATATATGTATTAGAGCAAGGGGCTGGAAATCTTCCCCTCTCATTTTTTTTTTTTCTTTTTTCAATTTTCCAAAGAAGGAACAGAGAAGGGGGCCAAGTGAGGATATTCCCTCAAAGGCTCAGTCGTCTGTTCTTAACGCTACCTCGCTAACGCGGGAAATGGCGAATAGTATGAAAAAAAAAAAAAAAAAAAAAAAATATATATATATATATATATATATATATATATATATATATATATATATGTATATATATATATATATATATATATATATATATATATATATATATATGTATATATATATATATATATATATATATATATATATATATATATATATATATATATATATATATATATCTTTTCTTTCTTTTAAACTATCCGCCATTTCCCGCATTAGCGAGGTAGCGTTAAGAACAGACGACTGAGCCTTTGAGGGAATATCCTCACTTGGCCCCCTTCTCTGTTCCTTCTTTTGGAAAATTAAAATAAAAAAATGAGAGGGGAAGATTTCCAGCCCCCCGCTCCCTCCCCTTTTAGTCGCCTTCTACGACACGCAGGGAATACGTGGGAAGTATTCTTCATCCCCTATCCCCAGGGATAAATATATATATATATATATATCCTTACGTTGAGCTGTTCGGCCCTTAAGCACGATCCCTGAGCACGACTTTGGGATCTTTCTGGACGAGGGTACGACCCGGGGACATGACCTTTAAAGGTCAGGTCAAAGTCGTACCGTCGTGCTCAGTAGGGCTGGTCTAATTAACCTGAGCTAGAATAAAATAATAACTCGGGGGGGGTTGAGGGAGGGGGGGGGGCGGAGTGACGCAAGAGGCATAGTTACGGCACCGAATGTGACGTCAATATGGAAAGGTCATAGGTGTGGAGCGTGACGTCACAGGTCACATGTGGTGTGTGTGTGTGTGTGTGTGTGTGTGTGTGTGTGTGTGTGTGTGTGTGTGTGTGTGTGTGTGTGTGTGATGTGTGTGTGTGTGTGTCTGTGTGTGTGTGTGTGTGTGTGTGTGTGTCTGTGTGTGTGTGTGTGTGTGTCTGTGTGTGTGTGTGTGTGTGTGTGTGTGTCTGTGTGTGTGTGTGTGTGTGTGTGTGTGTGTGTGTCTGTGTGTGTGTGTGTGTGTGTGTGTGTGTGTGTGTGTGTGTGTGTGTCTGTGTGTGTGTGTCTGTGTGTGTGTGTCTGTGTGTGTGTGTCTGTGTGTGTGTGTGTGTGTGTGTGTGTGTCTGTGTGTGTGTGTGTGTGTGTCTGTGTGTGTGTGTGTGTGTGTGTGTGTGTGTGTGTGTGTGTGTGTGTGTGTGTGTGTGTGTGTGTGTCTATGTGTGTGTGTGTCTGTGTGTGTGTGTCTGTGTGTGTGTGTGTGTGTGTCGTCTGAGGAAACAGCGAAAGGTGATGGCAAAGGGTGTATGGCAGTGACGTCATAGATGAGAAGTCACAGGAGTGACGTCAGAGACTTGGAAGTGACGGTAACAAACGTGAGCAAAGTGACGTCAGAGACGGCAAGCCAGGGAGGAGTGACGTCAGCAGTCAGGAGGCAACGTCAGGGACGAAAATAAACCAATGACCGTCAACTGACGTCATCAGGGACGAGAATAGACCAATGGCTATCAAGTGACGTCATCGGGAACGAAAGGCGATGGCTGCGGGTATGACGTCAAGGGTCAGCCGAGGTCAGGACGTCACAGACATAGGTATGTGAAGTGAGGGAGGTAATGGTGGTGCGTATGCTGGTATGTGATGTCAAAGGAAAGTAATGGAGGCGTGTGTGTGTGTGTGTGTGTGACATCAGGAAGATCACTGAAGCAGGTGTGACTTCAGCGCAGTGGCGGGAGGGGGGTGGGGGGAGGCGTTGTTACATCAGAGACATCATGTGGTATGTGTGAGTGGTGGGAGAGGGCGTGAGGTGTGTGTGTGAGTGGTGGGAGAGGGCGTGAGGTGTGTGTGTGAGAGGTGGGAGAGGGTGTGAGGTGTATGTGTGTGTGAGAGAGGGCCGGCCAGCACACAGGTGAGAGGTCATTACAACCCTAACCTGGCCTTTGATGATGGTGACCCGCATGTTGTATTGTCCTTATCTTCCTCCTCCCACCATCATCATCTCCCTCCCTCCCTCCCTCCCTCACTTCCTATCTTTATCTCCCTCCCTTCCTATCTTTATCTCCCTCCCTTCCTATCTTTATCTCCATCTGTCTCTTCATTTTCTACATTTTATCGCCGTTTTCTTTTCTTACACTTATCTTTGCTATTCTTCTGTCTCTCTTACTTTATTCCTCACCTTTCTATTTCTTCTCCCACTTGCGGTGTGGGCGTAGGGTGGGCGTGGGCGTAGAGAAACACATAGGCCCATAGAACAAAAGGTCAAGTGGCGTAACCCCACACACACCATACGAGGGGGGAGAGGGGGGAGCTGGGATGTTTCCCTTGTTAAATTTAAGAGTGTGTGTGGGAGAGGGTGAGGGAAGGAGGAGGGAGGGAGAGAGGGAGGGAGGGAGGGAGGGAGGGAGGGAGAGAGGGAGGGAGGGAGGGAGGGAGAGAGGGAGGGAGGGAGGGAGGGAGAGAGGGAGGGAGGGAGGGAGGGAGAGAGGGAGGGAGAGAGGGAGGGAGGGAGGGAGAGAGAGAGAGAGAGAGAGAGAGAGAGAGAGAGAGAGAGAGAGACCTGATGGAGAACGGATAGTGGGAGGGAGAATGGATGGGAGAAGATGGGAAAGAGAATGGGAAACCCTGGCTCCATCAGGTAAAGGGTTGGAGATTAATATGAGGGAGGAAGCTGATGGAGGAATATGTCATATAGATGGAATTCTTTGATAGATGGAGCACTAGATAAAGAAAGTAAGGCCACTTTGAATTAATTATCATTTATGATAATTACCAACAGCATCATCACTATCATTAACCTTATCTTCACTATCTCCGTACGTGTTATCCACATCACCACGTCATTACCACCTTCATCATTGTCACCATCACCAACACTACATATACATGTTCACCATCATTATCAGTCATGATCATCTCCACATGTTCACCATCATTATCAGTCATGATCATCTCCACATGTTCACCATCATTATCAGTCATGATCATCTCCACATGTTCACCATCATTATCAGTCATGATCATCTCCACATGTTCACCATCATTATCAGTCATGATCATCTCCACATGTTCACCATCATTATCAGTCATGATCATCTCCACATGTTCACCATCATTATCAGTCATGATCATCTCCACATGTTCACCATCATTATCAGTCATGATCATCTCCACATGTTCACCATCATTATCAGTCATGATCATCTCCACATGTTCACCATCATTATCTGTCATGATCATCTCCACACGTTCACCATCATTATCAGTCATGATCCTCTATCTCCACATGTTCACCATCATTATCAGTCATGATCATCTATCTCCACATGTTCACCATCATTTATCGCCACCACCCATCACTGCCGTCCACTATCACCACCAAAATCACCAGCAGTGATCATCACCAGTGATCACCATCAGGAGACACCATCACCATCATCACCACCATCACCATCACCATCACCACCATCACCATCACCACCATCACCACCATCACCATCACCACCATCACCACCATCACCATCACCACCATCACCACCATCACCATCACCACCATCACCACCATCACCATCACCACCATCACCACCATCACCATCACCACCATCACCACCATCACCATCACCACCATCACCACCATCACCATCACCACCATCACCACCATCACCATCACCACCATCACCACCATCACCATCATCACCACCACCATCACCATCACCATCACCACCATCACCATCACCACCACCACCATCACCATCATCACCATCACCATCACCATCATCACCATCATCACCATCACCACCATCAGCAGGTAACAAGGGTCGTCTCCAGCAGTAGCGGCACAAGCTAAAGGTCAGGGGTCGCGCGCCCGCTCACCCAGCCAGCCCGCCCGCCCGCCCGCCCGCCCGGCCTACCTACCATCACGACTCCTGCTGGCCATGGTGGTGGGGACCTGCTGGCCATGGTGGTGGGGACCTGCTGGTCATGGTGGGGATGTGGTGGTGGGGACCTGCTGGCCATGGTGGTGGGGACCTGCTGGCCATGGTGGTGATCTGGTGATGGGGACCTGCTGGCCATGGTGGTGGGGACCTGCTGGCCATGGTGGGGATCTGGTGATGGGGACCTGCTGGCCATGGTGGTGGGGACCTGCTGGTCATGGTGGTGGGGACCTGCTGGCCATGGTGGTGATCTGGTGATGGGGACCTGCTGGTCATGGTGGTGGGGACCTGCTGGTCATGGTGGTGATCTGGTGATGGGGACCTGCTGGCCATGGTGGTGATCTGGTGATGGGGACCTGCTGGCCATGGTGGGGATGTGGTGGTGGGGACCTGCTGGCCATGGTGGTGGGGACCTGCTGGCCATGGTGGTGATCTGGTGATGGGGACCTGCTGGCCATGGTGGTGGGGACCTGCTGGCCATGGTGGTGGGGACCTGCTGGCCATGGTGGTGATCTGGTGATGGGGACCTGCTGGCCATGGTGGGGATGTGGTGGTGGGGACCTGCTGGCCATGGTGGTGGGGACCTGCTGGCCATGGTGGGGATGTGGTGGTGGTCGTTCACGTCCTGCTAATAATGACTGAACTACGACTGGCCAGCGTTGATGGTGGACCCTCTGCAGCTAAACCCCACCCACGACTCTCCCTCATCTCTCCACTGACCTCTCCCTCACTCTCCCTCACCTCTCCCTCTGATCCCGGGGGTTTATATATGCAATTTCGATGGATCAGAAACCACCCGGACCCACGTCACCAAGAACACCTTCCCTGAACATTAATGTTCTTCTCGTCGGCCGAACAGAACACCATCATTGTTGCAAGGCAGGGGAAAAGGGCGTAGAAAATGGTAGGCAGGACTTTTTGTGAGAGATGAGTAAGCGAGAGATGAGTGAGAGTGATGAATGAGTGAGAGATGAGTGAGAGTGATGAATGAGTGAGAGTGATGAACGAGTGACAGATGAGTGTCGGATGTCTTTCACTTTCTAAAGCCCTCATCTACTTCCCCTTCCATCTCCAACCCTCGCAAACTCCCTCAGGTCTATTCCTCCCCCTCTCGTTCTCACCCCAGCCGCTGGGGAGGATACCCTCCCTCCCTCTCTCTCCCCAGGATAGTAAAGTTTTCCTCAGGCGTCCGTGATTAAACCGGCTGTTTATGTACGGTTTTTGGCACCGGTGTTGTTCTTCAGCCTAAGAGTTGCGAGGTGCTGGTAACCAGAGTATTATTACCAAGTTGTTGTTGTTGTACTTGTGCGTTTCCATAACCAACAGATACGCCACGCGATCTCTCCTTACTCGTACTGTGTCAATGTCTGTTGTAGACCTTCTGTTTTATCATTTGGTATCACGTGGCATCAGATCCTTGAACACGACGGTGCGACTGTTGAACACGACGGTACGACTGTTGAACACGACGGTACGACTTACGACCCTTGAGCACGACGGTGGACTGACGATCTTGAGCACGACGGTACCCCTTGAGGCACGACGGTACGACCCTTGAGCCAGACGGTACGACCCTTGAACACGACGGTACGACCTTTGAGCACGACGGTACGACTGTTTGAACCACGAACGGTGCGACCCTTGAGCACGACGGTACGACCCTTGAGCACGAAGGTACGACCCTTGAGCACGAAGGTACGACCCTTGAGCATAACGTTACCTGTGGTACACACACAACAGGAGCAGCATCTCTGACTCGCCCTAATTAAAACACAAACTTCAGCAGGTGGAGGGAGGCAGTCATCTACGTCTTCCACCCCCCCCGGGGGCTCTCACCGGGCCGGCCATGACCAGGGTGAGGGAGAGGAGGAGGAGGAGGAGGAGACGGTGAGAGGAGGGAGACTATGGTGAGGGTCAGGATGAGAGTGAGAGGAAGAATGACTGATAATTTACTCCAAGTTCCTCTTCTTCTTTACCTCCTAATCAAGACTCACGAAACATTTTCTACTAATGATTTGTAACGATGGCACAACAGGGCACCACCCTGCATCTGTCTGCCTCCAAATTCATCTGTCATGTAAGGACGAGGGGGGTGAGGGAGGGAGGGAGGGAGGGAGAGGGGGTGTTGAGGAAGACTTATTATATTACTGACAGTGAGGAAGATGGTGAGGGGAATGTCGAGGAAGACTTAAGTATATTACAGACATGTGATGATGGTGATGAGGCCTGATCATAATACTGAGCATGAGGAAGATTACGAGGGAAATACAGTGTGACACGAAAGATAGGGAAGGACGAATCATTAACGAGAAAGACAGCAAGTATAGACCTTATTAACCATTGTTTATTTTCTTTTCTCTCTTCCATCTTCCTCCTCTTTATCCCTCCCCTTCTTCCATCTTCGTATTCGTCTTCTAATTCCCCTCCCTCCCTCCTCCCTCTCTCTGTGCCTCCAGTGTCCACTCCCATTCTTCTCCCTGCTCATCGTCAAAGGGCCTACCTCCCTCCCAGGGTCAGAGACCTTCCAAACAATGGGTAGGGAGACGACGCTGCTGCTGCTCCCTCATCATCTGCCTACGTATATACCTACTCCCCCCCCCCCCCCGCGCTACCTCCAGAGGGAGGGGGGGGGGCACCACTGACATGGGGTGTAGGGGGGGGAGGGAGGTAAAATGGAGGATGGAAGGGGTACCACGCGGCGTGGGAGGAGACGGGTGATGATGGGAGAGAGAGAGAGAGAGAGAGAGAGAGAGAGAGAGAGAGAGAGAGAGGGGGGGGGGGCGGGAGTGAAGACACAGGGAAAGTGAGAGGGCCCACATATGCCTCTTGAGAGGGATTGGCTGAAACTAAGGAATATTACGAATATCATACCACCAATATTCACCATCCGATATTCACCCGTAGCACACAAGTACTCAATCACTTTCAAGCATCATCGTTTTCTCTGCATTACCCTCACACCATCTTCTACATTCTCATGCCTATCACCAGTCACCAGCAACACCTTAACCATCATTATCACATTCCTAATGACCATCTTGACCCCATCATCATCATTAAATACACTCTTAAGCAGTTCCGTAATCACCATCCTTAGGTAAATCACCATCATCAACCAGTGCCAGTCACTTCATCATCTATTTCGCCACCACTGCTTCCATCACCATCACCTTCCACACTCTACTACTCATCGCCATCTCCAACATTAACTCTACCATAACTTGTCTACCTCCTCCACCATCTTTCTCAATCTCATGTTACTTGACATCTACCACACATCTCCCTCAATATTCCTCAGATGGGATATTCCTCTCACTCAATATTCCTCAGATGGGATATTCCTCTCATCCTCAATATTCCTCAGATGGGATATTCCTCTCATCCTCAATATTCCTCAGATGGGATATTCCTCTCATCCTCAATATTCCTCAGATGGGATATTCCTCTCATCCTCAATATTCCTCAGATGAAATATTCCTCTCATCCTCAATATTCCTCAGATGGAATATTCCTCTCATCCTCAATATTCCTCAGATGAAATATTCCTCTCATCCTCAATATTCCTCAGATGGAATATTCCTCTCATCCTCAATATTCCTCAGATGAAATATTCCTCTCATCCTCAATATTCCTCAGATGGAATATTCCTCTCATCCTCAATATTCCTCAGATGAAATATTCCTCTCATCCTCAATATTCCTCAGATGGAATATTCCTCTCATCCTCAATATTCCTCAGATGAAATATTCCTCTCATCCTCAATATTCCTCAGATGGAATATTCCTCTCATCCTCAATATTCCTCAGATGGAATATTCCTCTCATCCTCAATATTCCTCAGATGAAATATTCCTCTCATCCTCAATATTCCTCAGATGAAATATTCCTCTCATCCTCAATATTCCTCAGATGGAATATTCCTCTCATCCTCAATATTCCTCAGATGGAATATTCCTCTCATCCTCAATATTCCTCAGATGAAATATTCCTCTCATCCTCAATATTCCTCAGGTGGTATTCCGAACATAGTTAATATCTTACAACTAATTAGTACATTTCTCTTACTTTCCCCTCATTATATTTCTCCTGAAAAATTCCCCTCATTTTCTCTACTCACATTACCTGTGAATCACCTCATTTATCTTCCCCTCCCCTGTAGTCTCCCCACCTCTCTCCTCATACATCATTCTCATCTTCCTTTCTTATCTTTATCCTCTTTCTATCTCTCTTCGTATCTTTCCCGCCACGATCTTCCCCTTCATCGTCAACTATCAGGATATTCTGAGAGTCAACTGTATTCCTCATGTATCTGAATCTTCCATCACCTCACCACCTCATTATTTCTCCTGCATTGAATAACATTCTCATCACACAATCCTACATTTCCACGTCTTTTCTCTGTCTTCGTATCATCAAGTTTACTCCACCTACCAAGACGTCTTTCCTATTCAGTATTATCGTTCGTCTACTTACCTCTCTCTTCATCTCTCTACCTTCCTCCTCTCTCACTCTCCCCACCCCCCCTTTCCTCCCTTTCATCCACCATATCTCAACAAGTCACATCTTCCTCCTATTGTTCTAAATTCTCTTTCCTCACCAATTTTCCCCAGGCACCTTGCTCACTATCTACCCCCATTCCATAATATCCTTCCCTATTCTCTCCTTCCTTGTTCCCTCCTCGCACCTTTCCACCCTCCCTCCCTCCCTCTCTCTCCTCCCCCTCAAACTGTTCCCTCCAACACACTATTCATATTGATGTATGACGCAAGAGGTCGACGACAGCCACTCAGTAAGCATATTAATCTCATCTTCCGCCGTGATCCAGTCCCTGAAGGCTATCACGGACCGGCAGCCCAGCTCCCTCCGCCTGTCAAGGACGGACAGAGACAGGTTCCCTCTGGCACTCTAGAAAAGGCAGAAGGTTCCCGCCACCACCTTCAGCTCCTCCTCCAGGGAACTCCACACACACTGACTGACTGACTGACGCTTCAAGAAGGATGATCTGAACCAAGTTCTTCCTCAGCGATGTCCTCACACAAAACATCCTTTCATCAAACCTTTAATGCATATGCTTTCTTCGCCGGTGGCCACGGTAAACATCGGCCACGGTAAACATCTCACTGTATCATCACCGACACAACAATGAATATCATATAAAGTACTTCCTCGTGAACTGCCTCGAGTTCAGGGATGTGTTCTCCAACAACCATAACATGATGAACAGTTTCCTCAACATCTCATCGATGAACACCACATCCTTCTTAACTTTATCACAATGAACAGCCCACTGAACACCTCCGATATGAACATTACTGCCTCAGCTGTAACACAATAAGCAGTTCCTTCAACCGCTCAGTTAAGTGCACCGTATCTCCGAGCACAATATACTCAGCCATATACACTAAACCCTCAGTCATAACAAGGCGTCTTCCCCCACACTGCATGCTGTTACCTCAACGATCCTAGTTAAGCCGGAGGGAGAGGTGGTGTACGGGGGGTGCCTCCTGCTTTGTTATCCTGTGTCTTCCAATGTATTTAGACAGTTGTACAAATAACCTCGTTATGGACCGTCTGGTCTCTGTTATCTGTCCTTTCCCATGTCTAAATAGTCGTTCTTCTAGAGCAACTCGAAATAATCTGTTCCATACTGACGTCACCAAACATTTTCTTCAGCCACCATCTACACAGTAACTCCCATGAGCCAGGATCTTCCCCTCCTCCATCCTCCGTCCCCAAGTCACATACAAGTCTCCCCCCCCCCCACCCAGGCTCAATATAAAAATCATCTTTATCAAAAGTTCGTCTATTAATTAGTTTCTTCACCAGTGCCTGACTCTGGCCTGGCCCCGTCATAAGTTCTCCTTGATCAGGAACTACAGAGACTCACAATAAACTCCTCAACAAACTGTCAACTTGGTTTCCTCATGAAGACCTTTTCTTGAGGGCTTCTGAGTGAAAGAGAGCATAAGGGTAAATGGGATGAATGGCTTGGGAACGTCTTAGGGGTAAAGGTAGGAGGTTAGTGTGAGGGTCAACAGGGAGGACAAGAGCCTCCGCTGTACATACATAATAACACAAAGGCTTTACTACATCACACCTTAACCAGGATCGTACCAGAGTGCTGTTCTAGTGTTCATAACCTCCAAGTGGAACTCAAAGACTTATATTTACTATTCATATCTTTAACACGAAAGTTTAACTATCGAAAAGTGTCAAGGTCAAAGGTGTGTCACACTGTCTTCCCCCCCCCCATGACTCCCTTCTAAATCTTGCTCTAACTTGTCTTTAAACCAGGGCGAAGTGTTCGACCTGGTTGGCCTCTCTACCGCCAACCTCCTGCAGGAGACGAGATCGAGGGTCGCCACCAACTGCGTCCTCAGCAAGGAACTTCCTCATGTGTGTGTGTGTGTGTGTGTGTGTGTGTGTGTGTGTGTGTGTGTTTTAGCTACCCTCACGTGGCCGCAGACGACGGAGCTCCGTCAGGTTAACGTGGCCTCGACCACACTGACACCCCTGGTCGAGTCACCTCCTTGTGAATATGTCTACCTCCTCAACTGTGCCTTACTTAAGGTCTCCGCTTGGATCACGTCCTCCCAAGTCCCATCAGAGTTCTCATTTATGCACGTCTCTTCCTCTGGCTCACAGGACACAGTGCCCATACCAACAACCCTGGACCTTTACTGGACCAGGTCTTCCAGTCCTACACCCTTCTCCCCCTTCAGCAGGTAATCTCCTGAAAGCTTCCTATTTCTTTTTATCTATATATCACAGTCATAGAAGATATTCCTCCAGGGTTTCCCTTCTTCCTTCCCCCTACCCCCCCCCCTCCTCCCACCTTAGGGAATCCTTCGCTCCGTGCTCATTCAAAACACCATTTTTTTTTTCTTTTTAATCTTTCACCTTTCTCTCAACAGCTGTTCCTCTGACAACGCTAACCTTTTCCCATTAAAGTCACCTTTAAGGTCTCTCTCTCTCTCTCTCTCTCTCTCTCTCTCTCTCTCTCTAGTGGGTCAGGTCACTATGGCTCCCACAACACAACACCCCCCCCCCCCCCCACTCCCACTGCAGCTGTGCTGGTCTCGAGTCTCGTACGTCTTATGATCGAGGACGGCAGCTCCTGGACGAGATCTCCAACTGAGTCTCGTCTCCCCACTCCACCCCCTTCCTCAAGTCT